>NC_080716.1:644111-994111 GCF_019097595.1 Hemibagrus wyckioides
TTACACCAATAAACTTATCACATGCAATTACAGTTGTGTAGTATGAAAGGTTCAGTGACAACAGCCTATGCAGGATTATAAAGGAAATAAAAGATTTAAAACATTGCTTGGTGAAATATGTTTATGGCTTGTTAAAGTTGGGCTGTCAAAATACATAATACTTAAAATAAGTAATTGTTCTTTATTATAACAATGACACAACACCACACTACAAGAAAACACTTTAAGCAGAAGGATTTTAACAGTGTGATAGCACAGTGACACAGCAGGTAGTGTTGCTGCATCACAGCTTCAGGATCCCCAGTTTGATGATGTGTTCAGGTTAGTGTCAGTTTGTGTGCAGTTTTGCATCACTTCCAAAAACATGACAGTAGTAAATTTACTAATAAATTCACTATGTGTAAACAAGTATGCAGGGTTTGTGTATGGAGCTCTGCAAAGGACTGACATCCCATTCAGTGTGTTTCCTACCTCATGTGTGAGATAAACTCCATATCAAACTTATGACCCTGATCAGTAGAGAGAGAAAGAGAGAATCCCCAAAAGGACATGTAACTTTCTCTAAAGCACTGGCAAAACTTCTTTCAATATAACAAAACTGTGTGAAAGTTTTTGTACAGTGCAGCTGGATTTCCTGTCACTGTGGGCGCCAGAGCACAGTAGTATAGAGCAGAGTCTGATACAGCAGCAGAGGAGATGATCAGATCCACTTGTTTAGTTTTATCATCAGCTTTAGCAGACATTCTTGGGTCAGTGTTGGAAATTGGATTTCCTTTTTGGTCAACAATAAGAAGGAACTCTGGTTTAGATTTTGGATATTGCTTGTACCAGTGCAGGTAGTTTCCTGTAAAGCTTGATTTGTATTTGCAGGACAGAGTAACATCATCACCTTCATCTACAGCTTTATGAGGGAAATCTGGCTCTATTGAATCTGCCATGGAGTCACCTGTCATAGAGAAGAGAACATAATGCTCTTAAACTTTAAATAATCAACAGGAAATACTTAAGTCAGACCCACACTCTGCATTTTCACACTGCATCACCACACAGACTAATATTTAATATAATATAGTTAATATTTCTGTAATAATAAAAAGTCAATGTTAACTCACCTAGTGAAAGCCACAGATACATGAATATAACAGTGAACATGATGACTGGTCTTAGCTCAGTGAAAATAGTGGAGATCTTTCTGTAATCTAATATGTTAACACCATAAAGCTTCAAAATTGCTCCACCCCACAGCATCACATGACAGTGTCACCAATGTTGTTGTCAGATTGTTGATTCTTACTGAAACATCCTGGCTTTACATTCAGCCTCATATGGGAAACCTGTCCAGAGGACATTTAAGTAAACACATACTGAAAGTAGGAAATTAATGTATTTATGTTATTTTACATATGTTAGTGATATCTCTAAATTAGAGAAAGTTTGTATAAACACCAGCAGCAGATAAATGTTAGAAACACTAAGTGGAAGAGAATTTGTTTTATTTAAGAATGAGGAAGAAATTAGTAGTTTCCCTTGGTAATTAAGGTTGAATTAATCCCTTATTTCTCAGCTCTAACAGTTAAATCTGAAAAATAAAACTTTCCTGTACTCACAGTAGCATCAGAAGAAGAGAAAGAAGAGTAAAGGCACATTCACATATAAGTTTCTAGTTTTTAATGTTTCTGACACAGCAGGTGCCAAAGAAATGACATTAGATGATTATTTATTCTTATGACAGTTTAGTGTTAAGTGGACAGTTGTGTTGTTTATTCAGAATGGTATCTCTGAAATTAGCTTAGGCACTAAGAGTAACCAGGGCAGGGGTTAGGATGTTATATCAGCAGTATGTATGATAGAAGAACAAGTATACTCTATGTCTCAGAGAATGTGAGCAGGTTGTGTGGTGCTCTGGTTCTTGACCAACATTAAGATAAGTGACTGCGCCATCTTGTGTTCACTGAAGAGAAAAACCTTAACACCAAAAAAATTGTTTTTTAACTTACCAAATTTATATATGTGCAGAAATATAATTGAAAAAAATAATTCTCTCTCTCTCTCTCTCTCTCTCTCTCACACACACACACACACACACACAGCCATTTGCAAACCCATTCACACCTAGGGACAATTTAACATTATCAGTCAGTCTACTTAGACTAGCATTATTTAGATATTACTTCAAACTTGTTGCAAAATATACACTAATAATATTAAAAATTAGACGATTGTTCAGTAAGTGGCAATATACAGTATCTCACAAAAGTGAGTACACCCCTCACATTTTCGTAAATATATGGCAACCTGTAGCTCTGGTGAACTCCATGCCCAAGAGGGTTAAGGCAAAGCTGGAAAATAATGGTGGCCACACAAAATATTGACACTTTGGGCCCAATTTGGACATTTCCACTTCACTTTTGTTGCCAACAGTTTAGACATTAATGGCTGTGTGTTGAGTTATTTTGAGGGGACAGCAAATTTACACTGTTATACAGGCTGTACACTCACTACTTTACATTGGAGCAGAGTGTCGTTTCTTCAGTGTTGTCACATGAAAAGATATAATAAAATATTTACAAAACTGTGAGGGGTGTACTCACTTTTGTGAGATACTGTATGTCCATGTGTCCATACAGCCCTAAAACATCAGGCTGTGTGGCTTGGGGTGCAGTCAGAATTCTAATTCATCCCAAAGTGTTGAGTGGGTTTGAGTTCAGGGCTGTGTGCAGGTAACTCATTTTATTCCACACCAAACTTGTAATAAACATCTTCATTGAGCTGGAACATGTTTTTGTAAGAATATAAAAACATCCTATACAATTGTGCAGCAGTTTGGAGAATGCCCACATACTGGTGTGATGGTTAGGTGTCCACAAATATAGCCATATTGTACATATTCAGGACTTTGTTAGAATTAGTATTGTTGTAATAATGTTGTAATAACTGGTTGTGCATGTCAATAAAGAAACATATGTAAAAATATGTTAATATAAATACTGAACCCTTCTCAATATCACAGTACCTCAGGTTATGGACTCTCCTTTCATACATATGCATACTTGTACCCTTTTTTAAAGGGCTACTGCAATATAAGCAGAACATTCATAAAGCTGCAACAAAATGTTCCCAATTATATATTTGCTTGAAATCTAATTTGTGCAAAGCCAATATTCAGTTATAACTTGTACTCAATTCACAGACAGATTAAAGTGCACAGTAGAATTGCACATTTTATTAGGTAGAATGTGTGTGTGTGTGTTCAGTGATTGTTTGCAGTCCGAATGACCCAGGGGAAGAAGCTGTTTGTAAGTCTGGTGGTGTGAGACTTTGTTGACCTGAAGTGCCCCCCCAGATGGCAACAGGTCAAACAAGTGATGAGCAGGATGTGAGGAGTCTCCTGTGATGGCCTTGATTTTGCTGAAGCAGCGGGACCCGGACATGTCATCCAGGGAGGGCAGAGGGCAGCCGTTGTTTTTTTGATCTGTTTTTCACCCTCTGCACAGTTTGTCCTCATCTGTGCAGCCTGTGTACCACACACCCAGACAGTATGTCAGTGTGCTCTCCACAGAGGTCTATAAGTGCGGAGCCCTTGGGTAGCGTGGCTGAGTGGTCTAAGGCGCTGGATTTAGGCTCCAGTCTCTTCAGAGGTGTGGGTCCAAATCCCACTGCTGCCAGCTGAGTCTTTTCAAGGCAGTGGTTGTGGGCTCTGGCTCCACAAAGGCAAAGGGGTTGTGGCTCCTGTGCCTTCTGCAAATGTGCTTAAGAGTTGCTGTTAGCTGGCTGCCTGGCTGCAAAAAAAAACGAGCTCATACGGTACCGGAGCCCCCAGACCCAGGTGCTGAAATAGCTCCCAGGTTTCTGCAACTGGTGTCAACGCCGGCTGCTCCATTTCACACCTTGCTTTTACAAACAGCAAGTCCAAACAACCACAGAACAGTAAACAAAACACGGTTTCCGCGTGTGAGCCGCATCAGTCGTGCCTTTACCATGGTTACGAGCTACCAACAAAACAACAATTCAACCAAGAATAAAAAATCAACATAAGAAGTGGTGGCCAAGAGGTTTGGGCAATGGAGTGCAAGTGCCAGGTGCACTGAGGTGTAAGGTCATGTGGGTGACCTAGGATGCCAAGAGGTTAAGGAAACAGACTGCTAATGCACGTGGGATGGGCTCCAGTTGCTTTGGGAACAGGCTTGTTTAAACGCGTTGAGTTATGGCGCGCCTCTACGGAATTGTTGCGGTCTCTGTGGACATTTGGTGGTGGGTGCCACACCGGTGTTTGACGAGGTGGCCGAGAGGTTAAGGCGATGGACTGCTAATCCGTTGTGCTCTGCACGCGTGGGTTCGAATCCCATCCTCGTCGCTTGTGTGCCCTTTAACCTCCTCTTTACCACAACTCTTGCACGCGGAATGCTTCGGAGTGCTAGAGGGGATCGAGAAAAGCTAGCCCTGGGTCTAGGTGTTTCGCAACCGTGGGCTGTATTTCCATGTTGGTTGGACACAGATGCTGTAAGACTGACGGGTCGCCACTGGAGATCCATGCAGATCAGTGCAGTGCACAGTCCCGAAGACAGCGGCCCGGATCGTGCACCTTTATATATCTCATCAAAACCAGGTGAAATATCTAATTGGTCTATATTAACTGAGTGTGTTAAAGATATTAGAGATTGGATGGCCGATAATTTTCTATCATTAAATTCTGACAAAAGATATTACTTATTGGCCCAAATACTAGTACACAGAAGCTCTCACAATTCAGCTTGCACCTAGAAGGATGCACTGTTACTACTAGCTCAACAGTGAAAGACCTGGGTGTAATATTAGACAGCAACTTATCCTTTGAAAACCATATTTACAATATCACAAAATCTGCCTTCTTCCATCTTAGAAATATTGCCAAGCTTAGGAACATTTTATCTGTATCTGATTCAGAAAAGCTAGTTCATGCATTCATGACCTCCAGACTGGACTACTGTAATGCATTACTAGGTGGTTGTCCTGCATCTTCAATAAACAAGCTACAGTTAGTCCAGAATGCAGCCGCCAGAGTTCTTACCAGATCAAGAAAATATGATCATATAACCCCAATATTATCATCCCTGCACTGGCTACCTGTTAAGTTTAGAATTGACTATAAACTAGCTCTACTCACATACAAGGCTCTAAATGGTTTAGCTCCCACCTATCTATCCAGTCTTCTAACACATTACAATCCACCACGCTCTTTAAGATCACAAAATTCTGGACTTCTAGTAGTTCCCAGAATATCAAAGTCCACAAAAGGAGGTAGAGCGTTTTCGTATTTAGCTCCAAAACTCTGGAATAGTCTTCCTGACTGTGTTCGGGGCTCAGACACAGTCTCCCAGTTTAAATGTAGACTAAAGACTTATCTCTTTAGCCAGGCATACATCTAACACTTCCCATAACCTTGCACTCCAGTACATCTGATTAAATGCACATTCAGCTAGTACTGCTAATATTATGAACAGCAGCTACGCTAATGCTGTTCCATTGTTTCCTTTCTTCTACCCATCCCGAGGCATACAGAGACTGTGCCGGCTCCAGTGGCATCCGGAGATGGACCAGGTCCAGCCGGGTTCTGCTTGTGAGGATTGGGATATTCAAGCAGCGCCATGGACAACAACCTCCTTATTGATTCACATAACACTATACACATGCTGTATCTACATCACACAATTGTCACCCAAATGAGGATGGGTTCCCTTTTGTGTCTGGTTCCTCTCAAGGTTTCTTCCTCATACCATCTAAGGGAGTTTTTCCTTGCCACAGTCGCCTCAGTCACCTCAGGCTTGCTCACTTGGGATAACATCTAGGACTGTTTGTCTGTTTGTCTGTTCATATGTTTGTTGTTTTCTTATGTGGTTTCTCATGTAAAGCTGCTTTGAGACAATGCTCTTTGTTAAAAGCGCTATACAAATAAAATTGAATTGAATTGAATTGATTGCAACAGACTGGGATGCAAGTTCATATCAGCAAACCTTGTCAACAAGAGCCTAAGCCTTTCAAACCTTTCCTGGGTTTGGATCTTGAATCACGTCTGGTAATGGAAGCATGCGTGGTACAACCATTGCGACCGCCTGCCAGAGTGCCTCTCTTTCCCGACCTGGCAGGCCTCCCTTGACCACAGCCCCACAACCCTCCAAGTGCATGAGTAGCATCGCCAAAAAAAAACATGGTTATTAATTAATGTAATTAATTAACTGATTAAATATGATTGTGATAGTTAAAACTATTGATAAACTGATGAAAATGAATTACCTGTAACTAGAGTGAGAATCAGTGGTATGTATCTCACTATGTACAGTAAGTTGTATAGTTGATCCATTTCTGAACACAGCTCTATGAGGATTCTGTATAATAGTGCTGTATGTGCTGAACTTTACACGTCTCTAGAAGGACACACCCAGGAAGTGATGCAGTTTTAGTGTTATTTTGTACAGATCACTTCACACAGTGTCAGTGACAGAAATCTAGAGTCATTATGGCTGGTTTTGTATTTCAAGATTCATCATCTATACAATACTATAAGCCTTTATCTGTTTGTGTGGTTTTTAAATTATTTGTACATTTATAAATAATTATGATAATTTGCTGTGGAAAATCATAGGAAACTGGATCCAGATTTAAACAAAATCTCTCATAAGTAAATTTGCTGTGTCTATAACCAAAAGGTAATTAAATTCAGTTCAATTCAATTCAGTTCACTTCATTTTTATTTGTACAGCACTTTTAACAATGGACATTGTCTCAAAGCAGCTTTACAGAAATACAGAAATTCAGAATAGAAATTACAAAGTTGAAAATTAACTTTACCCCTAATGAGCAACTCTGAGGCAACAGCGGCAAGAAAAAACTCTGTGAGACGATATGAGGAAGACTCAAATGTGAACCCATCCTCATCTGGGTGATACCAGAGAGTGTGATTATGAATAAATTACCTTCTAATTGTATATTATCAAACATTAAAAGCAGCAGAGGAGATGATCAGATCCACTTGTTTAGTTTTATCATCAACTTTAGCAGACAGACGTGGTGGCATAGGGATTTACCTTTTACCCTCCTTTCTGAAAAGATCAATGATAACTTACCTAATGAAAGCCACAGACACATGAATATAACAGTGAACATGATGAATGGTGTTAGTAAAATGACAATATTCTGAGGTCTTTCTGTACTCTATTATATTAATATTTCAGAGGTTCATGTCTCCACAAAGTGTGACACTCTCCATCCCGCTCCCTGTATTCCAGAATTAGGCTCCAGGTTGGAGCTTTAATTTTCAGAGGCAATTACAGTGGGATTTGAACCTCCTTGGACCTCTGGAGAAACAAGCTTCCAAGCGAGAACCAAGGCGGCAGTGCAAGTTTCCATTAGTTTTATCCCAACCACTCTATTCCATGTAAAACCAGGGCTCGTCCAGGATTTGAACCCGGGACCTCTCGCACCCAAAGCGAGAATCATACCCCTAGACCAACGAGCCAGGTTGTCCCTGTGCCGCTTGATGTGCGCCAATGGAGGTTCACTGTACTCTGTAACTGTATGACCTTCCTGTTCATATGGACTGGGGTCCGAGTAAAAGGAACTCGGTTACACAAAGTCAAGTTAACAATAAAGCGAGGGCTCCTGTGGGATTCGAACCTTTTTGGAATCCAGACGCTAAGTGTGAACCAAGTAAGCAGCTCTTGCCATTGGGCCAAATATGTCATTAATCTCGGTGGACATGAAGATCAAAATCAATTCTTGTAGAACAAGCTTGCTTTAGTGTCAGGTGGAGGTTTCAGTATAGGTCAAGTTTACAGGATTGTAGCTTCTTTGCTGGAAACTGTACTGTTGCTCCAGTATAGCTTGGTGAATATTATGAGGCTTCAAATAGTTTCTGTGATATTTGCAGTAAGTTTACAAATGATTCCAGTTGGTAATACAATTGAATTAGCTGGTTGCTAAAGAAACTCAGGTGGCTGGTGGGGTATGGTTTGGTAAGAGTTCTTATTCTTAGTTATACATACTTTCAGGTATCCTGTAATTCTCAAAAATATATTAAAGACCCTGCAAAGACACACATGATGAACACATTAAATCTCATTCTCAGTAAAACAAACAAACAAACAAACAAATAAATAAAAATAAATCAAATCAGCTGCTTGTCAAAAGAGTTTACAATATGCACATTTTTATTCCTAGAACAGAATCAAATTCCAGCATGTGATCTTTACACTGTCAGTAAAGTAAATACACGTAAGTAAATAAACCATCAAACCTGCCACTATTGTTTATGAGAACTGCACTTAATACTGCAGAGGGAGTGAACATGTGGCTTCTTCAAACACACACCTAACTTTTCTATCTGTATTTGGATTCACTTAGAATGTTTTGTCTATTCAATTCAAATAAAGTATTCATATATGGTTATATACATACATTTCTATTGGATCAATAATCAGAATGCTGATGTTATGCATAGCTTCCAGTCTTTTCTTCTTATTGTGATTCTTTAACACTTTCATGTTTGAGGTCTCTGTAGGTTTTTGGACAGTGAAGTTGACTTTCCTGTCACTGTGGGCTGCAAGGCGCAGTAGTACAGTGCAGAGTCTGATACTGAAGCACGCGAGATCTCCAAATCCACACGCTTCAGACTCTTATGAACTTTAGCAGACAAATGAGGATGAGGAGTATCACCTGTCTGATTCCCTCCCGATTCCGTCAACAGAACGAGGAATTCTGGTGCTGCATTGGAATATTGTCGATACCACTGTAGATTGTTCATAGAAACAGTGTATTTATAATCACAGGAGAGTGTAACTGCTTGCTCCTCTTTACCATAGACAGCAGAAGATGTTGGAGTAATGCTGTCCTGTGTGCTCTCACCTGAAGAGGACATTTATTTCAGAATATTATCATTTTATATTATACAGTATACATACAGTACATGCTTACAATCTAAAACACTCACACATGGAAACATTTCTTTACTAGTTATAAAACATTTAAACATGATATATGGGGATATATAAAATATAAGCTTACCTATGAACATGGTAAAAAACAGAAACATACAGAAAACCATCATGTTTTAATTTCCTCTGTTCTTCTGAAAGTTTCCTTTTTATGTTACAGTAAATGTCAAGTTTCCTTCTACTCTGTCTTCAGTGAAGCATCTAAGCATTTCTTGTGTACAAAGCCTCAACTGTAGCTTCCCTCTGTTTTAACCAATCAGAGTGCAGGATGTGCAGCATTATGTAAAATACACACACATGTTCTAAAAGAAATTAATGGTTAAAAGATTTGTATATTTATTTACTACACTTCCTATTTCTATAAAGTAAACATTAGGATACTTAAGGATATTTAAGCCCGATTTGCAAATCAACGAGCTCGCCGTCAGATCGGGCTGTGATTGTGGGAAAATCAGCAGGTGATCAGCGCTCGGCAATCTTTATGTGTGAACTACTCAACAACGCATCAAAGAGGCTCACTGACGCGTCGCTGACAAAATCCAGATATCTGGCATGTTAAATATCTGGGATGGTCAGCTGACTCGACATCACGTGATGTCAATTGTAGCTACGACCTCCAGCCAATGAGAGGAGCAAGTCAACAGGTTGAGGTCACCGGAAGAAAAGCAGCAGAGTTGTTGTCAGATCGTGTGGTGTGCGACCCCCTCTTGTGGATCATTTACGAAGCGTCGCGTAGTGTGAACACCACAAGGACAAAAAGACATACAGTGAAGTCATGTAGTCTGAACAGCAAAGCAATCTGCCGACGGTTAAAGTCTTGTAGTGTGAACTAGCCTTAACATGCCAGATATCTGGATTTTGTCTGCGAGGTGTCACCGACGCGTCAGTGAGCCTCTTGATGCGTCGTTGAATAGTTCACATATAAAGATTGCAGAGAGCTGATCACCCGCTGATTTTCCCACGATCACAGACCGATCTGTCGGCCAGCTCGTTAATTTGCAAATCGGGCTTAAATCGGGCTTAAAATCCTGTAATGTGAACTAGGCTTTACACGTCTCTAGAAGGACACACCCAGGAAGTGATGCTGTTGGAGCATAATTTTACACAGATCATCACTTCACAGTATCAGTGACAGTGAACTGAGTCACTAATACAACACAGAACTATTCCACTGTTGCTGATCAACTTTTTGTGTGATTTTGTTTGGATTTTTTGGATGTTTTGTTTTCCTTTTTCTCTCTTTTTGACCTTTTGTCTATTTGTGCACCTTAGTTTATTAGGTATTCCTCCTTTCTTTTTTTACTATAAAAATTAGCTGAATGGTTCTTTTTTTTTAACCATAAACATTAGCTGAATGGAAGTATTCTTTCTATACTCTAATATGTTTAATTTCATAAAGATTCCTGAACGCAGCTTCTTAGACCACTCGGCCATCTGGTTGAAGTCTCTTCTGGAGGTGTGGGTTTGAATGCCATTCCTGACATTGGTTTCTTTCTTTTGTGTTGTGATCCTGTACAGAAGTCTGTCGTTGTATATTAAGAGATACTTTGACAGTGGTTAAGGGTTGCTGATTTGTTGAATGGCAGAATGGGGTTTAAGCTACATGGTCAACTAAACAGGGCCGTTAAAGTAATATACGTTCTCTCATTGAAAAAAAAAAATGCTTATTTAGCAATTTTTTATAGTCAGATGTAAGTGTCAGGACATAAAGTGTCATTTCAATATAAAACAACACAAACACATACACCATAAAAAAGAAACAACCTAATTTATTTGGATATTCCGCCCAACCACTATTATGTATGCAAATATATTCAGGTCACATGACTGTAAAAGCATGTGTCTGAACATGACGGACATTTCCCAAGAAAGCACAAACACTGTGAGTAAAAGTTTAATACTCACTTAGATAGTTGAAAACATCAAATCAGTAAACAAACAAAGCTAGTAGCTCAATGCACAAGCTTTATTATTTTAAACTGTATTTATTGCATTCAGGCTCATAAGCAATATACACCAGAGTGTGCGTTGAATAGCAGTTACTCTGATTTGTAATAAATTAGCCTGCTTTCAGCTTTCAGAAAATGAAAATATTATGCAGTGTCATGTGAGTCTAAATTGGGAGTGAGCAGAACTGCAATTTGCATTTCCATTCCTTCCACCTTTCTAATTTCTGTAGGTAATTTCTGTACCTATGTGTGTTCTACTTTGGTTGTAGTAGGTCTGATAAGCAGCTGCACACCTCTTTTTCACTGAATCTGTGACTTTTTTCTTACGTTTAATATGAGAATTCATAATAATATGAGAATCCATCGTTGTTGTTATATGCTAATCAGGACACACGGAAGTTTCACGTGACATTCTGCACTCCTCCTGTCTCATTAGCATATTTAAAAAAATTTATAAATTCAGTTTTATTTTGTTGTACAATAACAGTTCAGGGGATTTGATGTTATTGATGTTATTATGCTTTATTTCTCCTTTGTGCAGGTCTATTTTGAGAAGTTATCTTACTTTAAACCATTTAAAATTTTTAAGAGATAATTCTGTCTTTGCTTCACACTTTCTTTTTTTTTTCTTTTCCACACTTTTCTAATTTAATTACAAATTGCTAGGAGTGAATGAGGAAATGTGTGTGTGCATGATGTACTGAAAAGTCTGGAATCCCATCAAGAAATGTCTAAAAATGTCTCAATATCTCAAAATAATACATTTATTAATAATAAATTTACTAGTAATAAGAGTCCTCCAACATACATATGTATTTTTTTTTAATTCACTAGTAGAACTGTATTCAATATAACAAAACTGTGTCAAGGTACTTGTACAGTGCAGCTGGATTTCCTGTCACTGTGGGCGCCAGAGCACAGTAGTATAAAGCAGAGTCTGATACAGCAGCAGAGGAGATGATCAGATCCACTTGTTCATCACCATGAACTTTAGGAGACATTCTTGGGGGGATGTTTTGACTTGGATCTCCATTTGTAGAAATATAAAGCAGGAACTCAGGTTTAGATTTTGGATATTGCCTGTACCACTGCAGGTAGTTGATTCCTGAAACACTGAATTTGTATTTGCAGGACAGAGTAACATCATCACCTTCATCTACAGGTTTATAATTGAAAAGTGGCTCTATTGAATCTGCCATGGAGTCACCTGTCATAGAGAAGAGAACATAATGTATTTAAACTTTATACAATCAAGCCAGAATTACTTACATAACGCTTTCTAACACTATACAATTAAGACTATCTAATCTAGTTAAAATTTCTGAATATACAAAAATCAACGTTAACTCACCTAGTGAAAGCCACAGACACATGAATATAACAGTGAACATGATGGATGAGCTTATAAATGAAATTATTCTGATCTCTTTCTGTAGTCTAATATGTTAACATCATAAAGCTTCATGAAGCTCCACCCCACAGCATCACATGACAGTGTCACCAATGTTACTGACAGATTGTTGATTTATACTGAAGCTTTTTACATTCAGCCTCACATGAGCAACTGAGCAGATAGTAAACAGACACAAACTGAAAGTACGAAAAATACATAAATAAAATAAATAAACTAATAAATTTGGGAGTGTGCATTGTGGGAAGTGGAGTCTGGTAGGAGATAGTAGGATTACAAACAATTTGGGGAGTATTTCAGCGTGGAGAGGAAGAAAACAGCCTTTTTTCTTTCTCTTGTCTATTCATTATCTATTTTTTAAATTAGTGTCATCAGAATTGTTGGTTTTTAATATCATTATTTTGTCATTTAAACATGAAACTGTGTACAAATAAAGGGTGTAGTATATAATTATCTCATGACAAACATCACATTGCAAGTCAAAATGTACAGAGGTGCTTTTATTTATTGCAGCTATAACGTGCTTGTCTCTGCTGGAGTAAAAAATATATATTATAGATCATGCCTTTTTACAGAATTTGCATGTATAGGCCTACTGCAATTTCAGTTTCCTTTCTTGATTAAAGCAAACTGTATGCAAGGCTTGATGATGTGTTGAAAACAATCAGAGATTATTAAAACATTCTGATCTAGACTGATCGGTTCTAGACTGCATTAAAATCACAAATCATTTACAGTCTGTTTTAAGCAATGCATTCTATATAAAAGTTCTATCTATGTAAGGCTGAAAAATAGCTTTATTATTATTATTATTATTATTATTATTATTATGTAAAGTAGTATTCATAATCAAAGAAGTCAGCATCAGAATCCTAGTACTTGTCCAACAATAAGGTAACAGACTGTGCCATTTTGTGGTGAAAGGAAAGTGACTTTAACACACCAAGGTCTTTTCTGATTAAATTTATTCATTTATTCATTTTTTGCACAGATAAAAGCCTGCTCAGAATAAGAAACCTTTTTTTTTTTTTTTAAATTATGGCATCCCACTCACTGTGTGTGTGGAGTTTGCATGTTTTCCCAGTCCTTGGTGGGTTTCCTCTGGATGCTCCGGTTTCCTCCCACAGTCCAAAGACATGCTTCTAGGCTGATTGGAGTCCCTAAATTGGCTGTAGTGTGTAAATGAGTGTGTGTGTGCCCTGCGATGGGTTGGCACTCTATCCAGGGTGCCCGATGATTCCTGAGATGCACAGGCTCCCTGAGAATAGATCGGATAAGCGGTACAGACAATGAAAAAAAAATTATGGAAATAACAATTTGCAGAACTTTATTCAACTCCTGAACCTGTACAGAGCCTCAGCTGCTTCACTGAAGTTCAGAATTGTTCTTAATTGGACCGTCTTAGTACCTTTCTGTTTAACTTTCTGTCTAAAGTAACAGAGAAAGTTCTGGTTTCCTGGCAAAAATAGAATAGTTACAGAATAATTAATTAATTAATTTAATTAAAATTTATTTAATCCTAAATAATCCTTAACCAAACATTATAATAATATAAACTCTTTATAAATCTTTAGAAAGAAAGAAAGAAAGAAAGAAAGAAAGAAAGAAAGAAAGAAAGAAAGAAAGAAAGAAAGAGACTTCCCCAAAAGGGCATGTAGCAAAACTGTGTGAAGGTTTTTGTACAGTGCAGCTGGATTTCCTGTCGCTGTGGGCACCAGAGCACAGTAGTATAGAGCAGAGTCTGATACAGCAGCAGAGGAGATGATCAGATCCACTCATTTATCTTTAACATTAGCAGACATTCTTGGGGGAGGTTCGGATTTTGGATCTCCACTTTGGTAAATATAAAGAAGGAACTCAGGATTAGATTTTGGATATTTCCTGTACCATTGCAGGTAGTTGTTTGTTGCAGTTGTTTCATATTCACAGGAAAGAGTAACATTAACACCTTCATCTACAACTTCATGAGTGAAAAGTGGCTTTATTGAATCTGCCATGGAGTCACCTGTCATAGAGAAGAGAATATATTGTTTCTTAAAATAATAAGGAATAATAAGGTGTTAAACAAATCATACTCACAATTTGCTACTTTTTAAAAATGCGTGTTCATGTCTAATTCAGAACATAGTATTTTTGCAATGATAAAAATGTTTACTCACCCAGTGAAAGCCACAGACACATGAATATAACAGTGAACATGATGAATGATCTTAGCTGAAGGAAACTGTTCTTTCTGTACACTGATATGTTAACATCATCAGGATTCATGAAGCTCCACCCCACAGCATCACTCACATGACAGTGTCACTAATGTTACTGAAAGATTCTTGATTCTTACTGAAGCATTCTGGCTTTACATTCAGCCTCACATGGGGAACATGTCCTAAATCTATTTTAAACAAACAGGAAAAGCAAAACTAAAAGCAGGAACTGATAATAAAAGGTAATAATCACTATAATAAAGTTTAATTATGTTATTATTTAAATAATTATTATACAAACATTAAATCACAATTTAAATTAAATCAATTTAAAAAGGTTCTGTTGTTGCATTTGGTGCCATCTGTGACACATTCCGTCTTATAGTCTGTATGATTCTTGATAACTGTACTGTCAGAGAGTCAAACCTTTCCTTAATGCGAAAAATCTTCTGCTTTTATATCATAATTGTCTGTTTTGCTTTGTTTTGCTTGTCAAGAGCAATCTGCATTGTGGGTGCTCCTTTTAAAAGAGATATCAAAGATATGTAAATTGGCTGCAAGCAAAATGACAATGGATCAAAATTGAATTGGGACAATTTCAGGGTAAATAATTAAGAAATCTAAAAATCCATGGTGTAAAAAAACAATTTTAAATAATTAGTTATCTTTTCATGTTTCTGAATGTAGAAAATGGTGACAAGCAAGCCTGCATCTTCATTGTTTTGCTATTCTACAATGGTTTAAAAAATAATAATAACACACCCACAACTTATAATACAGCATATGAGTAGTATCATGGATACCTGGGATATTTCCTTGCTAGATCACCAGAGGGCAGCACTGCACATTAGAGTTGAACTCTATTTTGGTTGTATGTTTATTTCCCTTGTTCAGTTGGTTCACCTGTTTGGTGGTAAGTGAGTAGTGACAGAGGAATTTGCTACCCGAGTTAAGCTCCTTTGTTGTACCTTGTAATTAAGCTTTTGTTTGACGCACATTTGTTTGCCTAGTCTAGCCTAGCCTAGCCTCACTTAGCATAGCCTGGCATAGCCTAGCCTACCTATTTCCTAATCAGGTTTTGGTTTGCTTTATTTTACTGCAATTTCTGCTTCTATGTAGTAGTTTATTCAGCAGTATAAAAGACAAATAAAATGTTATGAAAATAAAATGTTTTTGATGAATCCTTCATTATAAGAACAGGAATTGTGGGATCTTTTGATTCTGTTCGCCAAAAAGATTCGCTCAGTTTCATTTACTGATGTTCTCAGTGACCCTTTCAGTAAGTTACATCATTACACCAGACAAATGGCAAGTTTTTCAAGAGACAAATAGAATTATTTAAATCAGCGTCTCTAATTTTAAGAGAAGGTCTGTTTAATTTCCTTCCAAGATCAGTGATAGATTGGTGATCAAGTGGCATGGAAAGAAATAAACATTTTTGCTTAAGTGAATGAATAGTTTTCAATAATTTTTAAATATAGTCATAGTCATCCCCCGTTTATCACAGGGGTTACGTTCCAAAACCACCTGCGATAAACGGAAACCCCACCCCCAAATGTTTTTTTTTTCATTGGTTAAGCCGCAAATTACCTCCCACACTCTTTAAACACACACAGAAAACATTTGCAAGCATTTTCAATTTGCAAGAATTTGGGGTAAATTCATGGAAATATCACATTTATAGTGAGTTCTGTATGTGTGCATGTTCCTTGCCAGAAGCCTTAGAAGATGCAGAACAAAAAAACAAAACAAAAAGCGTACACAGAACAAAACGAAACACTCGGGACAGTGACGTGCCCAACAAATTATGCTTTCCTTTCCCCAACTGCACGTATAACCAGCAGCCAATCACAACAGTGATTAAATGAATGGGGCATTCCAATTGGCCAGACTCGTTACTCCAGACGTACTGTATTTTGATTTTCAGCATCCCTGCACCGCGCTTTCCTAAACATCACTACGTGTTTTTATTAACATTTTACTTCATTTTCAATGAATGTTTATATTTTGTAAATAATAATTATATTTTTATGAATAAATTACCTTATTTCAACATAAAAACAATTCACTACAAGGTTCGCAGATACCGCGATATACCGGGTTATGTTCCAAATAAAAATCTGCGATATTCCGGGACCGCGATAAATGAACCGCAATATAGTGGGGGATTACTGTATGTCATTTTTACACCTCTGTGTTTAGATGATTGTCTTAGTGCTCCACACTTTTCAAACACACTTTTCTGCCCTCTCTCTTCTTGTTGAAAGGGTGACAAACTGAACAAACAACATCAGCGAGTCAACAAATCCTTGTTCATTCTCCTAGTTCAGCCATTTCATTCACAAACAACATGAAGCAGTTCGGTCAGAATCAATAGTTCCTCTACCATTAGACTCAAAGTAAGAGGCATGTTCATTCAGTACGTCTGACCCGGGGCATAGCTAGGGCTATTTTAATCTAGCCCCGAATGTTTTATCCCGAATTTTGCCACTGGAGTGTAGCTGAGTGGAGTTGAGCACTGTTGTCGTTTTCTGTAAGTGATTTTGACTGACATCTCTCTCCACACACAGACACACACACACACACTGTGTTTTCGACTTGATGCGGCGCTGCGCAGACCAATTGATGTATGACGCCAAAATACCGTGAGAGTGTGCGCTCGAATATGCTCTAGAACCGCTCTTGTGATACTTTAATGTCATACAACACCTATCGGTCTTTACAGCGCCGCTTTAAGTCGAACAGACCTATACACACTCACACACCACGTGACTAAAATACACACTTACACGCACTCACACACCACGTGACTAAAATACACACCTGTACACACTCACACACCACATGAATAAAATATCTTACAGCCCTTGAGCATGACAGCAATTAAAAAAAATGTCTAACTTTTAATTTTTAATGTTAACACAGTTGATAAAAGTCGGCTAACAAATGTATGTTGTGTCAAAAAGGAGGCCCACTGTCTTTGATTCTGAAAACCCCTGACATATAGGACCCTTTTGAATATTATTCCATACCAAAGACATATAAAATCCTTAAATTAAATAAGCCTAAAGATACACCTAAATTAAATATAAACTGCTAAAGCACCAATACATTACAGTCTGAACATCATGACTTTCTATTATTCAAGTATTTAAGTTAAAATACATAAATGGCTTAGGCGAACAATGGTCCAGAACAGACTCAATCAAAGGAATTCTCAGCACTATAAATACTAGTATAGTAATTGCCTGTTTTGCACAAGTCATGAAGTAGAAAAGATACAAGCAGCAAGACAGATGAGAGAATGAGAGATGAGAGAACAAGAAAAGAAGAGAAGAGAAGAGAAGAGAAGAGAAGAGAAGAGAAGAGAAGAGAAGAGAAGAGAAGCTTTAAAAAAAAAAGAAGAAGAATACATACAGTAGTGCCAGCATCAATGAGGAATGAAATAAGAGGTGCAAGTAAAATAGATTATTGTAAAATAATAATAATAATAATAATAATAATAATAAAGGATCTACACGGCACTGCTTCACACACAAGCTGTAAAAGAGATAATATTGCACGGTATACCTGTGTGAGAGAGAAAATGTAATGTAAAAATGTTTAATAAACTCCTTTTTAGTAGCAAGACTCTGAAATAATGGGAGGAGTCAGGAAAAAGTCAGGACTGAATGAAATTTTTAAAGTTGCATACTATTTGTGTAAATTTGTTTTTATTATTAAACAATATTACATAAAAATCCTTTAAAAATGTGTTATTCTTGCTTACCCTCTCTCCCTAATTAGCCCCTGATGTTTACAAATCCTAAAAACACCCCTGCGTCTGACCAATGATATGATCATTCACAGTCCACATTCTGCTTTTTAATCCTGAATAAGACTGTTGTAGTTTATATTATATATAAGTAAGTATTAGTGCATGATTAATTTTGTGGTGTTGTTATCATTATAAATCTCTATAAATTATTATAGAATTTGTGTATAAGTGATAAGTAGTTTTCTTTGTCATCTTAACCTCTGGCTTGCTCATTGGAGACAAATATAAATTTAAATTCTGGATTTTTATATTCCTGTGAAGCCGCATTGAGACAATGTCTATTGTTAAAACACTATACAAATAAAACTGAATGGAATTGAATTAATATTGTAATTCTGTACTTCTTTCAGCTGCATTCGTTAGCAGAAATGTTTGTGTCTGTGGTTAACTGATAACAGGCTGATAAAGGGAGTGTCTGTTGTGGTTTTAGAGTCTTCATATGTGCCATTGTTATGTTTTTGTAAAGCCAACTAACTCTGTATCACTTTGTTGCTCTAAGAGCACAATGATAGAGTGCAGAATCTGAGAGCTTTAGACCTCTGATAGTAAGTTCAGTAGAGTCTGAGGATGCTTCTGCCTCTAATCGATGATCATCAGGACTGCTCCCAGCACCTGCTCTTGACCTTGCGCCTTTATACAGTAAAAACTGTGGTGCCCTTTTAGGATATTGTTTGTACTAGGAAAGATAAATGTAACTGCTACGTGTCTCATATGAACATTTCAGAATAACAGTGTCTCTTTCCTTCCTGAGAATGCTGGTATCTTCATCCTTTGGCCCAATTTTATCCGCAAAACTTCATGTTTTATGGAACATAAAAAGTCTGTTAAATATTTTGCAAGCAAACACAAAAATGTAATAGATTAGTAATTTAATTCTTAAATGTATTGGTAATTAATACAATTATGTAATTATGTACTATGTACAGTAAGTTGTATAGTTGATCCATTTCTGAACACAGCTCTGTGAGGATTCTGTATAATAGTGCTGTATGTGCTGAACTTTACACGTCTCCAGAAGGACACACCCAGGAAGTGATGCTGTTGGAGCATAATTTTACACAGATCATCACTTCACAGTATCAGTGACAGTGAACTGAGTCACTAATACAACACAGAACTATTCCACTGTTGCTGATCAACCCACTTCATCTGACTTCACCTCTTAAACATATCTTTTGGAGTTAGAGGTCAAAGCCGTGTCAAAGGACTCTAACACCAACAGCCTCAATAACTAACAATACTTCAATACTTTTTGGGACCTTTCTTTCTGGAAGCTTCTGGGTAAATGCTTGCATACGCTATATGAAAGTCAACTCTGCTGTGTGTGTATGTTGATAAATGGCCAGAATCACCCAGCTACAAAGTTCACAGAGGGGCATTTTGTAAACAGCTAGAAAGAGAAAAAACATCAGCGTCTCAGCAAGCAACATTAGGAGAAAGAATTTCTTTGTTTGGAAAGAAACAGATGGGAGAGGTACATTTGATTAGCATTATGAGAATACAAAATATTATGACATACAAGTACTGCATATAGAATGAGAGAGAGTGTTAGTAGGAAGACAGAAGAAATAATTTCATAAACATAACATTAATCTAGTAAGTTTGCACTGCGACATGGTCCTTGCAAGCTCCCTGATGTGATTAGAGCAAGCATGCAGTAAAAGTTTCAGAATTAAAGTTTTGCTGCTGTTTATTTCAGACAGTGTTACATGGTTGCCTGTTATAGAATTTTAGCATAGCACAGCATAAGAAAATAAATGTTATTATTTACAACTGTAATGTTAGCAGAAGTGACTGAACAAGCATTTTAACTAAATGCTAGTGACCTAACATGGCAAGCTAATATTAGGGATCATCTTAAAGGTTAAATTTAGCTTCCTCTCCATTTTATTAACTGTGTAAGAGTCCAGTATTACTGACTGTAATAATGTTATAGATAATTATAGTGGAAATGTGTTCCTGTAGCCAAGCTGGTAGATGAAAGAGCTAGCAATGCCAGTAGTTATGGGTTTGAAAGTTAAACCCATTCAGATTGAGGTAGCTGGAGCTAATGTAAATTCAACTGCTTGTGAGTATTGACACTTAATTTATAAATATGTTCATGATTTCTTAACTATAAACAGCATGACAGTAGTTACAGGGTCATTTACATGATTCTGTCTCTGAAATCCAGCCTTGTCCAGTCCAGTGGAGTGTGCATCTGAGCAGGGAAATGTTCACATCCAGTGAGAATTCATCACATTAAACCAGCCATCTTTTCATTTAAGATTCAAGCATTAAATCTAAGCGCATTCTTTGTGTGTTTTTCAGACTCTCTACATGCAAAACATAAGAACGCTAGAGGTCCAAAATCCAGTGATGGATCCCGGCCCAGTGTTCGAAGTTTCCAATACAGACTTGCTTTCTTTTACAGGTTCTGCAGATGCAGGTTCTCAAAGGGTAACATACTGTGTATATTCCCAATACCCACAGCAATTAAGTGCTGAAGTATTTCAATATCAAAATCATACTGGGCAATCAAACTAGGGGACATTCTTGTTATTCAAGACTCAAGACCAAAGTAAACCTGCAATGAAACATATGTGGAACACATCAAATCTCAAGCAAAATAAACAAAGAAATAACTGCTCATCAGAATTAATATTCAATATCATTATTCCTGGAATGGTGTAACACTTTGTGGTATTCTGGCATGTGAACTTTACGCTGTCATTTACTAAGCTACCTAAAGTCAGTCGGCTAAAAGCTGCTACCATTTCCATTTCAACCAGAACTTGTGATTTATCTAAATATTTTGGCTGAATATCTTTCTGGCAGCTCGAAGGGTTTAGAGCAGAGAAGACTTTTCTGTTCAACACGGCCTTGTGTTTTAATGAGCTTGCTAACTTGTGCTGTCAGCTCTTGACTGATCACAAATAACATGTAACACCAACACTAACAGACAGAAGGAGCACACAGCTGCCAGAGAAAGCTAACTGGCTAATATCAGTGCTGGATTAAGTGCTATTTTATAAGCTGCTAAATAACAAAGGGTGAAGTGTTCAGTACAGTAGTGTTACATTAAAAATCAGCATCTTAAATTATTTAAATATATATTGTTATTGAACTTTGTGTTAATTTTTTATTACATCAGGGGAATAACAGAATAACAGCATGAAATTATTTTTGATTAAAGATTAACATTTATTTAAAAGGATTTCTTATCTGGTTGTTGGTTACCAGCATATGTAAGAGGACCATTGCTGATATCCAAAGCAAATCAACATCAATGTCTGAAAACAATGAAAAAAAACTACAACAGGTTACTATGTAACCCGGTTCACTGAGAAGGGAATGAGACGCTGTGTCATAACTGATGCTATGGGAACACTTTGTCAAGGAAGTGTATCTGAAGCGCCAGCATGTCCATATAAGGGCATCTACGTCACATTCATTCAGCTTGCCTTTGTCTGAATGAAGCACTAAAGGATGCTCAGGGTGTGGCTAGCAATGCAGCATCTCGTTCCCTTCTCAGGGAACCGGGTTACATACGTAAACTGTTGTAGTTCCCTTCTCGAGGGAACTCAACACTGCGTCATGACTGACGCTATGGGAATGTCAATACCCATGCCGCCACACACCAATCGATGTCTGTCCCAGGGGCTGTGAGAGAGCATGAGCAGACCAGGAACAGGACACCTTGGAGACACAGTGGCTCCAGGGAAACATCCATGTACTTTGTAAAAGTGCGCTAGCCGAATAGCATCCAGTGCTAACATTTTGGAAGCCACCCGAGCAGGAGATCTGATGGAATCCAAAATCACCCCCAAGAAGGTGGTTCTCTGAGAAGTAGAAAGTACAAACATCTCTGGGTTCAGCTCACAGGCTAAAAATTGGACGCAGCCTCCCCTCTCTCTTGGAACATCTGTAAAAGCCCGAGTCTTGATCTGGAAGGGGAACATTTTCTCAGAAGAGAGAGAAGTTCCTCTTGGAGGAACTTAGTTTGGTGTGTGCAGACGGTTGTGGGCAACACTGCCTGAAATGGAAGAGGACGGGTGGCGAACTGGATCCTGTACCCTGGTTGTATAGGTGCACCGAATATGAGTTCTTCCAGGACCTCGATACCTCAGCATGGAGGTCCGGAAAAAAAAAATGGTCAGGAAGCAGTCGTCAAGCTTAGAACGGATGGGGCTAGCTTCCTGCTCCGGCCAGTATAAATTTAAATTTAAATTCTTATTCCTCTGTCATGTTTCCTATCCAAAACAATGAATTGGCGTGTGTGCACACAGAGCTTCAGACAAACTTTCTTTCTCCTAATGTTGCTTGCTGAGACGCTGATGTTTTTTCTCTTTCTAGCTGTTTACAAACTGTATCTTACCACATCTAGCTCCACCCACTTTTACTTAGTCATACTCATGTCAGCTCTGGTATTATATGTGCTAAATCCATTGTTTAAATTAACTGACTGAAACAAGTAATGAATGTTCATAAAATATTTTGTCATGTTTATATATGTTTAAGTCGGCTGAATATTGATAGATTTATATAACGGTATTCAACCATATTGTCACGTCCGGATGCCCCCGCCCCATGTGAACAATAGGAAGGGCATGGCACAAAACACACAAAGAAGCAGGCTTCCAAAATTCACCTGCCAGCACCCTATCCAGGCCTGGCAGGGAACTGTCCAGCTGTTCCTGACATATATATTCAAATTATTTTCAATTATTCTGTAGTGCTACATGCTACACATTCTAGTTAATGCTGTCTGTGTCTAAAGATAGACTGCAGTATCTACCCTGAGAATGAGCCTCTCTAACACACCTAAATAAAATGTTTCACTGTGCTGGAGTAAACAAATACTTGACAAAATGAGTCCTATTTGTCTCAGAAGGAATGAACACCATCTAAATTTGACAAAAGTCTTGCAATGTTCACAAACTCGGTCAACATTAACTGATTAAAAGTGATTAATCTCTTTTCACTGCTAATGCTAGAGTCAACTAGCACTGGTTCCAGTAGCCAACATAAAAAAAGGCTTACACAAATAGTAACAGTGTGCAAGGCTTCATGATGTGTGTTAGTGTCCATGTGCTTGATTCTCAGCACTTTTTCCACTCCTGTGATATGGTGTGTTTCCTCCTTGTGCCTAGTGTGTCCATGATAGATTCTGGAGCCACCGTGACCCTGATCAGGATAAAGTCTTTACTGAAGAAATGCAGCATAACTAACCAGGTTATAGACATCTTTAGGCAGACTGACTGTATTTACTGCTAGATTTGTTAATATGGGTCTTTATCAAGCACAATCTTTTTCATAATGTTTGTGTTTTCCAGAGTTTATTAGCCACAGTAATGTCTGATGGATTTTCTCAGCAGCCACACATGTAGTACATATACAACAACATAACTCATGCATTAGTAAATTGCAGTTTTCTTTAATTTGATGGCTGATTTTATCCAAAGTAAAGTATTATTTACACAGAATACAATAGAAACGCACAGCTGAGTATATGAACATGATTCATGTGTCTGTTCTGACATTTCTGTGAGTTTCCTCACTAGTTACAGTCAGTGGTTTAAAAACAGTTTCTACCAGATCTTGTGTTTGTCATTTTTCCCCCTAATCCACATGAAGTCTCTCACCAAAATCTATGTAAGATGCTCAGTCGTTTGCTTCCTGTGGAAAAAAAGAGAATTTTCTTCTATAAATGAAAGTAATACGCAAACAGCTTAGACCTAATTTTAAGTGTTACAACCAAGTGAGGTTGTGTTGCATGTTCTGTCTTATGTGTTTAGTCCTTTAGGTTGGTCCCCTCTGTCCCCTCGAGCCTGCGCCTCCTTGCTCCTCCAGAGCTCAGAGATGACATTGTTAATTTATATATATTTTAAAATATATTTTTTCATTTGTTTATATTTATTTTACTAAATTAATAAACTAAATTTTTCTTAATAATTTTGCATTAAAAAGCATAACAATGTATAAATTTCCACAAAATTAGCCGTAAACACTTTTGCAGTATTTTGCAAGGATTTCGCAGGTCTGCAAAAAATTTGCAGATGCAAATTAGTTAGGCTCTAATGAAAATTTCGTGGATTAATGAAGTCGCAAATCGTGAGACGCGGATCTGCAACGTGCCTAAAGTCGACCACCATCATCCCCGTGCCGAAGAAGTCTCCAGTGTCCTGTCTCAATGACTACCGTCCTGTTGCACTTACACCCATCATCATGAACTGCTGCGAGAGGCTCGTCATGAGACACATTAAGAACCTGCTGCCACCTTCACTCGACCCCATGCAGTTTGCGTATCATCCAAACCACTCCACAGACAATGCCATCACCACAACCCTCCATCTGGCCCTCATACACCTGGACAATAATGACACTTAATAATTGACCTACGAATGCTGTTCATTGACTTCAGTTCAGCATTCAACACGATCATTCCTCAGCGCCTGATCGAGAAGCTGAGTCTGCTGGGCATCAACGCCTCCCTCTGCAATTGGATGCTGGATTTCCTGACTGGGAGACCTCAGTCAGTCCGGATCAGGAACAGCATCTCCAGCACCACCACACTAAACACTGGAGCTCCTCAGGGCTGTGTGCTCAGTCCACTGCTGTTCACTCTGCTGACTCATGACCGTGCAGCAATGCACAGCTCCAACCACATCATCAAGTTCGCCGATGACACGACCGTGGTGGGTCTCATCAGCAAGAACGACGAGTCAGCATATAGAGAGGAGGTGCAACAACTAGCAGCCTGGTGTAAAGTTAATAACCTGTCTCTGAACGTCGATAAGACTAAAGAGATGGTTGTTGACTTGAGGAGAACAAAGACTGACCATTCTCCACTGAACATCGATGGGTCCATCGTGGAGATCGTCAAGAGCACCAAATTCCTTGGTGTTCACCTGGCGGAGGACCTCACCTGGTCACTCAACACCAGCTCCATCACCAGAAAGGTCCAGCAGCGTCTCTACTTCCTGCGAAGGCTGAAGAAGGCTCATCTTCCACCTCCCATCCTGACCACCTTCTACAGAGGGACCATCGAGAGCATCCTGAGCAGCTGCATCACTGCCTGGTATGGGAATTGCACCGTCTCGGATCGCAAGACCCTTCAGTGAGGGTAGTGAGGACAGCTGAGAAGATCATCGGAGTCTCTCTTCCCTCTATTACATTTACTCCACACGCTGCATCCGCAAAGCTAACAGTATTGTGGATAATCCCACACACCCCTCACACACACTCTTCACCCTTCTGCCATCCAGAAAGAGGTACCGAAGCATTCGGACCTGCACAACCAGACTGTTAAACAGTTTCTTCCCTCAGGCAATCAGGTATCTCAACAGAGAACTGAGCTGAACTGATCACACACACACACACACATCCAAGATCTGATCTCAACAGGAGAACTGAATTGTGCTGGACACGTACTCACACACACATACATAACACACATGCACAAAAGCTGAGAACTGTGTTCCAAGAAGAACTGAACTGTGCTGGACACAGACACACACACACAAACACTAAATTGTCCTGTTTGCACACACATGTCACTTTACATTTCACTTTACATTTTTTTATATTAATCCTGTTTACATGTGTCACTTTAATATTTGCATTCACTGTATACACTGTTCTTTGCACAAAATGTCAATTTCTTATTTGCACTCACTGTATACACTGCTATCCACACAAAAGTCGGTCTATATGTTGTTTGTCTGCACTGTCTTGTCTTGTCATCTTGTACGCTTCTGTTGTATGTCTAGATTATTTATTGCACCTTAAGTATAGTTTAGTCTTTATCTCTATGTTTAGCTCTATGTTTATCTGTGTCACTGTACTTTGTCTTTGTATGTGTAGCACCTCTGGTCTAGGAGGAACGTTGTTTCACTTCACTGTGTACAGCATTAGCTATATATGGTTGAAGTGACAATAAAGCTTCTTTGACTTTTGACTTTGACTTTGATGTTCATTTCTTTTTTTGTTTAGGTCAGATAGCTAATCTCAATGTGTTTGTTTTGTTATTTTGATGTTGGTCCACCCTGAAGTCTTCCCCCCAGTGAAGTCTTCACTGTGCTGTACATATCACTTTATAACAATATATCACTTTAATTCACTGCTGTGTTGTGCGATTCCTGTTAACTCTGGGGCATCACATATCACATACATGTCCTGTTCTACCTTCTCTATGTATATATATATATATATATATATATATATATATATATATATATATATATATATATATATATACAAACCTGTGCCATTTCTCATACTTCTCACATTCCACCCCTAGACTTAAGATGATAACATAAGATGAACATACCTAGAAGAAGCATTAACAGACAAGGATTAAAGAGCAGCATGATAGAGATGATAAGTTGCTGAAAGATAAAGCTGAAGGAGTGGAGTTTACTGTCATAACCTGTGGAGCTCCACCCTTCCTGCAGCTGACACTGTTGATCAGAATATGTGTCACCAGTGGGCAGAGTGATGCCAGGGTTTTTTAGTTGTAATTAGTGCACCACAATGAACGATTTTCTGCAAGATTGACAGTGTTACTTTATGATAACTTAAAAAAATATTCTCCTTCACTAGATTATACTACACCTCTTGATTTAGACACTTCTGAAGGTTGTGAACTGTTGCCGATATATCCACAAACAAGTTCCACAAAAATTAATTTTACTGAATCCTTGGAAAAACTGACCAGCAGGTACAATAAATTTAATTTAACAGTGCACACCAGCAACAAGTGACACAGTGCCTCTTTAATTTTTTTCTGTTACTTCAGCTGCATATGTTACCACAAATGTTTTTTGTTTCTGTGGTTAAGAGATAAGTTGGTAAAGGAAGTATCTTTGATATTAAACGTTGAACTTCAAATGAATTATTTCATAGGTTTTTGTACAGTCTCTCAGTGACTCTGTATCACTGTGCTGCTACTATAAGGGCACAGTGATAGAGTGCAGAATATGAGATCTGCAGATCTTTGATAGTGAGTTCAGTAGAGTCTGGGGTTGTTTCTGCATTGAATCGAGAGCCAGAGGGGTTGTAACCATCAGATCTTGACTTTGCGCCTTTAAACAGTAAAAACTGTGGTGCGCTGTTGGGATTTTGTTTGTACCAGTAAAGAATAACGTTATTACTGGTTGATTCATATGAACATCTCAGATTAAAAGTGTCCATTTCCTTCCTCATAATATTGACATCTTCCTCCTTCGGCCAAATTTTATCTGCTAAACCGTCTGTGTACAGAAAATATTTATAAATATATAATACAGATATAAAAACAATAATAAAGCATTATTTTTAATTCAAAGTAAAGAGTATCAATTAATAAAAAAATAAAAATAAGAAAATTACCTGTAACTAGAGTGAGAATCAGTGGTATGTATCTCACTATGTACAGTAAGTTGTATAGTTGAGCCATTTCTGAACACAGCTCTGTGAAGATTCTGTGTAATAGTGTTGTATGTGCTGAACTTTACATGTCTCTAGAAGGCCACACCCAGGAAGTGATGCTGTTGTAGCTTAACATATATAAAAACCACATTGGGAATTATTATTGTCCTTTTCTCACTCATTTGCAGTCAAATAATACAACATGAATATACACATCAGTTAACAGCCATGACTAATTACGTTTGTCTATTAAACTTTTAATTCTTTATCATACAAGTGCTCATATATTCTGTAGAATGCTTCCTCATAGCTTGCATTATTAAACTGTTTACCTGTATTTAAATGCATTTGTATTAATCTGTATCTTGTTTACATATGAAAAACATTCAAATAGACATTAGAATGCCATGTTAATGTAGACTAATTGATATTAATAACAGCTGGTATAACAGGGTGGTTAAGTAACATTGTTTTGTCAGCTTGTGAGCTCTCTTATGTAAATGACAGATTTATATCTACATTCACCACTGTAAAGAAACATTTTGTTTAATATGAAAATAAAATAATGATAAATATAATATAAATAATAAATATAAATAAATATAAATGACCTACCAACAGCAGTTATACCTATGTATGTATAATCACACACAAACTCTCTCTACCTCAAACAATACAAGCAGCTGCTTTGTGCCCTGCAACTGCAGCTTAAAATGTTGGATGATGAAAACGATGTTTTCAACAAAGTATGAGTGCTAGTAGTATAATCAGGTCAAATATGATCATAAAACAAAGGAAAGCAAATTCCACTGACAGCCTTTTTCATCCATTTCATCTATTTATACAATCAAGCCCATGTCATAACATGCAACTGTGAATATCTAAATAGATGAATAAACATTTGTTAAAAAGAATCATAAGAAACTGTAAATAAACTACATCCCTATACATATTTATATACCAATCAACAATAAAACTGACAAACGTTGACAGACTGATAAAATTGACTGACAGGTGAAGTGAGTAACACTGATTATCTCCTCATCATGGCACCTGTTAGTGGGTGGGATATATTAGGCAGTAAGTCAACATTTTGTCCTCAAAGTTGATGTGGTAGAAGCAGGAAAAATGGGCAAGCGTAAGGATTTGAGTGAATTTGACAAGGGCCAGATGGCTAGACCACTGGATCAGAGCATCTCCAAAACTGCAGCTCTTGAGGGTTGTTTCCGGTCTGCAGTGGTCAGTATCTATCAAAAGTGGTCCAAGGAAGGAACAGTAGTGAACCAACGACAGGGTCATGGGCGACCAAGGCTCATTGATGCACATGGGTAGCGAAGGCTGGCCCATGTGATCCGATCCAACAGATGAGCTCTGAAGAACTTCAGCAGTTTTGATAATGGTACTGATAAAAAGGTGCCATAATACACAGTGCATCGCAGTTTGTTGTGTAAAAGGGCTGCATAGCTGCAGACCAGTCAGTGTGCCCATGCTGACCCCTGTGCACCTCCAAAAGCGGCAACAGTGGGCAGGTGAGCATCAGAACTGGACCTTAACTGGGGAACTAATAGCACCAGGATGCACTATGGGAAGAAGGCAAGCCAACGGAGGCAGTGTCATGCTTTGGGCAATGTTCTGCTGGGAAACCTTGGGTCCTGCCATCCATGTGGATGTTACTTTGACACGTAACACCTACCTAAGCATTGTTGCAGATCATGTACAAGCATTTGCATTTGTATTCCCTGATGGCTGTGGCCTCTTTCAGCAGGATAATGCACCATGGCACAAACCAAAAATGGTTTAGGAATGGTCTGATGAGCATAACAACAAGTTTGAGATGTTGACTTGGCCTCCAAATTTGTCAGATCTCAATCCAATCGAGCATCTGTGGGATCTGTGGGACAAACATGTCCAATCCATGAAGGCCCCACCTCGCAACTTACATGACTTAAAGGATCTGCTGCTAACGTCTTGGTGCCAAATACGACAGCACACCTTTAGGAATCTAGTGAAGGCCATGCCTCAATGAGTCAGGGCTGTTTTGGCAGCAAAAAGGAGACCAACAAAATATTAGGCAGGTGGTCATAATGCTATGGCTGATCGGTGTATGTATATGTATATATGACGTACAAGACATTTTTGTTCATTTTTTTCTGTACATCCACACAATTGTTCTGTATTAATCATTTAAAATTAGATCTTATATTTAAATTGCACTTACAGCACTGGCTAGTGTGTAATGGATTTATAAATCCCAATGAATTTCTATCTCAAATGCTGCGGAGTTTGTATAGTTTTTTTGTATAGTTTTTGTATAAAAACAATAACATTTCTAAATGTATAACAGAAGGTAAATACTAACAGGAAACAGTTGTTGAAAACAGTCGTAAACCTCAACAACTAAACTGCAATTGCTGTTGAGAAATCTGGTAATTCACCTGACAAATTCTGTCCTATGAAGGGATTAAGCACACAAATTCTCTTTAGATGAAATCACTTAAATGCTTGATCGTGAATTACAACAGAATATTTTAAACCATTCAAAACTTTTCAGAGATGATTGTCTTTGCTTCACACTTTTTCTTTTCCACACTTTTGCCAGAGTCTCTGCTTCCACACCATTACATAATAAGGACATATCTAATAATCTGTGTTCTCTGTGTTTGTAACAGTGTTTAGTGTTCAAATTACATTTATGTTCCTCACACTGGACTCTGTGCAAAAGAGCAGAAAACATGATGCACTAATAAATTGTGTAAAAATAACAGGAATTAGTTTGTAGTGGTTATAACATCTGTAGAGATAATGTTATGTGGAGAGCAGCTTCAACACAAACAAATTAAAATACACACATGAAGCAAAAAAAAATCACACACATTGCATGTGTTAAATTTCACAAATATTCTCCATCCTATCAGAAGCGATAAAGCATGTCTAATTCCTATGTCCTGCAAAGCCTATATATATTTCTTTAATGCACTTCTTATTTAATTACAAAACTTTTCAGGGACTGTTGAGCTGTCAGAACAAGACTGCCTCAGTTCCATGGACCCCAGTTTGAAATTGAGCTCAGGTTACTGTCTGTGCAGTGTCTCTCTGTATGACCATGGGCTTTCTCTGGCTTTTCTGGTTTTCTCACATTCCTCCCTCATTCCCAGTTTTCACCAGAAAATCTATAGAACTCTGAGCAGAATATAGTGGTTAATGAAGCTAAAAAACCAATAAGCTGCCTTCTAATAATCCACCATTTGTCAAACTATAATATATTTATGTATTTTGTATAAATTGCAAGAGAAACAGAATTCCTCAGAGATAGATAGATAGATAGATAGATAGATAGATAGATAGATAGATAGATAGATAGATAGATAGATAGATAGATAGATAGATAGATAGATAGATAGATAGATAGATAGATAGATAGATAGATACTTTATTCATACCAATGGGAAATTTACAACTTCCAGCAGTATCCACAAGCATAGATAATAGCATAGAAAAAGCATGTAAATTACTCAAAATTATCTGTAAAACTTGTTTCAATATAACAAAACTATGTCATAGTTTTTGTACAGTGCAGCTGGATTTCCTGTCACTGTGGGCTGCAGAGCACAGTAGTATAGAGCAGAGTCTGATACAGCAGCAGAGGAGATGATCAGATCCACTTGTTTATCATCAACTTTGACAGACATTCCTGAGGGATTGTCAGACTTTAGAGTTCCAGTTTGAATAATATAAAGAAGGAACTCAGGTGTAGATTTTGGATATTGCCTGTACCAGTACAAGTAGTCTAATGTACTACTTTATTTGTAGCTGCAGGACAGAGTAACATTGTCACCTTCATCTACAGCTTTATGAGTGAAACGTAGCTCTATTGAATCTGCCATGGAGTCACCTGTCATAGAGAAGAGAACATAATGTTTTTAATCTTTAAATAATCAATAGGAAATACATAAGACCCAAACCCACACTCTGCATTTTCGCACTGCATCACCACACAGACTAATATTTAACATAATATAGTTAATTTTTCTATAGTTAATATAACAAAAAGTCAATATTAACTCACCTAGTGAAAGCCACAGATACATGAATATAACAGTGAACATGATGACTGGTCTTAGTTCAGTGAAAATAGTGGAGATCTTTCTGTAATCTAATATGTTAACACCATAAAGCTTCAAAATTGCTCCACCCCACAGCATCACATGACAGTGTCACCAATGTTGTTGTCAGATTGTTGATTCTTACTGAAACATCCTGGCTTTACATTCAGCCTCATATGGTGAACCTGTCCAGAGCACATGTAAGCAAAAACATACTGAAAGCAGGAAATCAAGTTTTAATTTAATTCTAAAAATAAAACATTCCTGTAGTCATGATTGCGTTAGAAGAGAATGAAGAGTAAAGGCAGATTTATAGGAAAGTTTCCAGTTTTCAGTGTTGCTGACAGCAGTTTTTTTTTTTTATTATTCTTATGACAGTTTAGTGTTAAGTGGACAGTTGTGTTGTTTAATCAGAATGGTATCTCTGAAATTAGCTTAGGCACTAAGAGTAACCAGGACAGGGGTTAGGATATTATATCAGCAGTATGTATGATAGAAGAACAAGTATACTCTGTCACAAAGGTTTTACTGTGAAAAGTAGCAGCCATCATCTCAGAGCAGTTGTGTGGTGTTCTAGTACTTGACCCACAATAAGATAAGTGACTGCGCCATCTTCTGTTCAACAAAAAGAAAAACCTTAACACACTAAATAAAACCCTGCAAACACGTCAAACTTTACAGGAGACTCGAAAAAAAGGTATGAGCTCTCAAAATGCTGGACCCTACCCTGTTTAAACAAGCTCAGGAGTCACCCCGATATGCCTCATGCTTTTTTTCTTTCTTTTTTTCTTTCTTGGCCCACAGGGTAGCAAAAAACATTTGAGTTTGTGGAGTTTCTGCTCTCGAGCGCCCTCTAGGTGCAATTCTAGCTGATAGACCCCTTCAGAAGTGTGCAGCCACACACAATTTAGAAAATAAATAATGTTTTAGGTAATGAGAAATTGTAAGGTGGTTATCCTGAGATCTGCTGCTGTGAGAGAAAAAAAAAATTGTTCTGTGTCACACCGTTTCACAAAGGACTTATAATGAGTAACAGGTTTAATTTGACAGTGTTCATTTCATTATTTTTTTTTCACACTGGACCCGACACCTCGCCAGCGCACTCATTCTCCCGAGTATTGATTTAGATCACCTGCACCTCATTAGCTAATCTGCTCCACTCCCCTATTTAAGTACACCTTCACTTCATCCCCGTCTGGTCTTGTTTGTGACACCGACTCATGGCAACGTATCCTTATGTTAGTTTTAGCCTCCGCGCTATTCAGTCTGAGCCTATTCACCCTAACTGCCTTTTTTCCCTTCTCCTCATATTCAGCCCTATTGCTGCTCTTCCTGTTACCATTTACCTCCGTGCACGGCATCATCTTACTCCCCTCAGCTCCGATTTCCAGATCACCACTCCTACAGCTGAGTATCCTCCTCTCTCCTCTCTCTACCCGCATTCAGCCTCAATAAACACACCCCTTCCGGGGTTTTGATGCTCTATTGTCTGTTCGCTTCTGGTGTTTTTATGACAGAAGACCAGACCGAAAACAGAATGGACCCATCCACCGCTGACGCCATCCAACAGCTGATCGGCGCGCTGCAAAGGGTGCTCCCCGCGCTGCAGGAACCCACCGCATCTCAGCCTGCTGCCGCTGCTGAATCCACCGCGGCTGTGCCTCCTCCACCAAACCTGGAAGTGACGACTCCCGTTGGCCCGACGGTCACTCCCTCCCTCTACGCTGGTTTGGCAGAGGATTGCAGTGGTTTCCTGCTGCAATGTCAACTCGCGATGGAGATGCAACCTCACCGGTTTACCACTGACAGAGCTAAGATTGCTTTCATCATTTCTCTTCTTACTGGGAAAGTGCTCCGCTGGGCTGACACAAGCAAACAAGGTAAACACATTGTTCATGACTACACCTTGCAGTTTTGCACCCTAGCTGCTGCCAGTGGGTGGGACGAGCACGCCCTGCTTACTACCTACCATTAGGGACTCGAATCGGGGGTCCGTCTGCAGCTGGCAACCGTAGATGACTCCATTGATCTGGAAACGTTCATTCAGACGGCCATTTGAGTCTCTGAGCGCAGGAAGCACTGCCTGGCGGACCTGGGGACACCATCTCCACCCAACCTCCATCACAGTTCCGTGGCCCCCTCTCTAGAACCAGAGTCAGAGCCCATGCAGATGGATCACAGTAGATTGTCCCGCTCCGAGAGACAACGCTGGCTGACCCAGGGTCTTTGCCTCTACTGCGGCCAACCGGGACATGCACTTCTGAACACCAGGCCATGGAAGATACTCCGAAACAAGGCTACATCCGCCCTTCCAAATCTCCATCAGCCTCCAGTTTCTTCTTCGTGGCCAAGATGGATGGAGGACTACGTCCCTGCATAGACTACCATGCTCTAAACCAGATCACCAGATCAAGTACCATTATCCCCTTCCACTCGTCCCAGCCACCCTCGTGCATCTCAGAGACGCCCGGATCTTCACCAAGCTGGACCTCCGCAGTGCCTATAACCTGATCCGGATCCGTGAGGGGGATAAGTGGAAGACGGCATTTGTGACCCATACCAGCCATTACAAATATCTCGTAATGCCATATGGCCTGGTAAACGCACCATCAGTATTACAGGGGTACATGAACGAGTTGTTCCGGGAGTACCTCCATCGTTTCATTATCGTTTACATAGATGACATCCTGGTGTATTCTAGGAACGAAACGGAGCACGTACGACATGTCAGAACCGTCCTCCAAAAACTCTGTGAACACCACCTCTTCCTTAAAGCTGAGAAGTGCTCATTTCATCTGACCTCCACCAACTTTCTTGGATACGTCATCAGCCCCAGTGGTGTAAAGATGGAAGATGGTAAGGTGGACGCCATCACGGCCTGGCCAGTCCCCACCACGATTAAGGAGTTGCAACGATTCTTGGGCTTTGCGAACTTCTACAGGAGGTTTATTGGGGGTTACAGCTCCATCGTCACCCCTCTCACAAACCTCCTCAAGAAAAGACCTAGGACTCTGCAGTAGAGCCCCAAAGCCGACTGAGCCTTCAACCTCTTAAAGCAGCGATTCATGTCAGCGCCCCTACTGACACATCCTGACCCCAACCTTCCATTCACTGTGGAAGTAGATGTGTCCACCACCGGAATGGGGGCAGTTCTGTCACAAGAGCATGGTAGTCCGGCATGACTCCACCCTTGTGCCTATTTTTCTAAGAAACTTACCCAGTGTGAACAAAATTACAACGTGGGGAACAGGGAGTTACTGGCCATCAAGCCCGACCTGGAAGATTGGAGACACTGCCTGGATGGAGTGCATCACCCATTTATGGTTATCACTGATCATAAGAATCTCCAGTACATCAGGGACACCAAACACCTCAACCCCCGCCAAGTCCGTTGGGCTCTATTCTTCACGAGGTTTAACTTCAAAGTCACCTACCGACCGGGGTCCAAGAATGGCAAGGTGCTCTATCCTGGCTACATTTCCCCAACGCTCCCTCCAAACAGCCCGGACCTATACTGCCGCCCAACCTATTGGTCTCACCCATCCAATGGAGCCTGGATCACGACGACCTCAGATCAGCCAGAGACGACTCCACCAGAGTGTCTGTCAGGCTGCACATATGTCCCGCCATCTCTACATCAACGCCTCATTCAGTCGGCTCACTCCTCCCTGGGCACTGGGCATCCCGGTATCAACCAGACTCTCTCACTCCTGCAGGAGCATTACTGGTGGCCCAGTCTAGCCTCAGATGTCAGAAGGTATGTCAGGGGTTGTCAGGAGTGCGCTATGACCAAGATTCCCCAACATCTCCCAGCTGGCAAGTTGGTTCCATTGCCCACTCCTCAGCACCCCTGGTCACACCTAGGAGTGGATTTTATCACCGACCTGCCTACCTCAGAAGGTTACACATGCATCTTTGTGGCAGTGGACTGGTTCTCCAAGGCCTGTCGTCTCATCCCTCTCAAGGGCCTCCCCACAGCCTTGGAGACCGCTGAAGGCCTGTTCCAACACCTCTTTTGGAACTTTGGCATTCCAGAAGACATTGTGTCCGATAGAGGTCTTCAATTTGTGTCCTGTGTCTGGAAGGCCTTCTTCTGTCGCCTAGGTGTGACAGTTAGCCTGACATCTGGTTACCACCCTCAATCCATTGGGCAAACTGAACGTAAGATCCAGGAGATTAGTCGCTATCTTTGTACCTTCTGCCACCACCAGCAACACCCCTGGCACCATTACCTCCCATGGGCTGAGTATGCACAGAACTCCTTGCGCCAGTCGACTACCGGCCTCACCCCATTTCAGTGCATACTTGGTTACCAACCCCCGTTGTTCCCATGGTCAGACAAACCCTCATCAGTCCCTTCGATGCAGCACTGGTTCCAAGAAAGTGAGAGAGTCTGGAACTCCGCACATCAGCGACTGCAACAGGCCATCAGGCACCATAAGAGGGCAGCGGACACCCGGAGGATGGAGTCGCCCAAATACCAACCCGGGCAAAAGGTGTGGCTCTCTACCAGGGACATCCGGCTACATCTCCCATGTAAAAAGCTCAGCCCCAAATACATCGGTCCATTTCCCATCTCCCGGCTCATCAACCCCGTCACCGTGGAACTCCAGCTCCCATCACATTACAAAATCCACCCTACATTTCATGTTTCTTTGATCAAACCGTATATATCTCACCTGTTTTTCCTTCTGCCTCCACAGAGTCCAGTGATGCCATAGATCCCCCTCTCCCTCCAGTGGTCGAGGACGCCTCAGTCTACACGGTGGAGGAGATTCTGAGGTCCCGGCATCGTGGTGGTCACCTCGAATACCTGGTTTACTGGGAGGGGTATGGTCCAGAGGAAAGGTCGTGGATCCCACACAACGACATCTTGGATCCCAACCTCCTCACAGAGTTCCACACCCATCACCCAGAATACCCCGCTCTGCAAGCTAGAGGCCGTCCACCACAACGCCGAGGACCTCAGTCCTCAGGATCAGACCGTGGAGGGGGGTTCTGTCACAGGCACGCCGGACCCGACACCTTGCCAGCGCACTCATTCTCCCGAGTATTGATTTAGATCACCTGCACCTCATTAGCTAATCAACTCCACTCCCCTATTTAAGAACACTTCCTTCACTTCATCCCCATCTGTTCTCGTTTGTGACACCGACACACAATGCGGCAACATATCCTTACGTTAGCTTTAGCATCTGCGCTATTCAGTCTGAGCCTATTCACCCTAACTGAAGAGTACATTTCTGTACAAATTTGAACAAAACTAAATAAATGGTGATTATTTTGTATCTGAGTAAATGCTCCTTGTAAATGATCATGTGGTCTTCCTATGCAAGAAGCACAAATTCCATTATATTGGACACCTAAGGGCCTTTAATCTATGTTTAGGTGATACATCTGCTAAAACAATAGCTGATCTGAGTGACTCATCCCCCCTTTCTTCCTACACCATAGAAGGCCAATTGCTGTTGATGCCAAAATGATTTCTACCATTACTATAAGGTACTCACTCGGCATGTGGACATAGAATCTGTGGCAGGTATCGGAGGCAATAGGCGCCGAGAGGTAATTTGGTGATTAGAGTTACACTCCTCAAAAGTTGTTGCTAGCGATATTTATTAATCTAAAGAACATATAGAAAGTTATTTACTGGTGTTGCAAGCTGAGAATCAGCCCACTTCCTATTTATTAAGCCAGACCCCTACTCGGTGAGGGAACTGCTTAAACGGCCAAAGCTTGCCATGACAAGCAGGCTCGCCCCCTCGCCTTGTGGCATCTGTAATACACCAATTCCTGTTTAGGTTATACAGCACAATAGTGTAGTGCGTTGGGCAGTCCAGTGTGGCACTGAATCTCCCTGGTTTGCGCCCCACTTCGGACAGTTTCTTAGGTTTGTATTTTTGTTTGCCTATTTCTGCTCATTATTCTGCCCAGCTCCCTGATTGAATTTTCCATCTGCTTTCATCCATTTGGGGTCAACAGTCCAGAGTAATGGAGAGTTTTGGAAAGAGGTAAGAAAGCGAGTGCAGGCAGGTTAGAATGGGTGGAGAAAGGTGTCACGATTTCTGTGTGATAGAAAAATATCAGCGTGAATCAAGGGGAAGGTGTACAAAACTGTGATGAGCCATGCTGTATGGTTTAGAGACAGTATCACTGAGACAGAGACAGGAGTGAGAGCTGGAGGTAGCAAAGCTGAAGATGTTGAGGTTCTCTTTCGGAGTGACACAGTTGGACAGGATTAGGAACGAGTACATCAGAGGGACAGCTCATGTTGGACGTTTGGGGGGACAGAGTTAGGGAGGCCAGATTAAGATGGTTTGGACATGTTCAGAGGAGGGAGAGTGAGTATATTTGTAGAAGAATGTTGGACATGGAGCTGCCAGGCAGGAGGCAAAGAGGAAGGCCAAAGAGGAGGTATATGGATGTAATAAATGAGGATATGAAGCTAGTGGGTGCAAGTGTTGAGGATGCAAAAGATAGGGATAGGTGGAGAGAGATGATTCGCTGTGGGGACCGCTGAAGGGAAAAGTTGAAAGAAGTAGAAGATGAAGAAGAAGAAGTAGAAGATAGTTTAACTGTTACAGTAGAAATTCACTGAATATCTAAAATTTAAAATGAATAAGGTGAAATAAAGCAAGCTTGGGTGCTAGAAACAAACAAAACAAAACAAACAAACAAATTAGTTAATGTTTTATCCCTGCCTCATTAGAAGTGCAATGTGCAGGGACCAGAACTGAATAATAGATTGGAATTTTTGAGTAGATTTAGAATGTTTCAGAATGTTTTCGGTGGTCATGTGATCACAGTCATGTAACAGAGACATTACAGATTTTCTCATTAGGACTGCTGATGAGTTCTAATTTGAAACTTCATAACACACACTTTGGGATTCAGGGGAGTGAGATTAATTGTGGGTGTTAAAACTGTAAACTATGCTGAGACTTTTTTAATCAACTGCAAAGTTCTGGAAAACATGAAATTTCTAAATTTCTACACACTAAAAAATACTGGGTTAAAAACAACCCAAATTGGACATGAGGTGTGACACCAAAATTCGAACCAGGCAACATCTCTGCTTGATTGTGATCATACCATCCTCATAAAGGCTTTCAAGAATTGCCCTGCCATCATTTGGGGCTGTGAGAATCTGGTGGACATCCTGTAAAAAAATACACAATTTGATAATAAAGTTTTGTTACTGTTCAATGCTGAAAAACAAAGTGAACCATATGTCTTTAAAAATGGAACTTACAAATTCTGGAACTAGATGTAGTACACAAACCCTAACACTAGGCATTATCAGACCCACTGGTGCAGTTTGTTCCTCCACAGGGAATGGAGGCATGGCAGTTGGTGGGGCATCAGAGCTTGTATGTGATGTAGAAGGTAGCACAGCATTTCGAGTCCAAGCAGAAAAGCCAAGTTAGTATAACACATATTGAGCTTATACACATATTAGAAGAAATAAAAGCAAAATTATGTATAAATACTTACAGTCCAATTTATCCCATCCAATTAGTCCAATACTGAAGAAATACTGAGCATCCTCATGCATTTTAGACAGAATGACTATTTATACAAAATAAATGACTATCGACTAAACAAGACAATTATTTCAAGTTGTAAGCATGTTTTGTCAAGCAAGACCTTTATACCGATATGTCAAACTGAAAAAACAGTATTCATATATACATGGATTTGCTGGGGGCTCAGCTGATGTAGTTTAAAAATGTCTACAGCGCAGAGAAATGTAGAAATTGTCATCATGCTCTCTGTATGACTTGACTGCATGTAGTGGATGATGATCACGCAGCTCTCTCACATCAACAGCTGCCCAAACTTGAGTGGGGCTCACACTCTATGCAAAGAAATGCCTCTCAAACCCTTTTGTTTCCCACTTCTGTACCACAAGCTTTATTGTTGGTGTGTGTGTTTGTCCCAGAATGAAAATGGTTTTTATGAGCCCAAATTAGGGCTCTCCATCTGGGTCATAGGACATGAATATTGTCATGCCTGCTCTATATGAAGTGCCCTGAAAGGTAACCCGGGCCAACACAAACACTTCACTGAAAAGGGGAACACCTGTTAGACCACTTTGGATCTCTTTAACCCCCTCAAAGTTGCCAAGAAAGGTAGTGTGCCCTGGACCAACTTCTGCATTGTGGCTTAACACAGAGCCACACATAAAATTGTAACACTGCATTATCTGATGCTGAAAAGCCATGGTTTTGCAAATGTTTCGGAAGTTGCATGCGACATGACTGACCTGTTTGAAGAGTCCATGTTTAGCCTCAAAACGCACTGCCCAGAACTGCATCAAGGGTCCAAGTTGTAAACGTAGATGAGGATAGAGCTCCAGGAAGAGGGAGTGATGCTCTTCAATGATTTTACTCAAGTACAGAGTTGCAGCTATAGTAAGAGATGGAGAGAAGATGAACTCCATGCACAACAGTAAGAGTAGGAGAAATTTCTAGTCCTTGTTTTCCACAGGGACCAGGTCACCTATCATTGTCGGCAGTAACTGAAGTAGGCACCACATCTGAGCTGCTGATTGACGCATGGACCCCTTTGTTTGTTACCTTTATGACAAAAAACAATCAAAGCTTGTGATTCTGTAGTTGAGCTTGTCAAGTGTGAGTTGCTTTTGCTCAATCAGTGAATTCAACACAAGCTTAACTTCATATGGCCCCACTCCTTCCAGGATATTGTTCATGATGTCTGGTGCAATGTTGTGTGTTACATGAAAAAAAGACAAGCTGTTCAGGATGCTGTCTCTTTTCAAGCCTGTCTTGGAGGGGTTGGCTGTATGCAAATCTGCTTTGTGACTATGGACATCATGTAATAATCTAGTATCTTCCTGTGTCTGCACCCTCAAGACATCTTTATTTGCTCTGCACCACCGACATACATAATTTCCATGGAAGCTTTCAGTTTAGCCAAGAATGGCATTCAAGCCCAGATTGTCTCCGACTACCTGGACAACTGTGAACTTAACAACACCATGAAATTCGGGGGTATCAACAGTGATGCCATCCCTCTCAAGACACATGATCTCTTCAACAATAGGGCACAGCACTGCATCAAGACCATAGGTTGAATTGCATTATCTGATTTGAAAACTGCTAGAAGGAAGTGTGACCGTAAACTTGATAGCAGGTCTGGTGGCAAGCTCTTCATGATGAAATATATAAATCCTAACTTGTGAATCCCAGTCTTCGATCCAAGGGGATTGACAGTTTCACAGTCATCACTATACAGCAGTAGCAGAACTGAAACCTCAAGAATAGTGGATACGTTTTACAAAACTTCCCATCAAAGACATCCTGAAGTGCATCACCCTCTCTCTGCTGCCATTCTATCATGGCCTTCAAAATACCAGGAATTTCAAGTAGCTTGACAAGAAGGCACTGTAGTGGAATACGCTGATAGGAATCAGGAACTGCAAATTGTCGGACAGTGCCAGTGGTGGAATCCCATTGCTGTACATAGGAAACCCCAGGCAAAAACTCCTCAACTGGCTGAATAAAGTTTCCTGATTTAGCAAAATACTGCATCTGTTTATAGTCTGTTTCCAGTTCTCTGAAAGGCTCAGCTGCAAGAGCATGAGCTCTTCTACTTTTGGGCTTTGATCAAGACCAAACTGACTAAATAAAGACATAGTCTGCAATTGTAGTCTGCTCACAATATCGAAGATTAAACTAGAGGTCTGTTGTACCACAAAGTTTAAGTTAGAAAATGTCTGGGCAGATCTAGACTTCAGATTAGCTAAAAAAAAAAAGGGTCACCCATTCGATAATGTCCTCTTGCTGTAGTTCATCCCATTCATCCTCAACTTCCTGTCCTAACTCCTCTTCGGCATTAAGTTCATCATCAGGCTGGGCCAGCTGTTCGAGAGGCTCATCAAGAATCTGTTCAACTTGGTTTTCATGCTGCTCACTAGGTGTCTTCTGTAAGACCTGATGTAAGAAAAAGTTCTGCCACAACCATTTTCACTACATTGGAAATATGTTGATGAACTGTTTATATGGTGTACTGCTTGTAAATGTTTAAAGATACTCCTGACATCCCCAGGAATTTGCCTTTTACACCAAAAGCAAACATATGCCTTGGGAACGTTTAAAAAATGATCTGCTAAAATAATAGTGCAAAAAGTGGGGAAAATTAAGCCCTTTCCATCTGCAGTGACCGTAACTACTTACAAATTCTCTGAAGTATTTCATGAACTTTAGCCTTGGGCCAATTTTTGGGATTATGCAGTTGATGGTCCCCTCATCTAAAAGCAGAAAGCTTTCTTCATCTATTGCCTGATCTGAAAGACAAAACGACACAGAACACAAAGACATCTTGTCAACATTAAAATCATGGAAGCTAGTTATATTAATAATAATAATAATAATAATAATAGTTATAATAATATTGTCATAACTCGGGAGAAATGCAGGAGAATTTTGATCACGGAGTAAATGGGGAGAGGGTAACGTTAATAGCTATTGTCAGCTAGAGTCAGCTAAACTATCAAGCTATATAGCTCAGACCAGGCTGAAAGTTCGAGTGTAACGTTAACACGGTAACAGTAATAAATGTTACAAACACAATGATAATTTTTTCTGTCATATGTGACTTAAGTGGGAGAAAATGTGTATACAGACCTTGTATTTAGCATTATTTTCGCTTAAATGCATGAGGGAGATGAACCGTCAGCGGTGTTGGAGCCCAAAAGAGAAGACACGAAGTTGACACAGCTGTTGAATACACCGCTGAACTTTGGGGGAGGGGCGGTCTTGTCTGTGATGTGTCAGCAGTCACTAGCTAACCCAACCCAAACCCAGCGGCTGGGTTACACAAAAAGTACCCAATTCTCTGTAAATAACCCAGAAAAATGACCCAACAGAGGCAACCCAGCATTTGGGTAGAAAAAATAACCCAGCATTTTTTAATGTATACAGTTAATCATGCTAAAGCTGGTGAATCTGATCAAATCTGTTGCTTCAGGTCTTAGCTAGCCACTGAGCTGAAATTTTCAAATTTTCAAGCATGCAGTTATAGCTTTTTTCATAACCTTATGTTAAATGTTAATTAAAAACAAAGTACCCTGCTTCAGTAAATCCAAATACATTTTTTAAATCAGGGATGTCAAAAAACATAAGTTCACATTTATTAAATTACTAAACCTTTTAAACTATCAAAACTCTATCAACTTAACAAAAGAATATTAGTTAGGAGACCTGTGACCTTACTTAGTAAATTGAGTTAAGTCAACTACTTGGGTTAAAAGTTGAGTTAACTCAAAAATGCTGTGCAGCAAGTTGCCTTAAAATTTTAAGTTGAGTCAACGTTGTATTTTTTACAGTGCAGTTGCTTTGGGAGTATAATGGTATAATGTGACCAAACTCTACTTAGCTACTTCCCATAAATTTTCCACTATAAAATCAAACATTTAAAACCAAGATTTTTTACCACAACTCTGCTCCAAACACATATCGGCTGTGATTACCTCCGACCAGATCTCAGGGTGCTGATATAACAGCATTCCCTTTTGTTTTTATATTGTTTAATATCTCACATAGTTAAAACATTTTAGACAATAAAAGCACATACTGCACTCATAAAATAAAGGACAATAAAATTCTTTACAAAGTGGTCAAAAGCAGAGCTTGCAAACACTGAACATTGTCTGTAAGTTAGTACAGCTTTCCTAATTCAGTTCTCTTTAAAATTGTCTTCTAATAAAACTATTCTAAGACCAATTTAACATTAGGTAAACTTGACATTGTTCAAAACATCCTTATAGATATTTTTCTTTTTCAACAATTGGAAATCACTGAACTATCAATGTAGTACTGAAAAATTTCCTTTAGAGTTCTCTTAAAGACAGCTCTATTTACTCTAGCTCAACTCAGGAATGGTTTACCATGGGGGAAAAATCACATCATAGCAATGATTTTACTATTACTGCATCAGGCGATTTTTTAGTGATTGGATTTTAGGTTTGAGTGACTTGTGGCCAAGAGACAAAATCACTCTCTGTATGAAATCAAATGTGCTCTTCAGAGCTGCAGGATACTCTAAGTTTAGATCATAAATCAGTCCAAAGAGCAGACACATTGCTTGTGGAAGATTTTCCACATCATCCACAACCATGGTACCTTCCAAAATGATAGCTGTTGTTTTGGCATCAAGATGCAGGGAGTAGGGTAGTGTTGCAGTTGCAGAGTGCTCGGGAATCACCAGTCAAAATTCCAATTGCAATTTCGGACATTTCTTCATTGTCATCACAGTCCTAAAAACAGGGCATATAGCAAAAATAAGGTCAAAGTAAGACACAAAACATCTTTTAAGAGCATATACTCACAGTAAAATGTGAAACAAAATTAATAACACTACAATATGTCTAAATGTACAGGCCTTTTCAATCAGGACACAGCAGTGGATGCAGGAACGAATACAGACATTCAAACCACTGCATGAAAAGACAATAAATCAAACGGAAGGCCAGCTATATAAATTTAAACCTATTCTAAAACTCACAATTTGATATTTGAAAAGTTATCAAAATACATAATTATGGAGGAGAATTGACTGAATTTTTAAAAATTTTTTCTTTCTTTCAATCTAATCTCCTTTCTGTATTTTATATTTATTTTACTGTACTTTCTTACCTCTTTTACTGACTTCATCTCTGTTGCATCTGTCCTTTATTCTTCCTACCTGTCTAAATTTCCAACCTCCTGTTTATTGTCCTTCTTACTATTGTTTTTCTTTCTTTTCTTTATGTATTATAAAATGTCTTCTTACTGTCTTTTTTTCTTAATTTATCTTTACTTTCTTTTCTCTACCCCAGGTGTAGGCAAGTTCGGTCCTAGAGAGCAGTCCTGCAGATTTCAGCTCCAACCCTGAAAAAAAGATTTGCTTGCCTGTAGCCTTAGTAATCCTGAAAACCTTGATTAGCTTGTTCAGATGTGTTTGATTAGGGTTGGAGCTGAACTCTGCAGGATTGCGGCTCTCTAGGACCTACCCCTGCTCTACCCCTTCTGTGTTTCAGTTTCCGTACTGTTTAGATCTCAAAACTGTTTAAAGAGCAGTTTGCCTGTCGAAACTACTTACAAAACAGGTCTTGTAAAAATCGGTGGGGTCCTCTCCAAGAAGGAATGGTAATCCATAGAGAACGGCTGTTCGTCTCACGTTGATGTTGGATTTCTGCAAAGTTATGAAAATTATTATTTAATAGCGCTCATGGCACTAACACAACACAAAGCAAAGAACAACAGCAAAAGCAACAGTTGTTTTAATATAAAAAAAAATTGTGATGTGTGTGAGGAGCTTACATCATTTTTAATCTGGTGCAAAATCTTCTTAAGTTTGGATAAAATTCTGTCATCATTCACTTGCCCTCTGGTTTTTCCAAACCTGTATAAATGTCTTTGTCCAGCCGAACGCAAAGGAAGATGTTTGTGAGAATGTCAGTAACCAAACAGATCTCATCCCCCATTTACTACCATAATAGGAAAAATAAATACTATGGAAGTAAATGGGGGATGAGATCTGTTTGGTTACTGAAATTCTTACAAATACGTTCTTTTGTGTTCAGCAGAACTAAAACATTTATACAGGTTTGAAACTATCTGAGTAAATGACAGTTTTAATTTTGGGTGAACTATTTCTTTAATGATCCATAAAACCAAGAATATTTATTCACCTGACTCTGTGTGAAAAGTGCTGGCCACCTTTCCACTGTATTCTTCACTGCAGGTTCCTTCTCTATCAGTTCCTTTCTACACAAGGCAAATGTAGAAGTCATGTTCTGGGCTAGTGCAGAATTAACATGACGTTTCTTCATGTCTTCCACCATCTCCTTCCTTTTAGACTCCATGCTGGCTTCATCTTCACCATCAGGGAAGTTCGGTAGAAAGTTGATTTCAAACCTCTTGAGACTTTTGATGTTTCTCTGAGGCTGCTGTCCCCTTCTTTTCCAACCATTTATGGATATCTCCAAACATCCAGCTTGATGCAGTTTTGAGTGGTAGTTACCCATTTTCCATCTGAGGCTATCATACCACCTATTCCGCCCCTTAGATGAGCTCTCCTGACACTTGTAGATATGTTTTATCTCGCATGTATTGTAGATTTCCCTGATGTAATCTGTATTCAACGTCAACAGGAAAAGTAGGGATCTCAAAATATTCTGGCCATGCAGTCCATAGACTATGAGATGAATGATCATCAGAAGCCACAGACAGGACTTCAGTGTCAGCTGTGTTAGGGGTTGGGTGGGCTTATCTGGCAAGTCAGCAATGTAGGTAAGATTCACAAGGGAATTGCTGAATTCTGGATCTTCATACTGAAGCTTTTCTTCAAGTTGCTCCATCAGGGAGTCAACTGTCTGTGGTTTCGCAGGAAGTATGATTTTTCTGATGTCATTTTCACAAACTATAACTCAGAGTACAGTCCTTGTCTCCATATTTATTCTCTCTACAAAGGTTAAAGAATTGGGTTGGTTTTCTTAAATTAAAGTAATAGCTTCAACCGAAAAACAGTTGTCCAATTGCATAATTCTAAACCCATCCTTTGAAAAAAATGATTTGAAAAGTTTCACTCATCCTTGTTTAAATGTACTTTAAAAAGTACACAAAATAATTAATAATTTAATGTGACATCTGCCATACAGTCCAAGCATTTAAGGCAAATAAATTGGTTTGTTGAGAAATCAACTTCAATATATAATCCATTTCACTGGATCAACCCTTCACATAGAATAGCATTTAACTGCTGCTCTCTCAGGAGTGCATGCAGGATATGACCATTTAAAGAAAATGAATTACATTTCAGTTTGTTTCTTAATAAACCCATTGATACTATTCAAACACTTGAAGTTGAATGAAATTATATGATGCTTTTGTGTCCTCCTGAAGTTTGAGAAGCAATGCTTGCTATCTTCTTACATAGTAGTCAGACATCAGCAATCAGAAATCATTTCAAAAATAAGCCTTTTTGTCTTCCAAGTAAGAATGAGAGTAAACAATTTTTCAATAATTTCAAGTCTCTTTAAGCCTGAATTATCATTCATTCAGCATATGATATAATGTTGGAGTGTAACACAGGTCCTTCCCCGAAGTTTATAAGAGTTCTGAGAGTTTGGTGATTGTCAGTGATAGCACATGACAGCAAAGTTCAAAAGAACGCAGGTGCTGAATGTACCAACATGTCAGATCTTTACACACAAACAGAACAGCACTGTTGATGACAAGAATTTTGAAAAAACTGTCTGAAATCAGACAGGCCTGGAAAAGTACCAACAGATACAACCATATCTGGATTATACTTGATTCCATCATTGGTCACAGATGATGCTGTGAGGACAGGATATCAAGGGCCACCATGAGGGGCAGAAGTCTAATAAATGCCCAATTCTCATGGGCATTACCCCCAGTGGTACCTTATGAGGCAAATGTGCCTGGGATGATCTGAGGCTGATAAACTTTGTCTGAGAATTTGTAAGGTAACTGCTTGATAGCTTGAGTCAGGGATTCAAGAGATATTAATTTCCTTGATACCAAATCATTAATGCACAAGGACATTTCAATAGGGATGACACCCTCCATAAGGTTGTGCATTATGTCAGGTGGAAAACCACCAACTGTGTGAAAATGTTCCAACCTTTCACTTAACACACAGCCACCTTTCACACCATGTTCCCGACCAGACCTCCTTCTCCTGGATTTCACTCCTCTTTGCAAAGCAGAACCGACATGGGTGCTCAACACTGAAACTCTCCTGTAGTCCTGCAAAAGAATGTGCACCCAGATTATCAGATGAAACAAAAAGCAAACTTCCTTTCAAACAGTCTCCTAACTGTTCAATATATACACCATGCTTTTCAAGAGTTTCAAGGTCCCTAACAAGTGGGTGCAAGATGTCTTTGTAACCATGATGTTAAATTGCACTAGCTCTGCATAAAAATGCTATCTGAATTGACTGAAGTGATGAAAGATCTTTTGAGGAAAGGTTGGCTAGAACCCAATAGAGAGCAAATATTTTATGTTTCTTTTGAGAAGTGCCAAGGGGATTGGCAAGCTCAAATTCATCAAAATAAAGACCTAGGACAATCCTGAAGGTCTCAGTGTTGAAAAAGTCATTTTCTTGATACTGAGAGAATCCATGGCCACTTCCAGAACAGCGGAGACTCCCGGCACATGTGGCAGGGCATCCAGGCGATCACCAACTACAGAACATCACCACCTGCCTGTGACAGTGACGACTCCCTTCCAGATGCGCTGAACGACTTCTACGCCGGTTTGAGGCACAGAACAACACAACAGCGAGGAAGACCATCCCTCCTCCAAACGACCAGGTGCTCTGTCTCACCACAGCTGATGTGAAGAGAACTCTATGCAGAGTTAACCCACGGAAGTCTGCTGGACCAGACAACATTCCTGGCAGAGTGCTGAGGGAGTGTGAGGAGCAGCTGGCATATGTCTTCACTGACATCTTCAACATCTTGCTGAGCAGCTCCATCATCCCAATGTGCCTCAAGACAACGACCATCGCCCCTGTGCCTAAGAAGTCTACGGTTTCCTGCCTCAATGACTATCATCCCGTCGCACTCACACCAATTGTGATGAAATGCTTCGAGAGGCTCGCCCTGAGGCACATCAAGTCACAGCTACCACCCTCACTGGACCCCTTGCAGTTTGGCGATCGCCCTAACCGCTCCACGGATGACACCATCACCACAACCCTCCATCTTGCCCTCACACACCTGGACTGTAAAGACTCCTACGCTCAATGCTGTTCATAGATTTCAGTTCAGCATTCAACACAATCATCCCTCAGTGGCTGATTGAGAAGCTGAGCCTGCTGGGCCTGAACACCTCTCTCTGCAACTGGATGCTGGATTTCCTGACTGGGAGACCTCAGTCTGTCCGGGATCAGGAACAGCATCTCCAGCACCACCACACTGAGCACTGGAGCTCCTCAGGTCTGTGTGCTCAGTCCACTGCTGTTCACTCTGCTGACTCACGACTGTGCAGCAATGCACAGATCCAACCACACTGTCAAGTTCGCCGATGACACAACTGTGGTGGGTCTCATCAGTAAGAGCAATGAGTCAGCTTACAGAGAGGAGGTGCAACATCTAACAGCCTGGTGCAGAGCCAATAACCTCTCCCTGAACGCTGACAAGACTAAAGAGATGGTGGTTGACTTCAGGAGAGCACAGAGTGACCATTCTTCGCTGTTCATCGATGGATCCTCGGTGGAGATCGCCAAGAGCACCAAATCCCTTGGTGCTCCTCTGGCAGAGAACCTCACCTGGTCACTCAACCCCAGCTCCATCACCAAGAAAGCCCAGCAGCGCCTCTACTCCCTGAGGAGGCTGAGGAAAGCCCATCTCCCTCCCCTCATCCTGACTGTGTTCTACAGAGGGACCATCGAGAGCGCCCTGAGCAGCTGCATCACTGCCTGGTTTGGGGAACTGCACCGCCTCGGATCGCAAGACCCTTCAGCGGATAGTAAGGACAGCTGAGAAGATCATCGGAATCTCTCTCCTCTATCACGGACATTTACACCACACGCTGCATCTGCAAAGCTAACAGCATTCACCCTCCTGCCATCTGGAAAGAGGTACCGGAGCATTCGGGCCCTCACAACCAGACTGTTGGACAGTTTCTTTCCTCAAGCCATCAGCCTCCTCAACACCCAGGACTGAACTGTAGAACAACTCTCTCTCACACACACACATAAACACACACACACACTCAAGACTGAACTGTACAAAACTCTCTGTCTGTCTCACACACATACACACACACACACACTCTCTCTCTCTCTCACCTGGATGGATACACTCACACACACACACACACACACACACATAATTTAAATTGTTCATTACTTGTGGCACTACCACTACCTGTCATACGCTGCTATAGTTATACTTATGTTTATTTCTATTTGCACTACCTCAACTGCTGCTGTTGAATTTTTTTTGCACAATATTTTTTACATCATTTCTTTTTATCTTATTTTATTTCACTTATATTCCATTACACATGTTCTTTTCTTTCTTTTCGGCACTAAGTGTCCTGTGTTTTTGTGTTGCCTTTTGTTTGTATTTATTATTTTTGCACTGTCTTGTCTTCGATCTGTTTGCACCTAGCTGCACACTGTGCACTTTATGTGGCTAAGACAAACTTCTGTCCTAGCTCTGTTTTTTTTTGTGTTTGATCTTTATGTTGTATGTTTCTGTAGCACCAGGTCCTGGTGAAACGTTATTTCATTTCACTATGTACTGCGTCAGCTATATGTGGTTGAAATGACAATAAAGCTTCTTGAATCTTGAATCTTGAGTGCCATCTCTGTAAGTCTTAAATTCATTAACTAATCGATCATTGCAAAGAACCCTATATAGAATGTCAGCCCAGTTTAGCATTTTCTGCAACATTTGCAGAACTGGCACATAAGAGACTGACTCTGAATCAAGCTTGTATTCAACTGGCATGGCAATCAGAAATTCACTCTGAAAATATGATGCTCCTCTGCTTATTGTGGAAAGAGGCTCACCATCTTTGGTCATTGTCAAGATGAAAGAAGTAAAATTTGATTTATATGTTGAATTATTTCCTGTGCAGCCAAATCAGAAACATGCAAAATCACCTGCATTTTGAGAGAGTGAGGCTATAATTTGAGAAAGAGTGAGGCTCCAACTGAGGACTAATTCATCAAAGTTTTCAATCTCTATATCATTTATCTCCAAAAGTTCATCTACAGGATCAGCGCCAAGGGCTATTCTTGTTGCACATTATCTACACTGTGTGTAGCAACATACAAGAGAACGCCAGATTTTAACTGCCTCTGATCAAATGTTCCATGCTCTCTACATTTATGGGAATTAAATGTAGAGTAGATATTGCTCTCAAAATTGCAATAGTTGTAGGGAAACTGCACAGTTCTATGATTTTTGAGATGCTGCCGCAAATGAGAAAAAATAGACTCTGTGCAGGGCTCCTCAAAACTGCAAAGTGGGCAGTGAAATATCAAAGGGATGTTATCACATGGACTGGATAGGCTACCATGTGCCTGATGTGAATGATGTTTTGTTAAGTGTACACTTATTGCATTAAATGATTTGAATGAGCACAGACAATCTGTGTAGAGACATGGAATTGGAGTACTTCTAGTGTAGCTTCCATGTTTTATTCTGTAGTGTTTCAACAGCTGAGCCCACTTTTCACACGAAAACAAGCAAAACCTACACTTCCACTGCATGAATTTAAGTCCCCAAAATAAGCACACACTAAATAAAAACACAAAATATGGTACATGCTTGTTAATTAAGCTATCTTAATTCAGGCATCATGTTGTTCATTTCCATGTGAACCACACATGCGGATCAAACGCTCTAGAAAGAATGTTCATAAAGGCCGCACAGTTTTTTACATATCATTAATGATAAACCATGAACTTACAACCGATTAAAATAGCTTAGAAATGTAATAAAACAAGTGTTCAGTAAAAGTCGAATTTTGCAACGTAGCACTGGTCGCATTTGACATAAAACTACTTCAGTGTGCCTTTTTATGTCTTTTTCCTCTTTCCACACAACTAGCAAATAAAATTGTATTTAAGTTGTAAGAGACACTGATGTTTATAAACAGATCATTGTGAGCATACCTAGTCATTCTACTACATCCCTAAAACGTGCTGTTCTTTGAGTTCTTCTTCGTCAATGTCTTCTCCAAACACCTGTGTTCTGTCACATTGCGCATGCATGAGACAAAAGCGTGTTTAAGAAATTAGAAGAGTAATTCTAATTGTGATAGTAATAATAATTGTAATAGTAATTGTTTCGTCCTATGCTGAAACTTAACCAAAGGCCAGTAAATATATCAAGCTCTGTTCATACAAATATGGTGGATTGTGATGTAGCAGCAGCTGATTGGCAATAAGCTTAAATCTTACTGGTTTCCAGGTTATTTTATAGCTAAAGGGGAAAAAGACCCAGAACCTATAAATAAATAAATAAATACTCTTAAGTACTCTTAAGTTTAGTTCACACTACACAGTCTAATCAATTTAAATCAACAAATTTTCTAAAGTCAGTTAAATTTACAAGTTTTTCTTGAGTAGATTCAACAATTACTTTTTACAGTGCATGTGTTTGACTGGTCTATACCACAAAAAGAAAATACTGTATATTACTGTTAAATTCTATGGTAACCTGCTTAAGATTTTACAAGTATGTTACTGTATCGTACTGTTTGGAAAAACAGTATGTTGCTGTTAGAATTTGGATGTAATTTTACAGTCTGTCACTGCTCAAGTCCATGTTCATAGCTTGATATTGGCTAATATGGCCCACAAAAATGAATTTTGTTATAAATCATGATCATTTCTGAAAGTAATTGAATGAAAACATTCAGGGGAAAACACTATCTTATCTCTATTATCCCAATAGGTGGCAAAATAAGTCAACAAACATGATTTAATATACAGTATTATATATATAATCATGATATACTGTGTAATCCCAGTTAAGTTCATTTCAGGTCCAGGTTGTAACAGTACAAAATGTGAAAAAATATATAAGCACTTAAAAATGTATATTTCTTTGCAGTATGTCTTTCAATAGATTATGCAGTATGTTGGCGATATATCCATGTGTACAATCAGAATATAGTATGTAGATGCTGATAAATGAACGGATTCAAGAGGAAATGTGTTTTTTGGTCACTAATCTGGTTTTATTTCTGGCCCACTTGTTCATTTCTTTGGCATGTCCCATGTTATCTTTTCTTGGTGAAACTAGTTTCTCTGTTGTCCTGGTTTCATGGTTGTTAAATTTTTTAGCTACTTATTTGGGTAAACAGGTTCATAACATAATTATAGATACTTTAATGTAATGAACGTGAACAGAGTCAGAAACTTTAATTTAATGAAATACTTTGCAATTGTAGATTTAAATCAATCATGAGTAACCGAAAGGAAACAGTTACATGGAGGAAACCTTTGAGATGACATGAGGAAGAAACTTTATGACTTTAACTTATTAGAGAATACAGGTTGTAGCTACTGTGGAATAAAAATTCTACTGTACTCACTACTAAAATCTGACTCCAGCTCCACACTGACCCGACAGCTCAGTCTAAGTGAGACTCATAGTTAGTAAGGCCTCAAAACTAAATAAGCCAATCAAGCAGACTAGATGAATGCAGATAAGAGATTTTATTTTGTAATCAGCGCTGACACAAGAATTGAGATGCTCACGCTTGAACGTCCCATCAACCTCTCTCCGGGAACTCCAACTACAGCCTTTATATATATTTCCTTATCTTCCCAATGCAACACGCCACTGGTTCTTTGCCTAGACAATCCCACCCATCTTTCTTTTTAGACCTTTTAGACTCTTTTTTACACCATTATCTTTGAATTTACAACTTTTCAAATACCATTATAATTAAAACTTCCCTACATCATTATATTAACAAATTGGGCGTTTCCGCCCCCACCAGTGGGATTGTCTTCGGCCTCACTCTTGCCAACACCTCATTCTTCTTCAGGAGACAGCATGGGTAAGTTCTCAGTCCTTCAGGGGCCAGCACCCTTTCTTTTTATTACACTCTACACTTCACGGCTTTTCTGATTTATCCACTGTCTTCTACATATGTACTCTAGATATTTCGCCTGGTACCACCATTGCCATCCAGCACGCTGGGCCATGCTTACTTCATGATGAGATCACTGCCGCTCTAGGTACCAGCGGAGCGAAGATTGACCATAATAATCTAGGGTGCATCTCTGCCATTGATTGGTCCAAGTTTGGAAAGCCTGGTACCGCAGAGAAGGCCTGCCAGACTGACATCATTCATACAACTATTTGTTCTTCAAAGCCCTTGCAGCCTGTGTGCAAGGCCCGTGACAGGCCAACATGCCGTGGTTAAACCTTATATTGTTCTTAAGCTCAAACGACCTAACGAATAAACCTTACCTGAGAACTCACTCCTGCTGTCCCCTCGATTATTTCACACTACATCAATCACACACCGCATACATATATCCTCATTTACAAAATTATCTCCCACATTCCCCTTTTTGTGACTCAAGTCACAACACACTCAACTTGTTCAGACGCTTATGCATACATGCCTTATATACGCACATAAATCAGCACAAGGATTATATACTGTATGATTCGCTTTCAGTGTTTCACTACTATCATGGTGCTAGTAAACAATTGCATTTGAATTATATACTGTTAAGGAATGTAATAAGTACTCCAAGCTCTGTGCAGGTACCACTGCATGTAGTTCTTCTCAGTCTTGCTATCGCCCACCTCACCCGCTTCTCTCACATTTGCCAGTCAATTTCATACCTACCTGGATCCCAACCCTATATCACCAGGTATTCCCTGGTTACACGCACTTCCGTTGTTTCCGCTTTCACGCCCGGTGACCAGCAGCACGACCGTGCCTGCCTTAGGTTGTCCCACCCAGTGAGACCTTACCCGCCTTTGGCTAACTGGCCTTCTTCTCTGGTCACCGGCTGCCCCCTGTTTTTTTGGGTAGCAGCTTTCCGCTGCCCAACACCTCTGACTCTGGTGCGGCTTTTGTGTTGCTGGTCTGTCTTCTCTTGATTCTTCAGTAGGGCATTATTGGGATCTGTACCATGAGCCAGATTGGAACCTCAGTCACTCTGTCCTCAGTCACTCTCGAGATCTCATCACCTTACCTACCCAGCCACTGTACCTGCAGAGAGCTTCAAGTGTGCAAACATTAAGTATCAACTAACTCTATGTTTATAACACATTCAGTAATGTCTACCACTCGTTCCCACACGACCAATAAGCCTGAATCATTATTCCCTTTAACCATAAATCAGCAGTTGTCATTAAGATGCATAAATGAGTAACATTCAATCATTCAGTAGTCATTATAAGACTTCTCCAGTGATCCCGGCACATTTGACACTCGGCATACGGATAGATGCATATAAGAAGCTGATTACGCTTTTTCATCAGTAGTATTTCAAAACACACGTAAATGATAATAGTGTTGCATGCATAAACATTAGTGACTTAAAACACAATATAATATGACACACCAACATAACACATCCCACATCCTTTCATGATGTCCCCTGTTGTTCTTCTGCCCATGTGACTTTGTGCCACGAGAGGGGCCATTGGGGGCTAAGGAGAGGTTACTAGCACATCACTTAGCCCCGCCCGATGATTGGAACGGCAAGGATCTCAGCAGCTCCATCATTCGCCTAGGAACATTGGTCCACAATACATCTTCTCCTAACTTGACTGTAATGACCTCTATTCTCTTTCTAAGAGGAACGCCTATCCATATTCTGAACCTTCTCTTCCTCCTGTACGCTAGATTAAGTAACCGTTCTACACTATAATGTGCATGTTCTACCACAATAGGTAACTGCGCTGTCTGCCTCGGAGTGTATGCGAATGTTTGTATCTCTGTGATGTATATCCTGTCTGCGTAAATCTCCCTCACCAATGTACTTCTGTCTATAAAAGGGTACTCTAGTAATCCTACATTTGGCTCCCACTCCCCCAAATCGTTTTTCAACAACCTACCCCATAAATACCTCCATATATGCCTCCAATCTCCCTCCATTATGCAATGATCTTTATTAAGTCCAATTCATCACTGCCATTGCTGGGTTTAGACGGAGACTCAATCTCATGTGTCATCTGAACATATTGGCCAAACAATGTGTGCGTCATCTGTGTAATCATGGAACGCAGTAGTGGAACTACACAACACAACAGAACTGCAAGTATCACCAAAACCACACCCACAACTGTTCCTATCCTAAACATGACGGCTCTCCAATTTGAGGAGAACAACCATGCCAGCCAATCATTTGTTGGTTTATATGTGTTTTCTATGTGCTCATCTCTAAGATCTTTCATCTGCCTCAATATTTTACTCAGGTAACCCTCTGGACCAGTGTGCATTGGAATGTAAGTACAACATTGGTCTCCAAACATGGTACACACTCCTTCTTCCGGGGCTCTTATGGTGTCCAGGATAAGCCTGTTCTGTAAGGCCATGGTAGATGTTGCATGTAGTTGTTCTTGAATCAAATCCAATGCTTGTATTGTGTAGTTCATGAACCTTTGTTGATTGTACCAAATGTAGTTAATCCATCTCACGCTTTTACCAATCTGTGCCCATGGCAAGAAAAAGGTCAGTGCTCCTGCTCCTGGCTCGACCAATGGCAGCATGTTCATCAGGGACTCCCACCGAACCCCTCTCCAATCCACATAAACCCCACTGCTCCTGTCAAATCGCCCCAGGTCGAGCTTAATTCGCCGACCTGATGCATTAATCTCCTTTTCTTGCAGCACAGTTAGTTTTCCTGTCAGCACCACTGTTGCACAGCATCCTCCCCATCCGGGTGGCAGGGTCTGCCTAGCAACACTATATCCACAATACCAGAATACATCAGCCAGCGGCCTAGTCCCATTAGATAGGTCAGGCTGGTTCAGATCAATATAGTCCTTTTTCCACTGTCTCCACATCGCTAATCTTCAATCCTTTTGTATCTGCCGTCATGTCACAGTCTTTAGAAATGTTGCCGACTTAACACCTGTGATCCGCTTGAACATACACAGAATGGGTATCTCTGTCCCTGACGCTCACTCACTCTGATGGGCGGATGTCCTCAGTCCCGATCTCCTCATACTCACAGGTGCTATTCAACTTCTTCAACCTGGTTGGGCCGTAAGCACATGAGATAGAATGCATAAGACAAACGAATGGGCATAGGTGGCGAGGTTGTGCTTGGTGCTGTTACAACCTTCTGGTCCTCTCGTTGGAAAACCCTGGGAGCTCGCGATGTCCTGTCATGGCACACTATGCACGAGGTGTTTCCTGCTTCGTGCTGTGTAACTTAGCCATTGGTAAAACAAGTTGTTTGTCCACAACTCCTGATCTAATCTACTCATAAGGCTCATTGACTGTGCAGTGTCTCTATGCACTCTGGGCAGTGTTGTTGGTGATTGCTCAATATAATATATTCCCTAGTTTCATCATTCATTTGTTCATCATCACCAAAGACTCGCATAAGTGTGTATGTCCATAGTCCTATACACAGCAGTGCTATTATTACAAGTACCAATAAGCCCCAGTCCGCTCTGTTGATTCGATCACCGCTTTCCTCCTCTTCATTTATTTCTTGCTCATCGCTCCTCTCTCCCTTCTCTTTCAGTGTTCTCGCTGCGTGCACGGGCTCTAGTTCTATAGGCAGGTCCTGTATCTCCCACATTGTGTTGTGAAGGCCCTTCCCTTGGGTCTTCTTCTTCTTGTTCTGCTGGACTCTCCCACGGTTGATACTCCTGGCTCTGCGGGTGGGGCGCTTGTACCAAGGGGGTTGTGAGGCGGAACAGCTGGATCACGCCTTCGGCCTCGAATTCCCTTATCAGTGGATCCTGCTCCTGCGCTCTTTCACGCCTCGCCCAGCCCCTGGATCTGGTGCTCTGCAACAGTGATTTAGATGAAACCAAGCAGTCTTACCTTCGACCTTTACGGCTGTTGGAGTAGCTAAGCCAACTTTTAGTGGTCCAACTCGCCTGGGCTCATTCCATCTTCTCTTGAAGACCTTGACATACACCCAGTCTCCTGGTTTCACAGTCCTCAGCTCCTCGTCAATTTCGCTCATCCTTCCCTCCGTAGCACCTTTCACCTGTTGGAATATAGCTCGGTGTATTTCAGTCAAGTGCTTCACATAATTGCCAAGCTCACTTTCAAGCTGTTTCCAGCGAAGGGCCCTTATAGGGCCCTCGTGAGATAAGGCACAGGCATAGGTCGTCCTGTAAGCATTTCATGCGGGGTTAGATGCGTCATTCGGTTAGTTTGCATTCTCATGCTCATCAGTGCTAATGGCAAAGCTTGCACCCAATTCATTTTTCCAGCTTCACAAATTTTTGCCAGCTTCGCTTTTAATGTTCCATTGGCCCTTTCCACCATTCCCTGCGAATGTGGGTGATAGACACAGCCCAATCTGTGTCGTATTCTTAAATACTGGAACACTCTTCGAATCACATTGTTCACAAAGTGAGTACCGCTGTCTGAGCTGATCTTATCAGGAATACCAAACCTTGGAATCACCTCACGACACAAAAATTTAGCCACTGAATCTGCATCTGCTTTAGCTGTTGGTTGCGCCTCCACCCATCTACTAAACCTATCCTCCACCACCAAAACATACCTTTTCTTCTCCTTCACCTCAGCCATATCCATGAAGTCAATGATCAGATGCCTGAATGGTCCGTCTGGCTCTGGTATGTGACCTATTGGGGCAGTAAAACTTTTCCTGTTGTTGTATTCTGCGCATATTTCACAATGTGCTAACCTGTGATCAACCATCTGAGCTAAATACGGAGACCACCATGCTCTTTGAATCCGTTTGATCACTTCCCCCCTTGCGCAATGGCTCAAGCCATGCGCATCATTAATCAACGATGTGAGAACTGAGAGAGGAGCCACAAAATGTCCCTGAGGACCCCGCCATACGCTTGTCTGTGCATTCTTAACCGCCCCCCTTTTTATCCACTTAGATATCTCATACACTGAGGCCGAAGTTTTGCGCTGCGGCTAAGGAGGTTAAGTCCGCTTTCTGGGTAGTCATCGCCTTCAGAGTCGGTCACAAGCATAATGTTGGTATGTCCTAAAGCTGCTGATTTTGCTGCCTCATCTGCTGTAGTGTTTCCACTGGTAACAAAAGAGCCATCTGTTTTATGCGCTAAACATTTGACGATGGCTAGTTTAGCTGGCAGAGTAATAGCATGTAACAAATCAGTTATGGCCATCCCATGCGCCACAGGAGAGCCATCTGCTCTCAATAACCCTCTCTGGGCCCATGTAGGGCCGAAGTAATGACACACACCATAAGCATACTGAGAATCCGTGAAAATAGTACAAGATTTCCCTGCAGCTAGCTTACAAGCTGCGGCGAGCGCTTTTAACTCAGCCAATTGTGCGGAACATGGTTGAGAAACAGCCATAGACTGAACAGTAACAAAGCTAGTCAAATCATTACTGGGCGCTACTATGGCGTAACCCGCCAAGTTCCCGTCTAGGCCTCTAAAGCACGAGCCGTCAACAAAAAAGGTTACATCCGAATGTGGCAAAGGTTGATTTTCAAGGTCTTGACGTGCTTTTAGAGTATGTGGCTGAAACTTGCTGACAATCGTGCGATTCACCATCCAATGGGGTCATCATTCTATCGGCTGGATTAACTGTCTGGCATCTTTGAATAGTCAATTCTGGTGAAGAGAGAATTACGTCGTAACCCGTCTTCCGCGCATGAGTTATCACAAATGTCGGACTGGTAAGCAGGGCGTGTAACGCATGTGTAGTGTACAATATAGTAGGATGGCCCATTGTAATGGTTGACGCCTTTTGATACGCAAAGGCTGCTGCTGCTAATCCACGATAACATGGCGGCATACCACTCTCAATGTTGTCTAGCCTGCAGCTAAAGTAAGCAACAGGCTGCTTGCCTGGTCCCTGTTGCTGAGTTAACACGGCATTAGTGAAGCCTCGCTTTCTCTGATACATACAGGAAGAATGGCTTACCGTAATCAGGACTCGCTAGCGCTGGTGCTGTACAAAGATCCTCCTTCAGCATTTCGAAAGCTGCAATGGCCTCCGTCGTCCAAACCAATGCAGCTTTCTTTTGATCAGCTGCTTTTATCAACGCACGTAGTGGAGCTACCTTCAATGCAAAATCTACTATCCACTGTCTGCTATAACCCACCATACCCAAGAAAGACAACATCTGCCCAACCGTTTGCGGTTTCGGGGCTTTACGGACCGCCTCTAGATGCGTAGGCGACAGCTTACGACTAGTGCCATGCAAAACTCTTCCTAGATACTCTACTTCCTGTTTGCAGAAATGTAACTTTTCCTTGCTCACCTTGTGTCCGTTTTCTGCTAAGAGTCTCAATACTTTTAGGGAGTCTGCCTGGCACTGTTCTTTAGTTGGGCTACAAATCAAGATGTCATCAACATATGTCAGGAGAAGACTATCAATATCCAATGAAGCTAGATCCCTAGCCACAATGCGATTGAAAATTGATGGGCTTTCACAATAGCCCTGGGGCAATCTCGTGTATGTGTACTGTTGGCCGTTATACGTGAACGCAAACAAATGTTGTGAATCTGGATGCAGTGGAATACTGAAAAATGCTGAACACAAATCAATAACCGTGTACCATTTAGTATTGCCTGGGATGTTGGAGAGTAACGTATGTGGATCTGGGACTATGGGCGCTTCTGCCTCAACTATATGGTTAATAGCACGTAAATCATGCACAAGTCACCACTTATCTGAGTTTGGTTTTCTAACTGGGAATATTGGAGTGTTGCAGCGGCTATGTGTTGGTATTAAAACCCCTGCCTCCAATAACCCCTCGAGTGTAGGCCCTATCCCTGCCTGAGCCTGTGGTGTTAGTGGATATTGTTTCTGATACGGGTACCTGACATTAGGTTTAAGTTTTATCAAAACCTGTCCTGCTGACTTTATGAGTCCTACGTCCGTAGAGTGCTGAGTCCAGAGCACACTTGGGATGGTGGCTAACAGCCCTTCAGTTTCTGTATCCGATTGTTTATCTGGTGCGATGTCTTTGTCGTCTGAAAGTGGTAACTGATAGATAGGCGACATTTTCTTTTCTATCAAGGTTTGTGTGGCTCTTAAAGTGTCTGTGCCTTTTTGAGAAATGCGCATTTTCCATCCGGTGAGGTGTGCATGTACTGATTGATGGTTGGCTTCCATTCCAGCACCTGGCTAGTTTCTTTGAGCATTGGTCCCAGGTCTTTCGATTCATATCCCCCTGCTACCATCAGTGTGATGTGTGGTATTGAGTTTGTAATCTGGTACCAGCTCTTTAAGTTATTGGGTAACTGAACTGCCGCTGCCAGTCCTTGAGGGCCCACGAAGATGTCTGTTGTCACCACATCAAACAGTTTTCCTTCCAACATGTCTGACCATAGTGTTGCATATTCTTCATTGGTGCTGTCAGGGTCAAAACACATAGTACAGTGCAACAGGCTCTTAGGTTCAGTGTAATCCGGCCGCATAGCCTGTATCCATGGCTTCCACTGTAAATAGCTGGCCTGCAACTCTGATAATGAGGGATTGTCGTTCTGTAGCCAATACACTGTGCTACACTCTGTGTCTGCCTGCGTCCCAGCCATGAGATATTGTTCTGCTGTGGTTCTGTCTGGGAATGTTACCCAGAGGCCTGTAGGGCTGCACTGAATTCTAGCCTTAAATTTACACAAAAGATCTCGTCCCAATAAATTGACTGGTGTGGAGGGTGAATACAAAAGTGGTGCCACAATGGTGGTGTCTTCTAATGTTAGTATCTGAGGCTCTGTAAAATGTAAGATCTGTGAGATCCCTGAGAAGCCTGTTGTTTTGATGGTCTTCCGAGCGAGAGGGAGATTCGAGCCTTCGCGCCCTATACATGAATATGTGGCACCCATTTCGATCATGAATGGAAAAGGACGCTCATTATTGAGTGTTACCATGACAGTTGGTTCCTGTTGCGGATGCAGTGTAGTGGCATACTGCATATTCTCCCCCTCTGGCTTCTCAGGGCCGTTTCAACTCCAATTTGGTGCGGGCCCCAGTCCCGGGCCTATCTGGGGCTGATACATATGTGGGCAGTCTCTTCTCATGTGTCCAGTCCCTCCGCAGCCCCAGCACTCTAGTGGTTGTTGAGGCTGTTGGTACTGAGGATTGGGGGTGCCTGCGCATAACTCAGTCCTTGGGGCCCTACAGGGCTCTGCGGCGCATATCCCTGCGGTGGTGATCCAAATCGTTCCCACGGCTGCCTTCTCCCTTGCCACCGACCTCTCATTGGGCGTCCTCTAAATCTTCCTTGTGCACCGCCAATGTGGACATTAATGGGTTGAGTCATTGGGTACACCTGGCTATTTTGTGGATGCTGTGAATTTGGTGCTGCCACCTGCGGTTGTGGCATCATTTGCGGTTGCTGCGGTGTTTGTCCTTGTTGCGGCAGCATTTGGTTATTCTGTACTGGTTCTTGGCCTGCTGGGATAACCACTGCGGCTTGTATTTTTCCTGCTTTTTCTCTCTCCTTTTCTTTCTGTCTAGCTCTTGTCAACTCGCCAAGCTGTGTTTTATATAGCTGTGTCAGTAGGGCCTCTGAGGCTGTTTTCTCGTCCTTTTGTTTCTTTCTGTATTGTTCCACATAATGTATCACATGTGCTTTGTAGGTATCCCAAGGCATGGAGTTTAGACCGACCACCTCATCCAACGAGATTTGGACTGGTTCTGGTAGACATTTCTTCAGCATTAATTTAAACAGTCCTTTACTTGTGTCTGTCTCGTCCCATGTTCCACCTGTCTCTTCCTTCCATTTATTCTGATAATCATGAATGAATTTTACTACATTTTCTTCTTCCTTCAGAATCATGTGTTCCAGTTGTCCTGGGTCCATTTTCGTGGGGTAGGTTTTCCTTATTTCATTCCACAACCTATTTCTCCATGTCCCCAGTGCTATAGCATCCCAGCCTGGTAGATCCATTGCTCCTTTTAGTCCAGCTTCATCCAGTATTTCAGCTGTCTTTGCTTTCCCTATTGTTTGGGCTAATATGGCTTTCACATCTCCTATCGACAAGGTATGTCCTGCTGTCTTTTCTTCAAACTTTGTAATCCACCTCTGCCCTCCATTACACATCTCCGGTAGCTGTGAGCTTAATCCTACCATATCCATAAATGTCCATGGAACATATTGCACATCTCTTCCTTTTGTCACCAGGGGATTCATTCGAACCTCTTCCTCGTCATCAAACCCATATCTCTGTGGTGCTTTTAATGACTACTTGTCTCTTAAGGTTCTTGGTCGCGTGCGCCCCGTTCCAGCTGCTCCTCCAACGCTGTAACTGAATTTTGTAAGCGCTCTTCTAAATCTTCCAGCTGCTGCGCGAAATTACGAACACTATCCCTCACCTTCTGCTCTCTGGTGTCCCTCTGTCTCTTTATTGCATCTTCCCTTGGCTCTATGTACAGCACTCCTCTAACCTGTCTCTCTGGATCTTCTCGCCAGTATTCAGCACATGGTTGTTTTTCCGGTGGCCCTGTTGTCTTTTCTGTTCGGGATTGATTATACGCACCCTGTTCCTCACTCATTGGTTCATCTCTTTCCCATTCTTCCGGGAGCGTGGGGGGCGCTGTAGGCCCACTCGCACACGTTGAGATATATCTCTCAGCACTGTCCTCCACTGGTGTTGAGTGTGTGAACTCTTTTCCCTTTTGCAAATACTTTTCACTCTCTTTCTTTGCTCTTTGCAGTATCTCCTCTGCCTCCCCTTCTTCCTCATTTTCACTGTGATTTCCCCCTGTTTCTTTGCTCCTTCTAATTTTTCCTTTAATTGGGTTTTCAACTGATATCTCCACGTCTTCCCATCCTGTCCAGTGGGCATAGCAGTCCGTTAAGGTTGGATACACTCCCACTTGTTCCCTGCCCACCATTGGCTCGTTGTAGTTAGGTGGTGGACAGTAGATTGGCGGTGGTCTTTCTATTTCTTTCTCCTCTCTACTCCGCTCTTCTTCCTTCTTTATCGCTCGCTTCACCGCTTCTTCCACTTCTCTGACCTTCTTTCCTTCTCTCATGAACCATTCCAGAATCTCTAATCGCCTATACTTCTTTCCTCTGGATTTATCATCATCTTTGCTTGGCTTCCAGTGTCTCAGCATTTCTCTCACTTCTGAGCAGGCCTTTTCATCAAATGTTCCTTCCACTGGCCACTGCCATGTCCCCTGAGTCCTGTCATGCCATTTTCTCATACACTTCCTGACATACTTCTCGTCAGGTTTGTGTTGCGCTATTATAATGTCAACTGGTGTAGGCTGTCTTCTCCCTTCACTCATGATGCACCCCTGTTGTGCCCTGTATGCGCTACTTCTCTCTCCTGGATTCCTGTTGCCTTCTGACCACGTCAGTGCGACGCTGATTCGTTTCACTGTCAAGCTCGGCCTTACTGGATTCTTTCTTATCTTCTCACCGAGCGCATTGATCTTATCAATCAGCACTGACGTTGCAAAACCTCTTTCCCAATGTACAAGTCGCGGTTCTACTGTCACAGTTGCTGTCAATCCCGAACAATAGTTGTACTGGCCTGGTCTGGGCTGGAATAACTCTGCCAGGGGTTCGTCGTCCTCCTGATATGGGTCACTGATGAAATCAAATATTGGGATGGCTACACTGCTGGGCTCAGGAGCGTCAACTAGTGCTCTCAATATAGGATTCAACAACTTGGGGCGCCAAATCTTCCTCAAGGCTTCGTACCAGTCTAAGTCAGGGAACGTTCTTTGTAAGGTGTACAGTCCGTCAAACTTTGTCAGGGCCCACAATTTATCTCTAATCAAATCTTCTGGCTGCCAGTGCTCTACTCCTTCTCTATCTTTATATGTCCGCTCATCCCAAAAGTGTGTGCGTATTCCCCTTGTTTCTATCTCCAAGTCTTGGTGAAAGGCCATACAGCTGAAGAAAACAGTAGTGCGCATGCAGTATATGGTGTCAATATAATAGCTCAATACTTCAATAAGGGTAATGTTGTATTATCTGGGTCAAACTTTTTACAATTCACTGAGTGGCCCAATAGAATGCAGACCCAAGTTTTAGGTGGATTTTTCCTGAGTATTCTCTTCTGCTGATTGCACAATATCCCTCCCTCGCTAAGCCTGCTTTCAGCCACTTTTGATTTCGTCCCAGGTCCACAAACCGTGTCTCTAGCCGTTGAACTCCTCAGCCTATTCATATGTACAACTCTTTTCCCTCACTTATTCTGTATGAAATTCCTCCTTCTAGGGGGATGTCTCTGCTCTTACTCACTCTTTCTTGGCACAATGCCCCCGCACACACACACACACACCTCTCCACCACTCCAGAAAGCACTCAATCTTTTTCCACACACACACACACACCCTTGCTCTTTTTAATTCCTCATCATCACCTGAGGGTCTACTGTTAAACTTCCTGCAATGAAACACTTCCACAACGTACGATCCTGCCCCAACTTCCACATGCTAATCCAAACTTCCATGTATTGAGGACCTCTTGGGGTCATAGGCCACATTAAATTGACCCTAACCATGAGTTTCCCAGCTTCCTTTCTCAACAACTCTACTGCTGCCTCCGCGAACTCCCTTTCAAACCTATTTGGAAACCTATAGCCAATTCGCTTGAATGGTAGTGGACTGCTAAGACTTAGCTCTAATCCGCGAGTTTTTGCTCTTTCTGTGATGATATTGGGAACTTCCTCACTTAGTTCCTCCAGAACGGTAAAGTAAGCACTCACACGGTGTCGTCCCGTGTAGGCGGATACAAACACTTCCACCATTCAGGATCAATAGTGTCCTTCGATGTGCTACATCTTCACATGGACCCCATGGATGTCAAACCACACTTTCACGTCAGTAGAGGGTGGAACAATTGCACGAGCGACAGATACACGTATTCATCCAATTCAATGAGTGCACAACAAATTGAGATGAAACATCAGCTCACACTTGGCACTAGGTCCTCACTTACGGTATGTGGACGCCCGCTTCACTATAAGATTTATTCTAAAGGCTATTCTGGTCCACACCATCACTACCCTTACTTTCCCTTCACTTCTCACGTAATGCACCTCTAAAACATATATATCAAACCTTAGTATGATTACATCCATGCACGGTGATTCCTTTACTCTCACAAAGACTTCTGCCTTATTTTCCCACTCTGTTGCAGTTCCTTTTCAACTTCAGCCCTATCATCCCCACCTGTTTCATATATCACAGTCCATATCAATGTGTGTGCATGTACACACTGGTTTTCCTATACTCTCACAGTAATAGTGTTAGTAGACAAAAGGTTAATACAGTGCTATTTACAGTGCGCACATCCAATCACCATTTATTTTCCTCATGCACTCACACTCACACAGCCCCTCGCACTCAACACACCCACACACTGCATGCAATACAATCAGGACAGACAACAGACAAAGGCCGACAGCAGGCCTGTCCTTATTTCTTAATCTTTTCTTTATTTTCTACCACCTGGATCCAGGACTTTTCTATTCAGCGCTTTTTCTCTTTATATTCTCTTTATCTCTTATTTCTCTTACACCTAGATCCGGGATTTTTCACTATATTTCTCTTTTCTTCTCTTATTTTCCTTTCACTACCACCCGGATCCAGGAATTTTACTCTTCTCTTTTATCACCTGCTACTTGACACTTATTTTTCTTTTTCCAGTGACGGTGTTCACATTCACAGAACTTACTATTCTGCTACTAAACGCCCCGTTTGCGTCCAAATAAGGTCTTTTTCACAGGAATTTCTCTCATACCACCTGGAACCCACCAGGACTTTCGATCATACAGGCCTTTACACATTCATACATTTGACATCATCTAGTCTTTTCAATACAAAACATGCAATTTATCATGTCACTCTATGTGGTTTTAACTTACACTCACTCTGCCTCTCTGCCTCAACAGGTTGGAGCAGAGCTGATCCGACCCTGGGCCGAGCGCCTCCGCCTCCCCAGACCACACACAACTAATGCAGAAATTCGGTTAAACAGGCTTCTGCCTTACCTCTGTCCTAGTTGGATCCCGTGTCTGGTCCATGGGCGGCGGCCGCAGCCTCAGGTCCCAGGTCTGGGGCTCTGCTGTTCTCTCGTCTACTGTACTCACTACTAAAATCTGACTCCAGCTCCACACTGACCCGACAGCTCAGTCTAAGTGAGACTCATAGTTAGTAAGGCCTCAAAACTAAATAAACCAATCAAGCAGACTAGATGAATGCAGATAAGAGATTTTATTTTGTAATCAGCGCTGACACAAGAATTGAGATGCTCACGCATGAACGTCCCAACAACCTCTCTTCGGGGAACTCCAACTACAGCCTTTATATACATTTCCCTTATCTTCCCAATGCAACACGTCACTGGTTCTTTGCCTAGACAATCCCACCCATCTTTCTTTTAAAGACTTTTTAGACTCTTTTTTTACACCATTATCTTTGAACTTACAACTTTTCAAATACCATTATAATTAAAACTTCCCTACATCATTATATTAAAAATTGGGTGTTTCCGCCCCCACCAGTGGGATTGTCTTCGGCCTCACTCTTGCCAACACCTCATTCTTCTTCAGGAGACAGCATGGGTAAGTTCTCAGTCCTTCAGGGGCCAACACCCTTCTTTTATTACACTCTACACTTCACGGCTTTTCTGATTTATCCACTGTCTTCTACATATGTACTCTAGATATTTCGCCTGGTACCACCATTGCCATCCAGCACGCGCTGCGTTTACTTCATGATGAGATCACTGCCGCTCCAGGTACCAGCGGAGCGAAGATTGACCATAATAATCTAGGGTGCATCTCTGCCATTGATTGGTCCAAGTTTGGAAAGCCTGGTACCGCAGAGAAGGCCTGCCAGACTGACATCATTCATACAACTATTTGTTCTTCAAAGCCCTTGCAGCCTGTGTGCAAGGCCCGTGACAGGCCAACATGCCGTGTTAAACCTTATATTGTTCTTAAGCTCAAACGACCTAACGAGTAAACCTTACCTGAGAACTCACTCCTGCTGTCCCCCGATTATTTCACACTACATCAAACACACACCGCATACATATATCCTCATTTACAAAATTATCTCCCACACTACTCAGGCAGTGAGGGCTTAACAGACATACATGAGACAGCGAAGGTTAAAATTCACAGTGTATTTATTTGGTGCACATAGGGAAAAAAAGAATCTTTGAGTACAAAATTCAGTGAAAATAGAAAAAGGAGCAAAATAGGGAAAACATGGTTACACAGCCTTGGTTGATGGCTGAAAGGGGCTGAAAGGGGTCCAGGTACGGTGGAGCAGTGACGAGTGCAATGGCTTAGGGATGTCTTCTTCGGTCTCCAACAGCTTTGCCATGCTTCACTCGCTCCACACCGCAGCCATGTGCTCCTCTGCTATCCAAAACATTGATGGTGCTGAACCAGCACAGCCTGTTCAGGTTTTTTATCAAGAAGAAAAACCTTAAAACATGTATCTTCAATTCAGTAAAACTTTCAATATAACAGAACTGTCAAAATTTTTGTACAGTGCAGCTGGATTTCCTGTCACTGTGGGTTAGGGTTAGAGCAGAGTAGCATAGTGCAGAGTCTGATACAGTTGCAGAGTAGATGAACAAATCCCCCTTTTTTCTCCATGGACTTTAATGTTGAATCAGAAAAAAACACTTTAGTCTAAAGTGAACAGTTGTTTTATATGTCTGAAATTAGTTTAGCTCCTGAGATTAACGATGGCAAGGGTTAAATATTTGTGCAGTATGAATGATAGAAGAACAGGCAGAGCCTATATTACAGAAGGTGCTCTTGTACTTGTCAGACCATAAGATAACCAAGTTCGCCATCTTGTGTTCATCAAGAAACATATCTTTCTTTTCCTCTATTTATGCTATTTATATTCTTGAGTCTACAAAACTTTCCCTAGGTTCTACCTAGCTTAAACCTTGCCATTTTAAAAAACATGTCCCCACCAAGAAATGTCAGAGTGACCATTTTAGCAATTATGAAGGAAACCCAGCAAATCTGTACACTCTATAGATTACACTGAACACCTGCTTAGATACAGAACTGCTCTGAACAGCAGCTGGTCAGCGTATTTCTCTAATATCAATAATGCCAGCTGTAATAATTGATTTATTTTGAAGATGAGAGCCCGAGCTGCTTCTGTATATTTTCACGTTCGCCTAACCCGCGAAAGGCCCCCGGTTCGAAACCGGGCAGAAACAACCCAAGGCTTTTGAGCTTTGCTTCAGTATGCGTCCACTCGTCCTAATCGGCACCCTGAAGGTGACTGGAGCAGTTTCTCCACAATGGGATGCCTAGTTTGAAATGCGCTTTAGTGCATAGAAAATGAACAAGTGTATACTTCAAATCAAGCAGCGCTTAGGGGCTTTTGCTGCAGGCCGCAAGCCATCACTTACACCGCAATTGGAAATCGGAAAGAGCTCTCACCAAAGAACTCTGGCCAAAGCCTGTCAAATGCAACTGGTGGACTTTGCCGTTCCGTTTTGACTTTCGAGACCGGGCAGAAACAAGCCTTGAGCTTTGCTCCAGTAAGAGCCCACTTGTCCTAATCAGGACCCTGAAGGTGACTAGAGCAGTTTCTCCACTATGTGGTGCCTAGCTTCAAATGGGCTTTAGTGCATGAACAAGTGTTTGCTTGTTCGAGTCGAGCAACAAGTAGGGCTGTTTTTTTTGGCCTCAGGCAGCAAGCAACCACTTAGAACACAAGTGGAAATCACTTGTGGAAAGACCTCTCACAATCAGAGAAGCCTTCGTCACACTCTTGCCAAAGCCTGTTAAACGCAGCTGGCGGACTTTCCTGTTCCGTTTGCCTTTTCAAGGGCGGCCCTCGTACATTTGCCACGCTCCAACATGCGGCTTAAATGTAGTGCGTTGGCCGGGAATCGAATTAGACTCGAGTTTTGCGCTCTGTAGCACCCGTGCCTTGGGAACAAGCTGAAACTGAGATCCGGCCCCACTCCCACATAGTTTCTGTAGCGTGACTGTTTTCACGTTGTCTGCTCATTTGCACTGGCGAACAAAAGTCTTGATATTGTCTTTTTTTGTTTTCTTTTTGGTTTAATTGATTTATTTTGAAGATGAGAGCCCGAACAGCTTCCTTGTAGTTTCTGTAGTGTAGTGGTTATCACGTTCGCCTAACACGCGAAAGGCCCCCGGTTCGAAACCGGGCAGAAACAACCCAAGGCTTTTGAGCTTTGCTTCAGTATGCGTCCACTCGTCCTAATCGGCACCCTGAAGGTGACTGGAGCAGTTTCTCCACAATGGGATGCCTAGTTTGAAATGCGCTTTAGTGCATAGAAAATGAACAAGTGTATACTTCAAATCAAGCAGCGCTTAGGGGCTTTTGCTGCAGGCCGCAAGCCATCACTTACACCGAAATCGGAAAGAGCTCTCACCAAAGAACTCTGGCCAAAGCCTGTCAAATGCAACTGGTGGACTTTGCCGTTCCGTTTTGACTTTCGAGACCGGGCAGAAACAAGCCTTGAGCTTTGCTCCAGTAAGAGCCCACTTGTCCTAATCAGGACCCTGAAGGTGACTAGAGCAATTTCTCCACTATGTGGTGCCTAGCTTCAAATGGGCTTTAGTGCATGAACAAGTGTTTGCTTGTTCGAGTCGAGCAACAAGTAGGGCTGTTTTTTTTTGGCCTCAGGCAGCAAGCAACCACTTAGAATACAAGTGGAAATCACTTGTGGAAAGACCTCTCACAAGCAGAGAAGCCTTCGTCACACTCTTGCCAAAGCCTGCTAAACGCAGCTGGCGGACTTTCCTGTTCCGTTTGCCTTTTCAAGGGCGGCCCTCGTACATTTGCCACGCTCCAACATGCGGATTAAATGTAGTGCGTTGGCCGGGAATCGAATTAGACTCGAGTTTTGCGCTCTGTAGCACCCGTGCCTTGGGAACAAGCTGAAACTGAGATCCGGCCCCACTCCCACATAGTTTCTGTAGCATGACTGTTTTCACGTTGTCTGCTCATTTGCACTGGCGAACAAAAGTCATGATATTGTCTTTTTTTTGTCTTCTTTGTAGTTTCTGTAGTGTAGTGGTTATCACGTTCGCCTAACACGCGAAAGGCCCCCGGTTCGAAACCGGGCAGAAACAACCCAAGGCTTTTGAGCTTTGCTTCAGTATGCGTCCACTCGTCCTAATCGGCACCCTGAAGGTGACTGGAGCAGTTTCTCCACAATGGGATGCCTAGTTTGAAATGCGCTTTAGTGCATAGAAAATGAACAAGTGTATACTTCAAATCAAGCAGCGCTTAGGGGCTTTTGCTGCAGGCCGCAAGCCATCACTTACACCGCAATTGGAAATCGGAAAGAGCTCTCACCAAAGAACTCTGGCCAAAGCCTGTCAAATGCAACTGGTGGACTTTGCCGTTCCGTTTTGACTTTCGAGACCGGGCAGAAACAAGCCTTGAGCTTTGCTCCAGTAAGAGCCCACTTGTCGTAATCAGGACCCTGAAGGTGACTAGAGCAATTTCTCCACTATGTGGTGCCTAGCTTCAAATGGGCTTTAGTGCATGAACAAGTGTTTGCTTGTTCGAGTCGAGCAACAAGTAGGGCTGTTTTTTTTTGGCCTCAGGCAGCAAGCAACCACTTAGAACACAAGTGGAAATCACTTGTGGAAAGACCTCTCACAAGCAGAGAAGCCTTCGTCACACTCTTGCCAAAGCCTGCTAAACGCAGCTGGCGGACTTTCCTGTTCCGTTTGCCTTTTCAAGGGCGGCCCTCGTACATTTGCCACGCTCCAACATGCGGCTTAAATGTAGTGCGTTGGCCGGGAATCGAATTAGACTCGAGTTTTGCGCTCTGTAGCACCCGTGCCTTGGGAACAAGCTGAAACTGAGATCCGGCCCCACTCCCACATAGTTTCTGTAGCGTGACTGTTTTCACGTTGTCTGCTCATTTGCACTGGCGAACAAAAGTCATGATATTGTCTTTTTTTGTTTTTTCTTTTTTGGTTTAATTGATTTATTTTGAAGATGAGAGCCCGAATAGCTTCTTTGTAGTTTCTGTAGTGTAGTGGTTATCACGTTCGCCTAACACGCGAAAGGCCCCCGGTTCGAAACCGGGCAGAAACAACCCAAGGCTTTTGAGCTTTGCTTCAGTATGCGTCCACTCGTCCTAATCGGCACCCTGAAGGTGACTGGAGCAGTTTCTCCACAATGGGATGCCTAGTTTGAAATGCGCTTTAGTGCATAGAAAATGAACGAGTGTATACTTCAAATCAAGCAGCGCTTAGGGGCTTTTGCTGCAGGCCGCAAGCCATCACTTACACCGCAATTGGAAATCGGAAAGAGCTCTCACCAAAGAACTCTGGCCAAAGCCTGTCAAATGCAACTGGTGGACTTTGCCGTTCCGTTTTGACTTTCGAGACCGGGCAGAAACAAGCCTTGAGCTTTGCTCCAGTAAGAGCCCACTTGTCCTAATCAGGACCCTGAAGGTGACTAGAGCAATTTCTCCACTATGTGGTGCCTAGCTTCAAATGGGCTTTAGTGCATGAACAAGTGTTTGCTTGTTCGAGTCGAGCAACAAGTAGGGCTGTTTTTTTTTGGCCTCAGGCAGCAAGCAACCACTTAGAACACAAGTGGAAATCACTTGTGGAAAGACCTCTCACAAGCAGAGAAGCCTTCGTCACACTCTTGCCAAAGCCTGCTAAACGCAGCTGGCGGACTTTCCTGTTCCGTTTGCCTTTTCAAGGGCGGCCCTCGTACATTTGCCACGCTCCAACATGCGGCTTAAATGTAGTGCGTTGGCCGGGAATCGAATTAGACTCGAGTTTTGCGCTCTGTAGCACCCGTGCCTTGGGAACAAGCTGAAACTGAGATCCGGCCCCACTCCCACATAGTTTCTGTAGCGTGACTGTTTTCACGTTGTCTGCTCATTTGCACTGGCGAACAAAAGTCTTGATATTGTCTTTTTTTTGTTTTCTTTTTTGGTTTAATTGATTTATTTTGAAGATGAGAGCCCGAATAGCTTCTTTGTAGTTTCTGTAGTGTAGTGGTTATCACGTTCGCCTAACACGCGAAAGGCCCCCGGTTCGAAACCGGGCAGAAACAACCCAAGGCTTTTGAGCTTTGCTTCAGTATGCGTCCACTCGTCCTAATCGGCACCCTGAAGGTGACTGGAGCAGTTTCTCCACAATGGGATGCCTAGCTTGAAATGCGCTTTAGTGCATAGAAAATGAACGAGTGTATACTTCAAATCAAGCAGCGCTTAGGGGCTTTTGCTGCAGGCCGCAAGCCATCACTTACACCGCAATTGGAAATCGGAAAGAGCTCTCACCAAAGAACTCTGGCCAAAGCCTGTCAAATGCAACTGGTGGACTTTGCCGTTCCGTTTTGACTTTCGAGACCGGGCAGAAACAAGCCTTGAGCTTTGCTCCAGTAAGAGCCCACTTGTCCTAATCAGGACCCTGAAGGTGACTAGAGCAGTTTCTCCACTATGTGGTGCCTAGCTTCAAATGGGCTTTAGTGCATGAACAAGTGTTTGCTTGTTCGAGTCGAGCAACAAGTAGGGCTGTTTTTTTTTGGCCTCAGGCAGCAAGCAACCACTTAGAACACAAGTGGAAATCACTTGTGGAAAGACCTCTCACAAGCAGAGAAGCCTTCGTCACACTCTTGCCAAAGCCCGCTAAACGCAGCTGGCGGACTTTCCTGTTCCGTTTGCCTTTTCATGGGCGGCCCTCGTACATTTGCCACGCTCCAACATGCGGCTTAAATGTAGTGCGTTGGCCGGGAATCGAATTAGACTCGAGTTTTGCGCTCTGTAGCACCCGTGCCTTGGGAACAAGCTGAAACTGAGATCCGGCCCCACTCCCACATAGTTTCTGTAGCGTGACTGTTTTCACGTTGTCTGCTCATTTGCACTGGCGAACAAAAGTCTTGATATTGTCTTTTTTTGTTTTCGTTTTTGGTTTAATTGATTTATTTTGAAGATGAGAGCCCGAAGCGCTTCTTTGTAGTTTCTGTAGTGTAGTGGTTATCACGTTCGCCTAACGCGCGAAAGGCCCCCGGTTCGAAACCGGGCAGAAACAACCCAAGGCTTTTGAGCTTTGCTTCAGTATGCGTCCACTCGTCCTAATCGGCACCCTGAAGGTGACTGGAGCAGTTTCTCCACAATGGGATGCCTAGTTTGAAATGCGCTTTAGTGCATAGAAAATGAACAAGTGTATACTTCAAATCAAGCAGCGCTTAGGGGCTTTTGCTGCAGGCCGCAAGCCATCACTTACACCGAAATCGGAAAGAGCTCTCACCAAAGAACTCTGGCCAAAGCCTGTCAAATGCAACTGGTGGACTTTGCCGTTCCGTTTTGACTTTCGAGACCGGGCAGAAACAAGCCTTGAGCTTTGCTCCAGTAAGAGCCCACTTGTCCTAATCAGGACCCTGAAGGTGACTAGAGCAGTTTCTCCACTATGTGGTGCCTAGCTTCAAATGGGCTTTAGTGCATGAACAAGTGTTTGCTTGTTCGAGTCGAGCAACAAGTAGGGCTGTTTTTTATTTGGTCTCAGGCAGCAAGCAACCACTTAGAACACAAGTGGAAATCACTTGTGGAAAGACCTCTCACAAGCAGAGAAGCCTTCGTCACACTCTTGCCAAAGCCTGTTAAACGCAGCTGGCGGACTTTCCTGTTCCGTTTGCCTTTTCAAGGGCGGCCCTCGTACATTTGCCACGCTCCAACATGCGGCTTAAATGTAGTGCGTTGGCCGGGAATCGAATTAGACTCGAGTTTTGCGCTCTGTAGCACCCGTGCCTTGGGAACAAGCTGAAACTGAGATCCGGCCCCACTCCCACATAGTTTCTGTAGCGTGACTGTTTTCACGTTGTCTGCTCATTTGCACTGGCGAACAAAAGTCTTGATATTGTCTTTTTTTTTTTCTTTTTTGGTTTAATTGATTTATTTTGAAGATGAGAGCCCGAATAGCTTCTTTGTAGTTTCTGTAGTGTAGTGGTTATCACGTTCGCCTAACACGCGAAAGGCCCCCGGTTCGAAACCGGGCAGAAACAACCCAAGGCTTTTGAGCTTTGCTTCAGTATGCGTCCACTCGTCCTAATCGGCACCCTGAAGGTGACTGGAGCAGTTTCTCCACAATGGGATGCCTAGTTTGAAATGCGCTTTAGTGCATAGAAAATGAACAAGTGTATACTTCAAATCAAGCAGCGCTTAGGGGCTTTTGCTGCAGGCCGCAAGCCATCACTTACACCGAAATCGGAAAGAGCTCTCACCAAAGAACTCTGGCCAAAGCCTGTCAAAGGCAACTGGTGGACTTTGCCGTTCCGTTTTGACTTTCGAGACCGGGCAGAAACAAGCCTTGAGCTTTGCTCCAGTAAGAGCCCACTTGTCCTAATCAGGACCCTGAAGGTGACTAGAGCAATTTCTCCACTATGTGGTGCCTAGCTTCAAATGGGCTTTAGTGCATGAACAAGTGTTTGCTTGTTCGAGTCGAGCAACAAGTAGGGCTGTTTTTTTTTGGCCTCAGGCAGCAAGCAACCACTTAGAATACAAGTGGAAATCACTTGTGGAAAGACCTCTCACAAGCAGAGAAGCCTTCGTCACACTCTTGCCAAAGCCTGCTAAACGCAGCTGGCGGACTTTCCTGTTCCGTTTGCCTTTTCAAGGGCGGCCCTCGTACATTTGCCACGCTCCAACATGCGGCTTAAATGTAGTGCGTTGGCCGGGAATCGAATTAGACTCGAGTTTTGCGCTCTGTAGCACCCGTGCCTTGGGAACAAGCTGAAACTGAGATCCGGCCCCACTCCCACATAGTTTCTGTGGCGTGACTGTTTTCACGTTGTCTGCTCATTTGCACTGGCGAACAAAAGTCATGATATTGTCTTTTTTTTGTTTTCTTTTTTGGTTTAATTGATTTATTTTGAAGATGAGAGCCCGAATAGCTTCTTTGTAGTTTCTGTAGTGTAGTGGTTATCACGTTCGCCTAACACGCGAAAGGCCCCCGGTTCGAAACCGGGCAGAAACAACCCAAGGCTTTTGAGCTTTGCTTCAGTATGCGTCCACTCGTCCTAATCGGCACCCTGAAGGTGACTGGAGCAGTTTCTCCACAATGGGATGCCTAGTTTGAAATGCGCTTTAGTGCATAGAAAATGAACAAGTGTATACTTCAAATCAAGCAGCGCTTAGGGGCTTTTGCTGCAGGCCGCAAGCCATCACTTACACCGCAATTGGAAATCGGAAAGAGCTCTCACCAAAGAACTCTGGCCAAAGCCTGTCAAATGCAACTGGTGGACTTTGCCGTTCCGTTTTGACTTTCGAGACCGGGCAGAAACAAGCCTTGAGCTTTGCTCCAGTAAGAGCCCACTTGTCCTAATCAGGACCCTGAAGGTGACTAGAGCAATTTCTCCACTATGTGGTGCCTAGCTTCAAATGGGCTTTAGTGCATGAACAAGTGTTTGCTTGTTCGAGTCGAGCAACAAGTAGGGCTGTTTTTTTTTGGCCTCAGGCAGCAAGCAACCACTTAGAACACAAGTGGAAATCACTTGTGGAAAGACCTCTCACAAGCAGAGAAGCCTTCGTCACACTCTTGCCAAAGCCTGCTAAACGCAGCTGGCGGACTTTCCTGTTCCGTTTGCCTTTTCAAGGGCGGCCCTCGTACATTTGCCACGCTCCAACATGCGGCTTAAATGTAGTGCGTTGGCCGGGAATCGAATTAGACTCGAGTTTTGCGCTCTGTAGCACCCGTGCCTTGGGAACAAGCTGAAACTGAGATCCGGCCCCACTCCCACATAGTTTCTGTAGCGTGACTGTTTTCACGTTGTCTGCTCATTTGCACTGGCGAACAAAAGTCTTGATATTGTCTTTTTTTTGTTTTCTTTTTTGGTTTAATTGATTTATTTTGAAGATGAGAGCCCGAATAGCTTCTTTGTAGTTTCTGTAATGTAGTGGTTATCACGTTCGCCTAACACGCGAAAGGCCCCCGGTTCGAAACCGGGCAGAAACAACCCAAGGCTTTTGAGCTTTGCTTCAGTATGCGTCCACTCGTCCTAATCGGCACCCTGAAGGTGACTGGAGCAGTTTCTCCACAATGGGATGCCTAGCTTGAAATGCGCTTTAGTGCATAGAAAATGAACGAGTGTATACTTCAAATCAAGCAGCGCTTAGGGGCTTTTGCTGCAGGCCGCAAGCCATCACTTACACCGCAATTGGAAATCGGAAAGAGCTCTCACCAAAGAACTCTGGCCAAAGCCTGTCAAATGCAACTGGTGGACTTTGCCGTTCCGTTTTGACTTTCGAGACCGGGCAGAAACAAGCCTTGAGCTTTGCTCCAGTAAGAGCCCACTTGTCCTAATCAGGACCCTGAAGGTGACTAGAGCAGTTTCTCCACTATGTGGTGCCTAGCTTCAAATGGGCTTTAGTGCATGAACAAGTGTTTGCTTGTTCGAGTCGAGCAACAAGTAGGGCTGTTTTTTTTTGGCCTCAGGCAGCAAGCAACCACTTAGAACACAAGTGGAAATCACTTGTGGAAAGACCTCTCACAAGCAGAGAAGCCTTCGTCACACTCTTGCCAAAGCCCGCTAAACGCAGCTGGCGGACTTTCCTGTTCCGTTTGCCTTTTCATGGGCGGCCCTCGTACATTTGCCACGCTCCAACATGCGGCTTAAATGTAGTGCGTTGGCCGGGAATCGAATTAGACTCGAGTTTTGCGCTCTGTAGCACCCGTGCCTTGGGAACAAGCTGAAACTGAGATCCGGCCCCACTCCCACATAGTTTCTGTAGCGTGACTGTTTTCACGTTGTCTGCTCATTTGCACTGGCGAACAAAAGTCTTGATATTGTCTTTTTTTGTTTTCGTTTTTGGTTTAATTGATTTATTTTGAAGATGAGAGCCCGAAGCGCTTCTTTGTAGTTTCTGTAGTGTAGTGGTTATCACGTTCGCCTAACGCGCGAAAGGCCCCCGGTTCGAAACCGGGCAGAAACAACCCAAGGCTTTTGAGCTTTGCTTCAGTATGCGTCCACTCGTCCTAATCGGCACCCTGAAGGTGACTGGAGCAGTTTCTCCACAATGGGATGCCTAGTTTGAAATGCGCTTTAGTGCATAGAAAATGAACAAGTGTATACTTCAAATCAAGCAGCGCTTAGGGGCTTTTGCTGCAGGCCGCAAGCCATCACTTACACCGAAATCGGAAAGAGCTCTCACCAAAGAACTCTGGCCAAAGCCTGTCAAATGCAACTGGTGGACTTTGCCGTTCCGTTTTGACTTTCGAGACCGGGCAGAAACAAGCCTTGAGCTTTGCTCCAGTAAGAGCCCACTTGTCCTAATCAGGACCCTGAAGGTGACTAGAGCAGTTTCTCCACTATGTGGTGCCTAGCTTCAAATGGGCTTTAGTGCATGAACAAGTGTTTGCTTGTTCGAGTCGAGCAACAAGTAGGGCTGTTTTTTATTTGGTCTCAGGCAGCAAGCAACCACTTAGAACACAAGTGGAAATCACTTGTGGAAAGACCTCTCACAAGCAGAGAAGCCTTCGTCACACTCTTGCCAAAGCCTGTTAAACGCAGCTGGCGGACTTTCCTGTTCCGTTTGCCTTTTCAAGGGCGGCCCTCGTACATTTGCCACGCTCCAACATGCGGCTTAAATGTAGTGCGTTGGCCGGGAATCGAATTAGACTCGAGTTTTGCGCTCTGTAGCACCCGTGCCTTGGGAACAAGCTGAAACTGAGATCCGGCCCCACTCCCACATAGTTTCTGTAGCGTGACTGTTTTCACGTTGTCTGCTCATTTGCACTGGCGAACAAAAGTCTTGATATTGTCTTTTTTTTTTTCTTTTTTGGTTTAATTGATTTATTTTGAAGATGAGAGCCCGAATAGCTTCTTTGTAGTTTCTGTAGTGTAGTGGTTATCACGTTCGCCTAACGCGCGAAAGGCCCCCGGTTCGAAACCGGGCAGAAACAACCCAAGGCTTTTGAGCTTTGCTTCAGTATGCGTCCACTCGTCCTAATCGGCACCCTGAAGGTGACTGGAGCAGTTTCTCCACAATGGGATGCCTAGTTTGAAATGCGCTTTAGTGCATAGAAAATGAACAAGTGTATACTTCAAATCAAGCAGCGCTTAGGGGCTTTTGCTGCAGGCCGCAAGCCATCACTTACACCGAAATCGGAAAGAGCTCTCACCAAAGAACTCTGGCCAAAGCCTGTCAAAGGCAACTGGTGGACTTTGCCGTTCCGTTTTGACTTTCGAGACCGGGCAGAAACAAGCCTTGAGCTTTGCTCCAGTAAGAGCCCACTTGTCCTAATCAGGACCCTGAAGGTGACTAGAGCAATTTCTCCACTATGTGGTGCCTAGCTTCAAATGGGCTTTAGTGCATGAACAAGTGTTTGCTTGTTCGAGTCGAGCAACAAGTAGGGCTGTTTTTTTTTGGCCTCAGGCAGCAAGCAACCACTTAGAACACAAGTGGAAATCACTTGTGGAAAGACCTCTCACAAGCAGAGAAGCCTTCGTCACACTCTTGCCAAAGCCTGCTAAACGCAGCTGGCGGACTTTCCTGTTCCGTTTGCCTTTTCAAGGGCGGCCCTCGTACATTTGCCACGCTCCAACATGCGGCTTAAATGTAGTGCGTTGGCCGGGAATCGAATTAGACTCGAGTTTTGCGCTCTGTAGCACCCGTGCCTTGGGAACAAGCTGAAACTGAGATCCGGCCCCACTCCCACATAGTTTCTGTAGCGTGACTGTTTTCACGTTGTCTGCTCATTTGCACTGGCGAACAAAAGTCTTGATATTGTCTTTTTTTTGTTTTCTTTTTTGGTTTAATTGATTTATTTTGAAGATGAGAGCCCGAATAGCTTCTTCATAGTGTAGAGGTTATCACGTTCGCCTAATACGCCAAAGGCCCCCGGTTTGAAACCGGGCAGAAACAACCCAAGGCTTTTGAGCTTTGCTTCAGTATGCGTCCACTCGTCCTAATCGGCACCCTGAAGGTGACTGGAGCAGTTTCTCCACTATGGGATGCCTAGTTTGAAATGCGCTTTAGTGCATAGAAAATGAACAAGTGTATACTTCAAATCAAGCAGCGATTAGGGGCTTTTGCTGCAGGCCGCAAGCCATCGCTTACACCGCAATTGGAAATCGGAAAGAGCTCTGGCCAAAGCACACTCCCTGAGCACTCTGCCTGGAATGTTGTCTGGTCCAGCAGCTTTCTGTGGGTTAACTCTGCAAAGAGTTTTCCTCACGTCAGCCTTGGTGAGATAGACCACCTCGTCCTCTGAAGATGGGATGGTCTTCCTCGCTGTCACATCGTTTCGTGCCTCAAAACGAGCGTAGAAGCTGTTCAGCACATCTGGAAGGGAGGCATTACTGTCACAGGCAGGTGGAGCTGGCCTGTAGCTAGTGATGGACTGGATGCCTTGCCACATGTGCCGAGTGTCGCCGCTGCTCTGGAAGTGACCGTGAATTCTCTGAGAGTGTGCCCGCTTTGCCTCTGTAATGGATCGAAACAGTTTAGCCCGTGCTGTTCTCAGGGCATCCTTGTCTCCAGCTCTGAAAGCAGAGTCTCTGGATTAGACTACCAGTGCACACACCTTTGTGGTCATCCACTGCTTCTGGTTGGAGTGTATCGTAATGGACTTGGAGACGGTCACGTCATCGATGCACTTCCTGTTGCCGGACACTCATGCCATGTACTCCTCCAAGTCAATAGAGTCGCCGTTGTTTGCAGCCTCCCTAAACATGTCCCAGTCAGTGCACTCAAAACAGTCCTGAAGAGCAGAGATGGCTCTTGCTGGCCAGGTTTTAACCTGTTTCAGAACCGGTTTAGAGCATCTGACGAGTGGTCTGTATGCTGGAATCAACATAACAGAGATGTGGCCTGAGTAGTGTGGAATTACGTTCTACTCACTACAAAAATCTGACTCCAGTTCCACACTGACCCGACACCTCAGTCTGAGTGAGACTCTTACCAATTATAACTCTTAACTAAATAAGCCAAATCAAGCACACTAGATGAATGCAGATAAGAGATTTTATTTGCAATCAGCGCTGATACAAGAATTGAGATGCTCACGCATGAACGTCCCAACAACCTCTGAATGGGGAACTCCAACCACAGCCTTTATAAACATTTTCTTTATCTCTCCAAATGTAACACGTCACTGGTTCTTTGCTGAGACGTTCCCACCTATTTTTCTTTTTGGAAGTTTAGGTTCTTTTTTTGACATCATTATCTTTGAATTTACAACTTCTTGAATACCACTATAATTAAACTTTCCTGAATTATTATATTAAAAATGTGGGCGTCTCCGCCCCCACCAGTGGGATTTTCTTCAGCCTTACTCTCTCAAGCACCTCATTCATCCTCAGCAGACAGCATGGGTAAGTTCTCGGTTCTTCAGGGGCCTACACCCATCTTTACTCTTTTTCATTGTTTTTATACTTTACTGTTTTCTGATTTATCTTTTCTCTTCCACATATGTGATCTAGATATTTCACCTGGTACCACCATCGCCGTTCAGCACGCTTTGCGCTTACTTCATGATATATTACAGGTACCAGTGGGGCGAAGATGGGCCATGATGATCTAGGGTGCATCTCTGCCATTGATTGGTCCAAATTTGGGAAGCCTGGTACCACTGAGAAAGCCTGACAGACTGACATCATTGATACAGCTGCTCATTCTCTAAAGCCCTTGCAGACTACATGCAAGGCCCACGACCGAGCTACATTTCACATTAAACCCTATATTGTTCTTAAAACAATCTAATGAATAAACTTTACCTGAGAACTCAATCATGCTGTCCCCTGGTTATTTCACACAACATCAAATACACTCTCCATACATATATACTTCAACTACAAAATTATCTCCCACAGTAGCCAAGGTGGGGACGGGGCTCTGCATGATACACACCCGGAATGTTTGTGTAAACAACATCCAGCATGTTCGTCCCTCTCATAGCAAAGTCCACATGTTGATGGAATTTAGGGAGCACTGTTCTGATATTTGCATGATTGAAATCTCCAGTGACGATAAACAGTCCGTCGGGGTGAATGAAAGTGGCGGTGAATTCCCGGGGTAAATAAAAGGGTCTGCATCTAACAGTCACAACCTCCACTAGCGATGAACAGTAACTAGAAACAAGCACAGAGTCCTTACATCATTCTGTGTTGATGTAAACACACACACCACTACCGCGAGTCTTACCGCACAGAGCTGCATTTATGTCGGTACGAAACACGGTGAGCCCGGCTAGCTGAATGGCAGTGTCCGAAACTCTGTCGCTGAGCCACGTCTCCGTAAAAACAAAGACACAGCAGTCTCTGTACTCATGCCGTGCAGTTCGCTGGAGTTGGATGTAGTCCAGTTTATTGTCCAGGGAGCAGACATTAGACAGAAGTATGGAGGAGAGTGCCAGCCAGCTAGGGTTTGTTTTTAGCTTAGCATGGACACCCGCCCTATTTCTGTGCTTCCGCTTTCTCACGCATTGCTTCCGTAGACTCTTCTCCCGGCCACTGGCATCAGGCGATGCCGAGGGCTTGGGGCCTGGTCTCCATTTTTGGTCCGGAGTGGCCGCTGCGTGCTACTGCCATGCCGCCATCTTGGATCTTTGGATCTTGGAAACTTGTTACCTTAACTTCACTACATTTGAAAGACAAATATTGTACTTTTTACTCCACTACATTTCTGTCAAGGTCATTGAGTAGAAAGTAGTTACATTAATCAGAGGATGATTGACTTATTTGACCATAGTGCAATTTCTCTCTATGTGAGACAGTATCATTGTCCCAACTAATGGTTTGAAATTTTTGTTTTGATGGCAAATAAGTCTTTCTGTTTTGCTCTTTGTTAAAGTGTTGCTGTTGGGCTGAGTTATACAGCTACGGTTGTGTAGCTGGGTTTTGAAGCAGGTCTTTTTTTTATGATCATTCTGCATTTACAGACCAGTTGATTCAAATATGCATGAATGGATACACATAGATGTGTACTTCTTTGTTGGGGGTGGTAGGAGTATTAAAAAAAATTAAAAATGAAAATGATTATAACTGTCTTTTTTGTCAGTTCAGTGGTTGTTGTTGCTACAAAAGGTACTGTAAGTGTTGCATAAAATAATGCAACAATAACAGAACAATGCATTGACATTTACTTTTGATATTTAATACTTTTAAAAACAAGTACTTCTGTACTTTTACTTAAGTAAAAATCTGTCTTTACAACTTTTACTTGTAATGGAGTAATGTTTGAACAGTAGTATCTGTACTTTTACTCAAGTAAGAAAGTCGTACAGATGTAATGTCAGATCTGTGACAAAGTTCCCAAGTGGCTCTGTCCACGGCTGTCTCCTGGGTCACAGGCTGTCCACACAGATCCATCCACAGCATCAGTGAGCACCACCAAGTGACAAGACTCTGACCAGGAGTAGAGGCAGTAGTCACACTGGAAACTCAGAACACTGGGAGCTCAGGAGTGGGATGTATAGCTCGACAGAGAGAGAGAGAAAGAGAGAGAGAGAGAAAGATATAAAGTATGCTTGTGATGATATGATGTTGAAAGACAATGTAGGTTATGTGTAAAGTGCAGGCAGGGACTCCGACAAGACTAACTATGACAGCATAACTAAGAGGGAGAGCCAGAAGGTGATAGACCGAAGGCTTCCCGGGACATAACGTGTCTAACCACTTCACAGTCAGCAAACCTGAGCGACTTGCGAGGGTGGTAAGGTGACAGCATCCAAACATCCCAGTACACCAAACACTCTATGCCTATAAACCTTCCAGATCTGCTCCTTTACCCAAGAAAAACTATACACTGAAAGCTTGGCTAAACAAATGTGTCTTCAGCCTAGACTTAAACATTGAGACTCTGTCTGATTCCTGAACACTAATTGGAAGGCTGTTCCATAACTGTGGGGCTTTGAAAGAAAAAGATCTGCCCCCTGCTGTAGCCTTTGCTACTTGAGGTACTACCAAATAACCTTCACCCTTTGATTGGAGTAGGTATGACAGATCATAAACAACCAAAAGTTTGCTCAGGTACTGTGGCACGAGACTATTTAGTGCTTTATAGGTCAGTAATAGTATTACAGAATAGTATGCGAAATTTGACTGGGAGCGAATGTAGTGTGGCTAAGATAGGAGTGATGTGTTCATATCTTCTGGTTATAGTTATGACTCTAGCTGCTGTGTTCTGGACTAACTGGAGCTTGTTTATGATCCTACTGGAATATCCAGACAGTAGGGCATTACAATAATCTAACCTAGGGGTAACAAAAGCATGAACTAGTTTTTCTGTATCATCAAGTGACATCATATTTCTTATCTTAGCAAAATTTCTGAGATGGAAGAAAGCTACCCTAGTGATATTATCTACATGAGCTTCAAACAAAAGACCAGAGTTAATAAACACACCAAGATCTTTTACTGCTGGACAAGATGAAACAGAAAGACCATCCACATTTACTCTGTAATCAGAAAGCTTCTAGCTGCATGTGGTCCTAGTACAAGCACCTCTGTCTTGTCAGAGTAAAGGAGGAAGCAGGTCATTTACCATTTTAACCAGTGCTGTCTCTGTGCTATGATAAGGTCTAAATCCTGACTGATACATTTCATAAATGTTATTCCTATGTAAGTATGAACATAACTGCTGTGCTACAGCCATTTCTAGGATCTTGGAGATAAAGGGCAGGTTTGATATTGGTCTATAGTTAGATGGCTGACAGGGGTCAAGGTCCATTTTTTAAATCAGGGGTTTGATAACTGCTAGCTTAAAAGATTTAGGCACATAGCCAGTGCTAAGGGAAGAATTTTTCATTTTTAGAAGGGGTTCAGTGGCTACTGTTTAAAGAAAGATGTGGGGAAAAGATCTAGAATGCAGGTTAAAAGTTTTGAAGAGGAAATTAGTGAAATTAGATCAGGCTCTTGAAGTGGAGTAAAGCATTCTAAGCTCTGATCAGAAATAGTTATATTATTTAAAGGATTATCTATCAAATAATTTGGTTTTAAATTAATAGTCTGAATTTTTTGCTCAATATTGTACATTTTTTCATTGAAAAAATTCATGAAATCATTGCTGCTGCATATAGATGGTGTGCGCATTTCTACAGTGGTTTTACTCCTAGTTAGTTTTGCTACAGTACTATTTAAAAAATTAGGATTGTTTTTGTTATCTTTGATTAGGGCAGAAAGATACGCTGATCTAGCAAGATAATTTTTGTAGCTCAGAGGGCTTTCCTTTCACGCTAACTGAAATACTGCTAATTTAGTTTGACGCCATTTATGTTCTAGTTTCCTAGCTGATTGTTTTGAAGATCATGTGTGGTAGTTGTACCAGAGTGCTAGTTTCTTCTCTTTAATTATTTTCCTTTTAAGTGGGGCTACAGTATCTACGGTGTTGCGAAACATTGACTCTAGGTAATCAGTCGTGTGATCAATTTCTGTGGGGTCAGACAGAGAACCAATCATGCATGATAATTCTGGGAGACTATTGGTAAATCTCTCAGAGGATCTTCCGACTTACCAAACTGAATGTCCTACAATTAATGCTTTGTCTAAAGAAATGAAAACGTTTGAAATGAAATCTGCAAATTCAGTGAGGAATTCAGAATACGGGGCACACAATTTACCTCTAGAGTGTGGACGGAGTTCTGGAGGCACCTCGGTATTAATGTCTCAGCTCCGGATACCACCCCCAATCTAATGGTCAAGCCGAGCGATTGAATCAAGAGTTGGGAAGATTCCTGAGGGTTTATTGCAGCCGCGAACAGCATCGTTGGAGTGAGTTTCTCCCTTGGGCCGAGTATGCCCAAAACACGTTGCTCCACTCCTCCATGGGTCTAACACCTTTTCAATGTGTGCTGGGCTATCAACCCCCACTATTTCCATGGTCCAGGGAACCCTCTGACGTCCCCACAGTAGACGACTGGTATAGGCGAAGCCAAGAAGTCTGGGAAAGGGCCCATGTGCTCCTTCAGAGAGCAATTCGGAGACAGGAAATCCAGGCCAACCGCCGGCGATGCCCGCACCCAGCCTACCAGGTGGGCCAGAAAGTGTGGCTATCCACATGCAACCTGAAGTTGAAATTACCCAGCTGTAAACTCAGCCCCAAATTCATTGGCCCTTTCAGAATCGTTTGCCAGATTCACCCTGTCTCGTATCGCCTAGAGCTACCTGCTCGTATCGTATTTCACCCACCTTTCATGCTTCACTGCTTAAGCCCTGCCATGACTCCCGCACCACAAGTTCTACTGCCCATGAACCACCCCCTCCCCTGGACATTGACAGTTCCCTCGCCTATCAGGTTCACGCCATTCTCAACTCACGTCGTCGAGGAAACCGCCTCCAGTACCTGGTGGACTGGGAGGGTTACGGTCCTGAGGAACGTTGCTGGGTTAATGCTGCTGACATTCTGGACCCAGCACTCACAGAGTTTCATACAAACTTCCCCAGCAGGCCCGCTCCTCGCCAAAAGGGGCGCCCTCGTTGTCGAATACCTGGAGGTGTTCCTTGAGAGGGGGGTTCTGTCACAACCCACACAGAGCCAGAACACCAGAGGGAGCCGTTGCCCAAATATTGACTGCCATGAACTCATTTCCGGTCCTCTAGAGCTTTTAAGCAGCGTGCTCCCTCTGTTCCACACGAAGTGTCGTTTCCTTGTGTCACATACCTTGAGTTATTGCTGTATGGTTTACCTTGTATATGATCCTTGCCTGCCTTATTGACTACGAGTTCGGTTTTGTGTTTTGGTTTCGGTTACAGTGTGTTTGCGTTCCGGTTTTTGACCCTTTTGCTATCCCATATCAATACCGTCTTTGCCTGCCGATTTCGTGAATAAATATCTGCGAATGGATTCTACTACAAGAGCCTCACGTGCTTCATTACAGTTATGCATCATTACAGTTTTTCTCAGTTGCTTACAAACACTGTCAAAACAGATAACACACTGGCTGAAACTGAAGATCACTGGCCAAAATTAATAATTGCTTGCAACTTGCTCTAACACTCTCAAAACTTTAAACTCTTCCTCTGGCCCTTCTTCCATGGCCTAATAGATTATTATTACTATTATATGAAAATTCTCACTATTCTTCTCTCACTACCCCATAATGACAGTAAAAACAGAATTCTAGAAATGTTTGCAAATGTATGAAAAAGGGAAAACTGAAATAACACATGTGCATAAGTATTCTTAAGATTCCCAAGAGCACAGTGGCCACCATAATCCTCAAATGGAAAAAGTTCGGTACAACCAGGACTCTTCCAAGAGCTCGTTGCCCAACCAAAACAAGCAACTGGGGGAGAAGGACCTTATTAAGAGAGGTGAGCAAGAACATTATGGTCACTCTGAATGACTTCAAGAGAGTGTGGAGATCGGACAAAGTTACAGAAGGACAACCATCACTGCAGCCCTCCACTGATCTGGGCTTTATGGCAGAGTGGCTAGACATCTGAAGGACTACACACCAACAGTACTTTGTTACATAAAAAAACTGACAAGAAATCATGGCATACCTTAACCAGAAGCCATGGATGACAAAAGAGGTGTATGTTGTTTTGGATTGTTATTTGTAAATGTTTTTAGATAATAGGCACATTGGACTGATTGTGTTCTGCTGGGGAATAAAGTATTGAAAGTTGAAAGAACATTACAGAGACTCAGTGATTTATTTATTGTTGATTCAAAGGTTTGTCAGTGTCAGTTAAAAATATTGATTTATTAGGTTTCCAATAAGCAGCTTTCCCTAAAAACTTCTATGGAGGGAGGAAGGGACACACCGACCGGATTTATATTTAACCCTTGTATTATAACTCAAACATATAAACCCAGAAATGAAGAAAGAAACCCTTATCTGATCATTGTCCTATTGTCTACAGAGTAATCCAAACATCCTGTAAATTAATGCCCATTGTTACTGAGATCAAGAGAAATTGAAGAACCATCAATGAAAAAATAGAATCATGAATCAAAATGTTGAACCATGAATCAAAAGGTAGTACATAAAGAGTCCTTAGTAGCATTCAGGTCATTAACTACTTCAACCAGTGCTGTCTGTGTTATGATGAGGCCTAAATCCTGATAGATTTCATGAATGAACATGCTGAAAGAAGAGAAAAGAGGAGAAAACGGATCAATTATGCAATTTTTTTGCTGACATCTAATTAATTTCAATGCATATTAACACACATTATATTTTTTTTACAACCACAATATTTATGGTGTGAAATTGATGCCATAACAGTGCCATGTCTAAGCTACACATCATTTGGTAATAACACTCTTCATTACAATTATGAAACATTAATCATGTACAGTTGAGGGTTTGAGTGACAGGCAGTTGTCAATGTTATTTGCAGGGATCCTCAAACTACACAGCTCATATTTGAATTTTCACTGTGATCATTCCCAGTTCTTCTGAATGGTGGGAGGGATGATGGCGCCGCTGTGTATGGTCCACTGTTGTACGCTGTCGTGTTTATTATTAATTGCTGTGTTTATTCTGTTTGGCTCTTACAAAGTGTCATCTCTGCTGGTGCACGATCGTCTGACACTGTTAAATATACAGGATACCATGAACAACTCGCCTGATTGTACTTTCAAAGACACCAGCACCTTTTCTAGTGTCTGTGCCTGCCTATCTATGGCGTCCTGTTTTTCTGCTGCGTAGGAACAATAGGCGCAGGAGACGCGGAAAGAGAGGTGTCCTCATCTTTCCTGTCATTTTTTAATTTACTGCTCCCCTTTCTGCCATCAAATCTCTCCCAGCCTGCCACAGTATCATCACTTCCACCACAGCTGGAGAGTTTGCTTCTACATTCATGAACACTAGTTTTTACATTCAGGATGAGCTGGCTTCTTCTCCTCTGTGCCCAGAGGATTTTATCTCTGCCCTCTACTCCACCTGCACAGGGATTTTGGACTCCATTCAAGGACAGATTCATGAAAACCAAACCTGGTAGAGCTTTATGTTCTGCTGACCATAACGTACTAGAGGTCCCTCGGTCGAGGTACAAACAATGGGGTGATCGCTCCTTTGCAGTGGCCGGTCCTAAACTCTGGAACACAATTCCTTATGAGTTGTGTACTATTACTGACCTGCCTCTGTTTAAAGCCAAACTCAAGACTCACTTATTTAAAATGGCTTTTGGCGTACAAACATTTTCTGTGTTTTGTATATCTTACTGTTATTTTATTTCAATTTCATTTTACATAGACATTGTTTTAATCACCTTTTTAACACTGTAAAGCACTTTGGTTCAATTTAGGTTGTTTTAAGGTGCTATACAAATAAATGTTGATTGATTGATTGATTGAATATTGAACTTGTAGAAATGTAGAAAAGAAGAAGCTGTAAGGAACTGCGACAATTGACAGCCAGACCACCAGAGGGGGTGTTGGTGGGTCGATTGTTAGTCCTTGTTTGTCATGTGATTATGTCATGCATATTGTTACCCATTTCTTGTTGTTCCTGATCAGTTACGCCAGGAAAGAACTGCTGTACCTTCAGCAGAGCATACCTGATAATTTTACACCGGTTTTTGAATATTCTGATGTTTTGTTGGACACCTTAATCGGAGGCGCAGCTCATGACACAGATTAACAAAAACTTTTCTAACTCCGCTGCTTTGTGTTTCACGGACTGTGATGCTGAATCATAAGGGAAAACAAAAGGTAGTGGGACATATTTTTACATCAAGGAAAGTTGGTGTACTGATGCAACAATGTTGATGAAGTGCTCTTCATTAACTGCAGGCCTTTCTCCTCATTTATTCTGGCGAGTGTTTACATCCCACTGCAAGCATGCTCCAAGACCGCGCTGCAACAGCTTGCTGATTACATCACAGACTTGGAGCAACAACACCCAGATTCACTTATCATTATGGGGGACTTTAATAAAGCTAACCTCACCCATGAACTTCCAATACACAGACAGCACATCTCATGTGCAACCAAAGACACTAATACACCGGATCACTGTTACACCACTGTAAAGGACGCATATCACACTGTCCCATATGCAGCTTTAGGACTGTCCGATTACTGCATGGTTCATCTCCTTCCAACTTAATTCAATTCAATTCAATTTTATTTGTATAGCACTTTTAACAAAGAGCAATTGTCTCAAAGCAGCTTTATATGAGAAACGACATAAGAAAACAACAAACATATGAACAGACAAACAGACAGACAGTCCTAGATGTTATCCCAAGTGAGCAAGCCTGAGGTGACTGAGGCGACTGTGGCAAGGAAAAACTCCCTTAGATGGTATGAGGAAGAAACCTTGAGAGGAACAAGACTCAAGAGGGAACCCATCCTCATTTGGGTGACAATTGTGTGATGCAGATACAGCATGTGTATAGTGTTATGTGAATCAATAAGGAGGTTGTTGTCCATGGCGCTGCTTGAATATCCCAATCCTCACAAGCAGAACCCGGCTGGAGTTGGTCCATCTCCGGATGCCACTGGAGCCGGCACAGTCTCTGGATGCCTCGGGATGGGTAGAAGAAGGGAAACAATGGAACAGCATTAGCGTAGCTGCTGTTCATAATATTAGCAGTACTAGCTGAATGTGCATTTAATCACATTTACCTTTACATTTCATCACTGATGGGTCTCTGTAATGTTCTTTCAACATTCAATACGTTATTCCCCCAGCAGAACAAAATCAGTTCTTCAGTTCCAGCTCTTGGAAGAGTCCTGATTGTGCCAAACTTTTTCCATTTGAGGATTATGGAGGTCACTGTACTTTTGGGAGTCTTCAGAATACTTATGCACATGTGATATTTCAGTTTTTCCCTTTTTATACATTTGCAAACATTTCTAGAATTCTGTTTTTACTGTCATTATAGGGTACTGAGCATACACGGCAAATTCAGTAGTGTTAATTCAACTCTAATAAAGTATTAGAGTACTTTTAAAGTGTCTATATTGGTCCACACAAAAATGAGTTAAAACATTTTTTAAAAGTGTTAAAATCCTAACACCATAATAGAGTTATGTAATCAACAGAACAAATCAACTGAATCAACTTTTATTTCAAATAAGCACACCACATAAAAGCACACCATATAAACAGAACTGCTGTAACATCCAACCCAGCATCAGACCACCAGAGGGAGCCCTCACCCAAATTCTGAGCCACCCAGGAAGAAACACTTCCTGGTTCTATTGTTTATATACGGCACACGCGATGCGTAGTATTGTTCTCCATGACTTTACCAAGCCTTTCGGAAGTTTCATGCTATTGGATTCTCTGTGTATGGACTTGGCTCTGTTTTTCTGGTTTTCTCGTGTTTTGCCTTCTGATTCGGATTTGTTTGCTTTCCAGTTTTTGACTTTGTGCTTGTTTTTCCTGGATACTGAGTTCTGCCTGCTGACTTTATTTTCATTAAATCTGCTTATGGATCCGAGATCCACCGACTCTGGCTCTTCCTTACAACTGCTTTGTGCCAACAACAGAACCACTTCACAAAAATACACTTCACATAATATGACAATGTGGCCCAATGTATGTTTTTTTTTTTTTTTCCATTTCAATAGAAAACTGTCTGTCATAAGGTCTGTAATAAATCAACTCCTTAAGGGAAAAAAAACAGCAAATGAATCTGCTCTGTCCTCTACACAATATGCATTCAAATGATCGTCAAAATAAAGAGTGTCCACTCTGTAAGTCACAATGAAAGCCTGATCATAACCTAATAATTATGTTGGTGATCTTTGTGAAATCAGGAATTTCCATATTTGTTCTAACACAAATATCAATCTGATATTCTGTTCCATAGTTCTTCACCCAGTTAGTGGTTGACACGTCACAGTATGCATTAACATTAAAAAGAGCACTTACAATGTCACCACCCTCCGAGTTATTAATGATCACCGTCCTCACTGGACCAAACTCAGATCTCTGAAAATTAAAATTGTCCCAGTGGTAAGCTAGTTGTCTTTGATGTTTCACCAAGGAGTCTGTGATGTTTCTGAAATTCTTCACAGATCTTTAAAAAAGAAAACTATGTTTGGCCTCAAACCTCATGCACCATACATGAAGCGGACCTATTTTACGAATACGATGTGGGTAATGTATCATGAAATGGTGCTTCGGAATAAACCTTTTTGTGGCAACAAAGACCTGAACAGCTTGTGGTTATCATTAATCAAGTGCTTCAAATAGTACATCATGCCGTCTGTTATAACTGGTGAAAATACAATATTCACAATCTGAATCAACAGGAGGAGCAGGTTCCAGTAAATTTCTTTCCACTACATCACCAAAAATAAGAGGGGGATTTCTCACAGGACACAAGACTGAATAACATGTAGTCCAAGATCCTTGCGCTCGTCCATTTTCACCTCACTTGGTCTGTTTTTTCTCTCAGTATACCCGTAATTGTATATTTGGATCCTCTGTGACAATGCTTCCAAAGACAGATACGTCTGGTCAACAAGGTATTGAAATACAAGTTTCAGTTCATACTGCACTACACCTTCAAGCAAATCGCTCATTATGTCAACTGCATAGTTATCAGAAGTGTGGAAAAAATGCAATGTGTTGAGCAAACATGTCTTTTTGACCCCAAATGTTGAATCCAATTTTGGATTTTTTTGTAGAGTATCACAATGGATTTCTTTTGTATGAAAAACCATGCCAGGGTCATCTTCAGTGAAGACAGAATGTAACTCATCTTTACTGGTTAAACAAAATGTACAGCAATATGTACCACTGAAGGACTGAACATAACCAAACAGTCCATGTAAACCTAGGTTATCACCTGTTACTTGTATATCAGAAACAGAGAAAAGGCACTTGGGTTTCAGGTTTTTTAAGATCATCAGTGAGAGGCTTAGTATATCAACAAATCCATGTTTCTTCATGACTTGTGAGTAAAAGAGTGCCACAACATGAATATTCATTAACACAGAATTAGATTTTGGGGGCAGGTTTCTCAATACAAAGTAAATACAACCAACTTTGTGTATCCCTCTCTTTGAACCTAAGGGATTTGCAGTCTCAAACTCATCATAATAAAGTTGAATCTGTAGCGCATGTTTAAGAGAAAACAAACTGTTGTTTTTGAAATATGAGCCACATATGTCTCTGTAAATGTTTGGCTTGCATGAAATGTTCACATATGTTACTGTTCTTGAACATAGACGTAAGGGTTCCCAAGATTGGCATGTACACAAATTTATCTGTTACAGGGATCTGTGTGTAAACTCCGGTTGTTCAATCTCTGTGTAGATCAAATCGCACCCCAAGAACATTTTCAACTGGTCCAATTATTTCAAACATTTTCTCAAAGAACTTCTGCCATTTCACTCTTGTGTTCAAGACAGAGAAAGGATTTTCAAGTTGCTCAAAACACTTTTCTACCTTCTCTTCCAAATCTGTATTCTGAATGTCTGAAATACAGCTGGGAACTTTTTAACAATGAATGTCCTTTACAAGTTCCTCCATGGATTCTACCATTGCTTGCACTGTGCTTTCAACAACACTATGTGCTTGTAGCTGTGCTACAACAGACCCACACATATTTAACACATGATGATTCTCAACAGATCATTGGGCAGCAAATGGGGTGTCTATACTGACTGCTTGAGAAGTTGAGAGTTCATCAGCTTCATTATGAATGTCCACATTGTCAACAGTATTAGCCAAAAAAATGGTCCGGTGGAAATTATTAAGGTGCTTCTTTAAACCTGAAAAAAGGCAAAATGAACCCCAGCTGTCCACATTGCAAACTTAAAGTTTTTCCAGGATATAAACCATGATGGAGCCTTAAATGCTGACAAAGCAGTGCAGAACCTTTGTGGCGTGCCTTACACATAAAGCAAATCAACATATTTGCATCCAAGGATATTTATCACTTTGTGTGTTGTAAAGAAATCTTGCTCTGAGCTCCCTGACTCTAGGATTTTCTTTTACACTTCCAATGTTGATATTCAAAGTCAAAGTCAAGTCAAAGAAGCTTTATTGTCATTTCAACTATATATAGCTGATGCAGTACACAGTGAAATGAAACAACGTTCCTCCTGGACCAGAGGTGCTACACAGAACAAAAAACACAGTACATGTGCAATACTTGAGGTGCAATTCTTTAAAAACTAAACATACAACATAAGTGCACAGGATGACAAGACAGTGCAGTCAAACAAGACACATAACACCAACTATGTGCAAAAAGGACAGTGTTTGACAGTGGACAGTGTTTGACAGTGAGGAAATAGGGTTAGGGACAGTGAATAATAGCAGGAGAAGTTATCTTAGTTAATAATAGTAGCAGCAGAGGTTATTTTAGTTACAAATATACAAATATTTAAAGTGACGTGCGCATGTAAACAAGATCAATGTAAAGTGATGTGTGCATGTTAACATGATCAATTGTGTGTGTGTGTGTGTGTCCAACTCAGTTCAGTTCTCTGTTGAGACACCTGATTGCCTGAGGGAAGAAGCTGTTCAACAGTCTGGCTGAGTGGGTCTGAATGCTTTTCTACCTTTTTCCGGATGGCAGAAGGGTGAAGAGTGTGTGTGAGGGGTGTGTGGAGTCATCCACAATGCTGTTTGCTTTGCAGATGCAGTGTGTGGAGTAAATGTCTGTAATAGAGGGAAGAGAGACTCAGATGATCTTCTCAGCTGTCCTCACTATCTGCTGCAGGATCTTGTGATCCGAGACGGTGCAATTCCCAAGCCAGGCAGTGATGCAGCTGCTCAGAATGTTCTCGATGGTCCCTCTGTAGAAGGTGGTCAGGATGGGAGGTGGAAGATGAGCCTTCCTCAGTCTTCACAGGAAGTAGAGACACTGCTGGGCTTTCTTGGTGATGGAGCTGGTGTTGAGTGACCAGGTGAGGTCCTCCGCCAGGTGAACACCAAGGAATTTGTTTCTGCAGTCAACAAACATCTCTTTCATTTTCTCCACATTCAGAGACAGTTTGTTGACTTTACACCAGGCTGTTAGCCACGGCACCTCCTCTCTGTACACTGACTCGTCGTTCTTGCTGATGAGACCCACCACGGTCGTGTCATCGGCAAACTTAACAATGTGGTTGGAGCTGTGCATTGCTACACAGTTGTGAGTCAGCATAGTGAACAGCAGTGGACTGAGCAAGCAGCCCTGAGGAGCTCCAGTGCTCAATGTGGTGGTGCTGGAGATGCTGTTCCTGATCCGGACAGACTGAGGTCTCCCTGTCAGGAAATCCAGGATCCAGTTTCACAGGGAGGTGTTCAGGCCCAGCAGGCTCAGCTTCTCTATCAGGTGCTGAGGAACAATTGTGTTGAATGCTGAACTGAAGTCTATGAACAGTATTCTTTCACAGTCCAGGTGGGTGAGGGCCAGATGGAGAGTTCTGGTGATGGCATCATCCGTAGAGCAGTTAGGATGATATGCAAACTGCATGGGGTCTAGTGAGGGCGGCAGCAGGTTCCTGATGTGCCTCATGACAAGCCTCTCGAAGCACTTCATGATGATGGGTGTGAGTGCAACGGGATGGTAGTCATTGAGACAGGACACTGGAGATTTTTTCGGCATGGGGATGATGGTGGTCGACTTTAGGCACGTTGGGACGACGGTGCTACTCAGGGAGATGTTGAAGATGTCAGTGAAGACATCTGCTAGCTGTTCTGCACATTCCCTGAGCACTCTGCCAGGAATGTTGTCTGGTCCAGCAGCTTTCCGTGGGTTAACTCTGCACAGAGTTTTCCTTACATTGGCTGTGGTGAGACAGAGCACCTGGTCCTCTGGAGGAAGGATGGTCTTCCTCACTGTCACATCATTTCGTGCCTCAAACCGAGCGTAAAAGCTGTTCAGCGCATCTGGAAGGGAGGCATCATTGTCACAGGCAGGTGGAGCTGGCCTGTAGTTGGTGATGGACTGGATGCCTTGTTGAACACTGTGGTTTGGATGAATGTGTAAAAGTTGTAGAGGGATTCGTGGTAGTTGACAATGAAGATGGAGTGTGCTTTGAAGAGCTCATCGAAAGCTGCCAGGGATGTTTGTGCTTTGCAAGGGATGGGCTTGTGAACAAGGATGACATAGAACCTTTGGATGTTGTTCCTCTGCTCACCAACACACAGGAGGAAGGGTTGTCCTGACTTCACACCTGCAAGGAATGTTTCAACACTGGTTCCAATCTGTAACAAAACAAAGAAATATCTTGAGAAAAAGTGTTTAGCGCCACTTAAAAACTTTTGTTTTATGAAGCAAGGGTTTCAAAATAATAATGTTAAAAAAATTACATACCCGCAGATATCTCCCAACATGGTCGACAGCTTGATATAAGCTAATTTTGGCACTCTTCTTGTGGCTTTTGGGGGTAGGTGGAAGCAGGTGAACCAGCAGTAGAATACTTGAAAGGTCACTGTCCCAGCCTAGAAGCAAAGTAGGAGACAAATCAGAACTATTTACATCTGAATTAAACATATTAAAGAGAATATTGAGAAAAGCTTACCAGTCCCATCAGAGTTTTGCTGTGCACACAAGAGTTCTTCAACATGCTCATTAGAAGTCAGGTTCTTGCAGTCTGCCAGGATCCTGTGTTGCATGTCAGTCAGAAGAAACTCCCTCTTTCTCTTTGGACTATCTTGATCAGTAGTGCTGGTGCAGAGTTTCTGGCATAGAGGCGAAGTGTTGCACTGCACAGTCTTTAGCCTCCAGGCCAAATAGCCAGATCCACTCTGTGGGTCATAAAAGTGTTCCTGTAAAATTCAACAAGAAAAATCATAAAATAAGTTGTACTACTTCCAAAAAATGTAATATGAGCCAGCCACTAGTGTAAAAACTTACATATCCATTGTCTGAATATGGATCTCTGAGGCCGGGAAATACAGAGATGATGCCAAGAGCATATTTCATATGAACAAAGGTTGGCGGGATCCTCCTTTAAAGTAGAAATAATTATTTGTATTATTTTTAAACCTCTGAAATGCACACAGATTCGTATAATTGGCTGTGTAAGTTTAATTAATGATGATTTTATTTCTGAAAGCATGATTTTTTTAAGAATGTTTTGTTTCTTTCCCTTTGTTTTTGCAAGTTACAAGCAAGTTTTTTTTCTGTTTTAGGCATTTACCATTCCTTTTTGTAATAAGATTCCTCAGTAGTAAGATTGTTTTTGTCTTTAAAAAAATATTTTATTTGCATAAACTACCAATGTGAACACTGAAGTCTTACCCATGAACTTCAATCATGTCAGCCACAAGAAGGTTTACCATCTGTCTCCATGTTCTATCTGTCAATGTCTACAGTATGTTTTGTCATATTCCTCCAAAATATTTTGTTCCCCTGGTTTAGAGTGGAGAGCATCTCTCACCATCTACAAGAATCAGAAATTTGTGACATTAGCCTGTCCAACTATAAAACCACAACCGATCTGAACAAGATCTTTATGCCTGGGATTTAATAACTCATATCATTCAAAACAAAAGCGGTGGTTGCACACCTCTTTTGCTGATTCCCGTTCAGCATGGGGTTTTTTTCCTCCATTTGGCTTAATAATTTCTGTTGCATCTGATGAGTCAGAGGATACTAGCAAAGTGGATGAGTTCTCTGACACAGACGAGAATGAAATGTCTGACACAGGTGATGAAGTGTGAGATAAATGCTCATGAAGCGCAACTGTAACACAGTTTAATGAAATATATACATGCATAATGACAATAATTTGTCCTTCACAGCATTTGTCACGGATGATCCACTGTTTTCCCATCAAGATCAAGTAATAATATATCTTACCCATTGATTGTTCAGAGGACACCATAAAAGTAAGGTTCCCTGCTTGCAAAAGTTCCTCATACACATCTGCATCCACTTCTGTCCCTGATTCATCTGTCAAGCGCAGCTCAGACTGTAGTGGAAGACCTAGCTTTTCTATGACTCAGAAAAAATTAAATTATGACCAGAGAAAACTCTCCCTGGTTTAATATTCCCATTATTATTACTAATTTGTGTGGTACAATATAAACAGATTGAATGGTCAGTTTATTCAAACATTCAGAGTTGTTTAAAACAACACTAACCTTTCTGAAGAAATGTGTTGAAGTCTTCGTAGCCCTCCTCAGTTTTGGCCATTTTCTACTGACTTTCTCCAAATCTCACCTTCACCAACATTTTGCACTAACAAAACAAAGAACCTTTATAAACTGTCAACAATTTTATCTGAAACTAACTTTACAGTCTACAGCAGACACACACACACCTCCTAATCAGCATGCATGAAATAACAGTGCACCACTAAATCAATATAAAATACATTTTAAACACTGACATTTGCAGTTTTCATTCAGAATTGCATTTCAATTAAACACTCGCTGTACTGTTATCCTCTAACCTGCATTTCTCCCATTATAGAAGGCTAATACCATTAGCGATGTTGCACTCGTGTGGCTTAATGTATTTATCAAGCAAATTGTGTGCATTAATTGTCGGTTCAGTCCTTCAAAAACAAGCGGTGCTTGAAAACTCTAACGACCTTGTGCTGAAATTAGCTAGATTCTTGCTAACTAGTTAGCCGGACTAGTCTTCGTCAGATAAATTTGCAAGCACATTGTACTTTTCAACATTGTTAACCAACCAACAGATTGCTAACTACATGCACAAGTAACTACTACATAGAAAATGAGATTGAATAGACATATTGTCCTCACTTACACGAGAATGCTCATCACAGGAATAAAACAGAGTAATGTTGGGCTTCTTCCACTTCTTCAGAAATACACAGATCTGTTAGAACAACTCTGGTCAGTGTTTATTTTGAATTCAGCACTGACCAGAGTTGTTCTGACACCCTGATTTGATACCCTGAATCAACACTAACACTTTTTTAAGGAATAACTCTCCTTAAATAACTCAACAAGTGTTGAAATGACTATGTATTTTAAACACACAACACTAACACTGAAAATGTAACACTTTTGAAATTGCTGTGTAGATTAGTGAGAATGTTCATATAATAATAATAATAATAATAATAACATATTACCTTTATGTGGTCATTTGATTTACTGGGAGTGAAACTAGAACTTGGTTAGTGCATAGGGGTTTCATTATTAATGAGGATGGTTTAGGGATTATGGAGATAGCTAATAATTTCTGCCATGTACTTCTCATTTTAGGTATGCTATTTTAAGGCATTGCTCTAGGGATGTCAGCCAGTTAGTAAAATCACTTGAATCGGACTGACTTATTTTAAAAATTAAATGGACTGTCATGAAATTTTGTACAAACATTCAAGATCTTCAGATGATGACTTTAGCACTATACCAGCAGATTTTATGGAACTACCTTCTTAAATATTACATTTATCCCCAGGATAAATTGTGATTACTTTGGAGATTATCTGATGGGTAGAGTAACCAAAAACCATACTGAAGCAAAAGTACAAGCACTTATAGAAACAATTAAAAATGTTTAAACAACTGAATTTAAAATAGATGTCTAAAAATTGTCACACAAGCTTATTATAAAACAAGTTTCATCTAGGTTTGTCATGAATAACTCCCACTGCTATTTCATTACCTCAAGCACTGCTCTTGTTCTAAACAAGCGCTATGAAAAGGTTGAATGCTGTCTGTGAATGCTAGTGTATTTCAGCATTTTTGTGCGTAACGATGACTGGAACAATGTAGTTCTGGTGCTATACAACTATTCGCTTTTTCTTTTTTCCACTTCAGAGTTACTGAGAAGCATGCTTGTGGGATTTAAATATAATCAGTAGCTTAAAAATGAAAAAAAAAATCATATTTTTTCCATATTTGATCCATATTTTTGTGTGAGAATTGTTATCCGAGAGATACTAAAGTTATTGGTAAAGCTTGGTACTAAAAGAGGAAGTACCGAGGTGGGCCCGTTATCCAGATGGATAAAAATTTAATCAGGAAGCCAGGCAGAAAAGTAGACAGAAATAGGCGAATAAGCACAAGCCTCGAAAACAGTCCGAAGCAGGGCGAAACCAGGGAGGTTTGGATTTCCCGACCCCCCCACAGAAACAGAAGAATTGGCCAATCAAATTGCTCGTGTCCAGTGTAATGTCACTCGCTTTCAGTGTGTGTTTCCTTATATCACGTATTTACCTGCATATTTTAATAACTTTTGGACTATTCTAATTATGTGGAAATTGTGAATGAAACCCAGGCCATTTTAAAAGAATAACTGCAGAACTTGTTTATTTTCAACAGATTTTCTACTACTGAAGCCTCAAAAATCTCATAAGGCCATGGCAGATTTCCAGCACAGGTGTGTGGTCCTCTGTAGCTGGCAAAAGACCTGCTCCTCACCAGAGGGTATGTATAGAAAAGACATAAAGCCATACCATGCAATCTATAGGTTGCGTGCCAACTGAATGTTTTTTTTTAACGTTACAGATAAGTAAATGTCCAGTGCAAGTCTGTGGACAATCATCACTTTTTTCCAGATTCTCCCACTCAAGTTATTGAGGAGTATTTGGTATTTAAATATCTCAGTATATTATATCTGAAATATCTCACCTAAACTCTTTAGCCATTGCTTAAATTTTGCTGCCGTATATGTAGACTGTTAATGTATATTTTTTTCATCATCTTGTTTTAGGCATACTGGCACAAGCTGGTGCTGTTCCCATCAGGCACAGTACTTCTATCAAGCATGGTCCCGACGCCGAACCCACATTCGCACCCTGGACATGGACCCTGGACCCTCAGCAACCGGCACTCCCCAGCCCAGCAGCACTCCACCCTCCGTGATGGTCCATCAGCCGAGACGTGTTCCTCCAACTTCAGCATTTCAACCACCTGTGCCACGCCAACCACATGCATACATAAGGTGAGTGGAAGGCTGACACTTGCAGAAAGTGTGGTCGTTATAGGACATCAGCAACTGGACATAGCTAGGTCAATGGCAGAATTTACTGTCCAGTGACAGAGACTATGACAAAAGAGCAGTGGCTCAAAGAAATAAAGAAAAAATATATGTTGCATATAGCACTTGTATTCTAACAAAGTTATATGTATAGTTTATATTTAAATATTTGATGTTTAAATAGTATGTCTGTTTTGTTTATAGTATAATATATTGCTATATAATTTGTCAGTTGTATTCATTGTTAGGGTACATGTGATAATTATTTTAATTGTATTTGCACATTATTCATTATTGCACACATTGCACTTTATGTAGCTAGGACAACTTACTTTCTGTCCTTAGGTCTGTGTTGTTTTGTAGCTATATGTTATGTCTTGTGTAGTGTCCTGGAGAAATTTCACTGTCTCATTTCACTGTGTACTGTGTCAGCTATATATGGTCAAAAGGACAATAAAATCTTCTTGATCTTGACCTGAATGTATTCTTTGATTAATCATTATTTATAAGTTTTGGGTTATTGCATATTTAGATGTTTGCTTTAACATATATATTTAATATAAATATTGCTAATTCTTTGTTTAGATTTCTATACTTTGTTACTATTTTACAATCACATTTGGATATTGTTATGGTGTGTGTCTTGTGCTGTATTATTCTCCTCCGAGTGGACGTATCACCGGGTGGAATTTTAGTTTGTGTCTATTTCTCTTAGGTTTCCATAATCTTACCCAATGAACTCAATAAACTATCAAAAACGTAGCCAAAATAAAGGAGATCTTAGTCAGCAGATGAGAAGAAGCAGGTTTCTTTATTCAGCCATGCAGTCAATCACATGCATTTCTGAAGAGAGCAGCTGGTCTAAAAAAACCCCAAAAAATTCCTCTCTGCTTATACCTCAGGCACCCCATGGCGCCTCATATTTCCAGCAATTTCCCATTATATTCAATGTATAGCTACTTTCATCCCTCCTTCCTTAATTTACATACTTTTACCATTTCCCATTATTTTCTTATTTGTCCCGATACTGCCCCTAAATTGAGGTCATCCTCCCTTTGATGACATCAGTGTTCTTCCTCCCAAGTTCCCCTTATTTTTAGGCTTAATTTGAAATTTTCAAATTAGCACCCTGACCTTTTCTCCTTTTCCCAATGTCATCTTTGACTTTTATTTAAGTTAGATACGCTTCTATATCTGAGTTTAAATGTGCTTCTGTTCCTAAGTAATTCTAAGTAAGCCTTACCAATATCACGCTTCATTGCTATATTTCTAAGTAATTCTAAGAAAGCCTTACCACTGTCGTGCTTCATTGCACTTCATTGCACTTCATTGCTATTAGTTACTGATGTTTCGATGCTGTTATGTATAGCTTACCGCACACACTGTCTGTCTTCTCCATCTTGATGCCTATGCTATGTCTAGCTTACCGGCCATGCTGTCTGTCTTTCTTCTCTCATCTTGGTGCCTATTCTGGGCCCTAAAAATCCCCTTTCTTGCTCACCAGTCTCAGTGTGTTTATTACACTAGCACAAATAATATTAAAGGTTCTGCATGATTATTATAAGGTTATACATGATTATTATAAAGGTTATACATTTGCATTAATCAAAAACCAGCTACTAATCAATAGCTAAATAATTTTGATAGATAACCACTACTTTTAGGCAGAGTATTGCTATTTTAAATTTAGGCATATAATTTTCTCCGATATCACTCCCCCCTTTGAGACTCTCAAGTCTCACATTCAACTTGTACGTGTCTCAGTCTCAGACTTCAGGAGGCCCAGGCCTGAACCTGAGACTGTGACCATCAGTGGTGACTGTGCTGAGTTTGTGAAGACCTACAAATACAATAAATGAATAAATGAATCTATGAATGACTTAATGAAAGAACTGATAAATGGGATGAATTAACTGAATGAATCTGCTTTGATCAACACTTCCAGCCTTATTTACATACAGTTTTATTCTAGTCCTAAACCTATGACTTCATAGGTAAGGCTTGTGTAGGAGTATATATGATCAAAATAAATAAAGTTTATTGTGGTATGGTCAGCTGAAGTGCTTGTAAAATGGGCAGTGAAGGTGCTTGCTTGTAAACTGGGGAATCTTTTATTAAGTGTGGAATGGAAGACATTAAAGATTTTTATTAAGGAACAGAACTTGTTCAACAGTGCTGGAGCTAAGTCTGTTTCTTTCTTTATTTATTACTTCTCCTGCCTTTAAGAATATTCTTTCACATGGGACTGAGGAGGCAGGAGTGTACAAAAATTCCAGGGCAAGGTGATGAAGATGTGGATAAACAGCCTTTTGAAAAGCCTGTTATAAGCACTGCAATAGACAAAGAATAAATGACTAGAAGAATTTCAATGAGTACATGTAATTTTCCATATAAATTCTGCAATATTTTATAACACATTAAATATACACAAAAGTACACATTTAAATATGTATTTCTTCTTCTTATTATTATTATTATTATTACAATTAAACTTTTGTTGATATTTGTTGATATGATCTGAAAATATTTCTTAGTTGGTTGCATTGTAATAATTCAAAAGAACTGTCTCTGATGCACAATACTATCAATTCACTAGCGAAACGAATGACACTCCAAACCTATGCAAGGGATTCACGCTATTTTTTAACCAGAATGTGAAGCAGTCAAGTGGTTGCGTGTGAAAAGAAGCTTCGGACATCACAGATCACGTGGTTATGGGAAAACGAATCAAGCTCCGGAACAGTGCTTCATTGTGAGATGTAACGTCACATCACTACCAGTAACAATAATAAGTGACGTTAAAATAATATTCTTTATACCACATCAATATCAGAAGTATCAATATCACTACTTTCACTCTACCACCTCCTGAATTTTGAGTAAATCTGAGTAAATAAAGCAAAAAATATCAAGTTAGATTAATGTGTCTATTTCAGTTAATCTTCTCTAGAATGTTGACTAATATTACTTCACAATTTATAGTAAAATTATGTAAATAGTGTTTGATTTTGTACTGTAAACATCCTAAATACTATTATTCTCAACATGGGTTTAATCTTAAATTTTAAGCTATAGAGACTTACAGAGCTTAGGTCCCAGATAGCAAGGTGACATTTATACAATGTTGAGTTTTCATCCCAACCCTCCTCTTGGTTCAGATTGATATTTCAATATTTAAAGTATGTTGGCTCAACATTGAAACTGGCAGAAATTGTATAGCTTAAAGGTATAGTTCACCCAAACATGGACATTTGCTGTTTATTTATTCACTCTAAGTACTCCAAGATGTTGGTGTTTCTTCAGTAGAACAGATTTTTACCTGAGACCACGATCCTAGGTGGTCCATGAAATGCACATCCTGTGGTGCGTCCAAAAAGCAGATACTGGCAACATAAAAGTAATCCCCACAGCATATGACATACTGATGATAAATAGTCTGACATATCTGTGATAGCCTTTCACAAGTAAGAGAAAAGCACCCTTGCATCGGCCATCAATGATGTGCTCTGATTAGTGGCTTCATGTTTGAGAAGGTTGTGGTTATGAGTGTTGCCAGGGGCTCTTAAAGTAAAGCAGCTTCTGTTTTTGTGGCTTGTCATAGATAAAAACGAGTAAAAAAAAATTGAACAAATGAATAAATACGGAAAATTACTGCCACGCCCTGATACAATCGTTTATCAGTGATCTCAAAGGCTGATGAAAGGAAGATCTCACTATGGAGAATATCTCCTAACAATAGCAGGGATTACTTTTGTGTTGAATGTATCTGCTTTTTGAACACTCCAAGAGGCAGAACCTGAGAACTTGTATTATCTGAATCACTGGGGACTGCAGTTTTAGCTAAAAATTTCTTCACTATTCAAATGAAAACAACAAAAATGTCATCTATATCTGGGATGGCCTGAGGGTGAGTAAATGAAAAGCAAATTTTGGGTAAACTAACCCATCAACATGTCTGGGACTTACTTTGCTGTCTTTGAATAGGTTCTCCGCCACTTCTCTGAGATACACAATCAGACAGCGGATTACTGCATCTCGTCTCGTCTTAATCCTGTGGCCCTGCTAGGAGATTTGTAATAAACATTATTGAAAGACTGAACTGTGAATCTCAAATACATTAATTACAAAACCTAGATAGTATATTTTGTCCAAACAACCTTTGCATTTTCTGAAATTTTAAATAGTTTGAAAATATGTAACAGTTTAAAGATGTCTGAATAATTTTAGTAAGTAAAATTATTATTAAGAGTATAAAAGTACATAATTTTGATTTCAACTAGAGAAGATAAAAGAACATTGTACACTCATCTAAGGACACCGTGCCCTACTCCTAAAAGATTGTGTTCTATTTCAGGCTGAAAAGCAGACTCTGTGGCATTTTGTGCCAAGTAGCGCATCATGTTTTGTTTTCTAAATAAATATCAGTGCATTCACCTGCAGTGCATTCACCTGAGTCAGTCCCTGCCTCCTCCTTCCAAAAAGACAAATATGTAACTATGTTTGAAAATTTCTTGACTGAGCTCAAAACTGCTCAACAACAGCAATAAGCACTAGATTTGTATACTGATGCACAAAATTATTGCAGCCTATACAAAAGCAACTTAAAACAATGTTTGCCTGGTTTATACAGCTACTTGTCACATACCTGAATCAATACATTGAGTATAGGCTCCATCTTCAGCCTGACAGCACCTCCCTTAGCTTTCATAAGCTCCAAAAGTTTTGGTGTGTAGCCGCCTAGGTTGGACATTTTGAAGGTTTGTTCAAGGGGAACAGCAGTAATTCTTCTGAATTTCTCCTTTATCTGTAAAGAGTTAAAAATACTAACTTTGGTAGATAATAACCACCAAAAAATAAATACAACATCTCCTTTATGAACATCAAATATTTATCAAGACAGCTTTCCAGAATATAAACCATTTTGCAGGATGTAAACAACACTTGTCCAGAAACATACACAAACATTAGAACAAAACACAATCAACAGAACATTTAGAACTGAATTGAAATGTTAAACAAACATCTTTAATTATATGAGTGAAATAAAAGCAGAAATGAAACAGGAAGTGCTTCTGGACCAGTGTTTACATCTTGCTAAAAGGTTTATAATAACTACAATATCTTAACTGAATCTAACTTGCCTGAGCTTCAGTGAATAAAGCAGGCCACCTCTGCTGAAAATCTTTAATTGGTGGGGTGAGGTTGACAACTTCATGTCTTCTGTATGAGAATGTTTTAGACATTTTCTCCACAATGACTCTCTGGTTGTTGTTTTTTGTTGTTGTTTTTTTTGTTTCATCCAGCAGTGCTTTTTGCTCATTTTCTAAACTCTCAAGGGATTCCCCATGTGGGTGTGGAGGAAGATAGTTCAGTTCAGACTTTTTTGGTTTCTTGACATTTTTGCTAGGAAATCTATCATTTGGCTTCTTTCTTTTGAGGGAGTTAACTTCAAGCTCTGAGTTTCTTAACTTGGAACAATAGTTGCCCATTTTGTATTTAAGACTTTGTTGCCAGCCATACATTCCCAAAAAAGATCCAGGTTCCTTCAAGCATGGGAACTTCTATCAAAGCCTCTACAACTGACAAAATTTGGAGATTTGTGGGATATGCTGTATAATCTAGCCATGGGGGTCACAGTCCAGTGACTTCTGTGCCAGTCCCAAGCCTGGATAAATAGAGAGGATTGCATCAGGAAGGGCATCTGGCATAAAACATTGCCAAACTTAATCATGCGAATCCTCAGTGAATTTAGACAGAAGTTGAGGCAGGCTCTAGGTGGTCAGGTAGTGCTGCCAGATGACTGGGAAACTACAGCAGAAGTGATCAAGGAGACAGGGAGAAAGGTGCTGGGTGTGTCATCTGGAAGGAAGAAAGAAGATAAGGAGACTTGGTGGTGGAATTCAGAGGAAGAGGTTAGCCAAGAAGAAGTGGGACATGGACAGGACTGAAGAGAATAGAGGGGAATACAAGGAGTTACAGTGCAGAGTGAAGAGGGAGGTGTCTAAGGCCAAGCAGAAGGTATATGACGAGTGGTACACTAGGTCAGACACTAGAGAAGGAGAAAAGGACTTGTACAGGTTAGCTAGGCAGAGAGATCGCGATGGGAAGGATGTGCAGCAAGTTAGAGTTATTAAGGATAGAGATGGAAAGGTGCTCACAAGTGAGGAGAGTGTACGGAGGAGATGGAAGGAGTACTTTGAAGAGCTGATGAATGAGGTAAATGAGAGGGAAAAAACAGTAGAAGGGGTGAACTCTATGGAACAGAAAGTAGATAAGATTAGAAAGGATGAAGTCAGGAAGGCTTTGAAGAGGATGAAAAGTGGAAAGGCAGTTGGTCCTGACGACATCCCAGTGGAGGTCTGGAAGTGTCTAGGAGAGGCGGCAGTGGAATTTTTAACTAGTCTGTTTAACAGGGTTTTAGAGAGTGAGAAGATGCCTGAGGAATGAAGAAGTATTGTGTTAGTGCCGATCTTTAAGAATAAGGGTGACGTGCAGAGGGGATAAAGTTGATGAGCCATACAATGAAGCTATGGGAAAGAGTAGTGTAAGCTAGGTTAATAAAGGTAGTGGAAATTTGTGAGCAGCAGTATGGCTTCATGCCCAGAAAGAGCACAACAGATGCAATTTTGAATGTTGATAGAGAAGTATAGGGATGGTCAGAGAGAGTTGCACTGTGTGTTTGTAGACTTGGAAAAAGTGTATGATAAGGTGCTAAGAGAAGAGCTGTGGTACTGTATGAGGAAGTCAGGAGTAGCAGAGAAGTATGTCAGAGTGGTGCAGGACATGTACACCTGCACCACTGAGAGCATCCTGACAGGAAGTATCACAGCCTGGTTTGGGAACAGCAAACAGGACAGGCAAGCTCTCCAGAGGGTGGTGCGATCAGCCGAGCGTACCATCCGCACCAAGCTTCCTGACCTGGACACCATATACAGCAAGCGGTGCTGGACCAAAGCCAGGAAGATTATGAAGGACATCAGCCATCCCAACAATGGACTCTTCTCTCTGTTGCGGTCAGGGAAACGTTTCCGTTCCTTGAAGGCGAACACAGAGAGAATGAGAAGCTTCCTCCTGCAGGCCATTCAGGCCCTCAACCAGAACACCTAGAGTCTGGACTTTCTGGACATACTCACACATGACATGACATTCTACCTCAGCTGATTTTTGCACATGCAATAATTGCACTACTTTGTACTCTGCACTATTCTGTACACACAATAACACTCTCACTGTACATCTTTCCTGTACATCTTGTGTGCACACTGCACCGTCACTTTACTCCCTGTTCAGTTGGACATTTATACTTGCCTATAGACATCTACATATATATTTATATATTTATCTTACATATGCACACTGTTCTTCTTCTTTTGCGACACCATTTCAAAGTTAACCATTGTACTGTATTATATTAGTGTATTATATTTTTGTTTTATATTTGTTTTTTATATTTAGTTTTTATAAAGCAGTTTTATATTTGTATACAAATATATTATACTACTATTTTTGTTAATATCTTTATTATATTATTTTATTTTATTTTTCATATTTATATTTACTGCTATTGATACTACATATATATATATATATATATATATATATATATATATATATATATATTCACACACATATATACATATGCATATCTGATCTGACACTTGACTTTCCACACTGTCCACACTTTAAATTAAAAATTTCTTTTTTTTTTTTTTTTGTGTAAGACAGTTGTAAAAAGCATTTCACTACATGTTGTACTGTGTATGATTTCGTATGTGACCAATAAAATTTGAATTTGTATGAGAGGAGCAGGACAGTGGTGAGGTGTGCTGTAGGTCAGACAGAGGAATTCAAAGTGGAGGTGGGACTGCATCAGGGATCGGCTCTGAGCCCCTTCCTGATTGTTATGGTGATGGACCAGTTGTCAGAGGAGGTCAGACAGGCGTCTCCTTGGACAATGTTGTTTGCAGATGACATTGAGTTCTGTGTGATAGAAAAATATCAGCGAGAATCAAGGAGGAGGTGTACAAGACAGTGGTGAGCCCGGCCATGCTGTATGGTTTAGAGACAGTGTCACTGAGGAAGAGACAGGAGTCAGAGCTGGATGTAGCAGAGCTGAAGATGTTGAGGTTCTCTTTGGGAGTGACACGGTTGGATAGGATTAGGAATGAGTACATCAGAGGGACAGCTCATGTTGGACATTTGGGGGACAAAGTTAGGGAGGCCAGATGAAGATGGTTTGGACATGTTCAGAGTGAGTATATTGGTAGGAGAATGTCGGACATGGAGCTGCCAGGAAGGAGGCAAAGAGGAAGGCCAAAGAGGAGTAATATGGATGTAATAAATGAGGATATGAAGCTAGTGGGTGCAAGTGTTGAGGATGCAGATGATAGGGATAGGTGGAGAGAGACGATTCGCTGTGGCGACCCTGTGGAAAAGCCAAAAGAGGAAGAAGTGTACTGTTATTATAAAGTATAGTTTACTGTTATTATACATTATAGTGTACTGTTATTATACAGTATAGCGTACTGTTATTATACATTATAGTGTACTGTTATTATACATTATAGTGTACAGTTATTATACAATATAGCGTACTGTTATTATACAATATAGCGTACTGTTATTATACATTATAGTGTACTGTTATTATACATTATAGTGTACAGTTATTATACAATATAGCGTACTGTTATTATACAATATAGCGTACTGTTATTATACAGTATAGCGTACTGTTATTATACATTATAGTGTACTGTTATTATACAATATAGCGTACTGTTATTATACAGTATAGTGTACTGTTATTATACAATATAGCGTACTGTTATTATACATTATAGTGTACTGTTATTATACAGTATAGCGTACTGTTATTATACATTATAGTGTACTGTTATTATACATTATAGTGTACTGTTATTATACAGTATAGTGTACTGTTATTATACATTATAGTGTACTGTTATTATACATTATAGTGTACTGTTATTATACAGTATAGTGTACTGTTATTATACATTATAGTGTACTGTTATTATACAGTATAGTGTACTGTTATTATACATTATAGTGTACTGTTATTATACATTATAGTGTACTGTTATTATACAGTATAGTGTACTGTTATTATACATTATAGTGTACTGTTATTATACATTATAGTGTACTGTTATTATACAGTATAGTGTACTGTTATTATACAGTATAGTGTACTGTTATTATACATTATAGTGTACTGTTATTATACATTATAGTGTACTGTTATTATACATTATAGTGTACTGTTATTATACAGTATAGTGTACTGTTATTATACAATATAGCGTACTGTTATTATACATTATAGCGTACTGTTATTATACAGTATAGCGTACTGTTATTATACAGTATAGTGTACTGTTATTATACATTATAGTGTACTGTTATTATACAGTATAGTGTACTGTTATTATACATTATAGTGTACTGTTATTATACAGTATAGTGTACTGTTATTATACATTATAGTGTACTGTTATTATACAGTATAGCGTACTGTTATTATACAATATAGCGTACTGTTATTATACAGTATAGCGTACTGTTATTATACAGTATAGCGTACTGTTATTATACATTATAGTGTACTGTTATTATACATTATAGTGTACTGTTATTATACATTATAGTGTACTGTTATTATACAGTATAGTGTACTGTTATTATACATTATAGTGTACTGTTATTATACAGTATAGCGTACTGTTATTATACATTATAGTGTACTGTTATTATACATTATAGTGTACTGTTATTATACAGTATAGTGTACTGTTATTATACATTATAGTGTACTGTTATTATACAGTATAGCGTACTGTTATTATACAGTATAGCGTACTGTTATTATACATTATAGTGTACTGTTATTATACAGTATAGTGTACTGTTATTATACATTATAGTGTACTGTTATTATACAGTATAGCGTACTGTTATTATACATTATAGTGTACTGTTATTATACAGTATAGCGTACTGTTATTATACAGTATAGCGTACTGTTATTATACATTATAGTGTACTGTTATTATACATTATAGTGTACTGTTATTATACAGTATAGTGTACTGTTATTATACAGTATAGCGTACTGTTATTATACATTATAGTGTACTGTTATTATACAGTATAGTGTACTGTTATTATACAGTATAGCGTACTGTTATTATACATTATAGTGTACTGTTATTATACATTATAGTGTACTGTTATTACACAGTATAGCGTACTGTTATTATACAGTATAGCGTACTGTTATTATACAGTATAGTGTACTGTTATTATACAGTATAGTGTACTGGTATTATACATTATAGTGTACTGTTATTATACATTATAGTGTACTGTTATTATACATTATAGTGTACTGTTATTATACAGTATAGCGTACTGTTATTATACAGTATAGTGTACTGTTATTATACAGTATAGCGTATTGTTATTATACATTATAGTGTACTGTTATTATACAGTATAGTGTACTGTTATTATACAGTATAGCGTATTGTTATTATACATTATAGTGTACTGTTATTATACATTATAGTGTACTGTTATTATACATTATAGCGTACTGTTATTATACAGTATAGTGTACTGTTATTATACAGTATAGTGTACTGTTATTATACATTATAGTGTACTGTTATTATACATTATAGCGTACTGTTATTATACATTATAGTGTACTGTTATTATACATTATAGTGTACTGTTATTATACATTATAGTGTACTTTTATTATACATTATAGTGTACTGTTATTATACAGTATAGTGTACTGTTATTATACATTATAGTGTACTGTTATTATACATTATAGCGTACTGTTATTATACAGTATAGCGTATTGTTATTATACATTATAGTGTACTGTTATTATACAGTATAGTGTACTGTTATTATACAGTATAGTGTACTGTTATTATACATTATAGTGTACTGTTATTATACATTATAGCGTACTGTTATTATACAGTATAGCGTATTGTTATTATACATTATAGTGTACTGTTATTATACAGTATAGTGTACTGTTATTATACAGTATAGTGTACTGTTATTATACATTATAGTGTACTGTTATTATACAGTATAGTGTACTGTTATTATACAGTATAGTGTACTGTTATTATACAGTATAGTGTACTGTTATTATACAGTATAGCGTATTGTTATTATACATTATAGTGTACTGTTATTATACAGTATGGTGTACTGTTATTATACATTATAGCGTACTGTTATTACACAGTATAGCGTAGTTATTATACATCATTGTGTACTGTTATTATACATTATAGTGTACTGTTATTATAGTGTGCATTATTATGTACGATTTACAATCTAAGAGGGCTGGAAATTGTACAGAATTGCATGTTGTTCGTTTTTATTTATTTAATTATTGTATATTATGGTTTAATTATTATTATTCAATTCAACATGCTGAATTTAACTTGAACTGATTTTCGACTACTGAAGCCTCAAAAATCTCGTAAGGCCATGGCAGTTTTCCAGCACAGGTGTGTGGCCCTCTGCAGCTGGCGACAGACCTGCTCCTCACCAGAAGGTATGTATAGAAAAGACATTAAGCCATACATAGTCATCACTTTTTTCCAGATTCTCCCACTCAAGTTATGGAGGAGAATTTGGTATGTAAATATCTCAGTATATTATATCTGAAATATCTGACCTAAACTCTTTAGCCATTGCTTAAATTTTACTGCCGTATATGTAGACTGTTAATGTATATTTTTTTCATCATCTTGTTTTAGGCATACTGGCACAAGCTGGTGCTGTTCCCATCAGGCACAGTACTTCTATCAAGCATGGTCCCGACGCCGAACCCACATTCGCACCCTGGACATGGACCCTGGACCCTCAGCAACCGGCACTCCCCAGCCCAGCAGCACTCCACCCTCCGTGATGGTCCATCAGCCGAGACGTGTTCCTCCAACTTCAGCATTTCAGCCACCTGTGCCACGCCAACCACGTGCATACATAAGGTGAGTGGAAGGCTGACACTTGCAGAAAGTGTGGTCGTTATAGGACATCAGCAACTGGACATAGCCAGTACAAGGGCAGAATTTATTGTCCAGTGACAGAGATGATGACAAATGAGCAGTCGCTCAAAAAAATATATTATATATTGCTATCTTATAATTTGTCACTGTATTTATTGTTAGGGTACATGTAATGTATTATTTGAATTGCATTTGCACATGATTCAACGGCTGTATTGTCTCTTTGCACTTATAGTGTCTTTTGTCTTGCACTGTTTGCACAAGATGCACACGATGCACTTTATGTAGCTATGTCTTGTGCTGTATTATTCTTATCTTTGTAAAAAAAAAAAAAAAAAAAAGAATATTTCTAACAGTACGTATAATAATATGTCAGGAATTAAACAAGTTAATCCTCCAACAGAGTCAAGCTGAAAGACGTTTTCTTCTTTTCAGCTCTGCAGGTGTCGGTTTGTCCGATTGAGCCGTCGATACAGATCACTGTCAACACAAGCGCAACACAATATATCTGAATATTAACACTGCAGCACAGACAGTCCTACTCTACTGATACAGTTATTATTCTTATGAACTTACCCATCCGTGGGGACCTACAAACAAAAAAAACAGCCATCAGAGATCATCACAATAAAATCCACCAAATATTCATCCTTAATCAAGTTTTTTTCAATTGATCAAATAAACCTTGTTGAGCATAATAATAACCACAGGGCCTAATATCAATTCTGGAGGCTAAAGGACAGTAAAAAATCTCTCTTTGACCCTCCAGCAGATATTCTTCACCAAGACCAAGATGAATTCGGCTCCTGTCCAGTTTACGGTGCTGAGAAATTCAAAACAGTAATGAACCATTTAGAAATGCTGTAGAATTCTGTCCTCATTTATATAATGTGTGTAATTAATACTCACGTTTACACATTGGGAGATCTGTCCACTCTCCAGAAACACATCTTACTATTTTATGTCCCACTCGTTTATGTAATATCTTACAATGAACTCGTAATTCGATTCCACTTGGTAACACTGTGAAATATCCATTTTTAATGTGGGGTCGAGCGCCGCAATCACGGACTGAAATCAGAGACACTTTGTGTGATTAAAGGAATAATAGTGTATAATAGCACTTCTGTCAAGAGTTAAGCACGAGGAAGTTAGTCAGCATCCACTGTCTAATGTCCTTAACACATTCTTCAATCTGTTAGCGTAAAGAACTTTAAATGTATTGAATTCATATCTAGATTTTTGTCTGATACCTAAATCATCACTATAAATGAACGCAATACCTACTATGTATATAACTGTGGGCAGACTAGCTACAGAGTCGTTTGGTTTAATCCACGTTCCTGTGAAACACATTACTTTAAACTCCTGATCAGTAATAAGTTCATTGGCAGTAAGTGCTTTAGATGTAAGAGATCTATTTTTTAACAGTCTTAGCTCCAGATCAAAGGTGCTTTGATTTATGCAAATCAGATTTCTAAAATAAATGTTATGGTTTTCTACATTTTTGTTTAGCTTGGGGAACAGACAGTCTCTATGTTGTGAACCCTGGGTGATGACTTATTGTAGCTAGCAGACGGTCGGATTAGCCGTCTTGTCTGCTTTGTGGCTTCGTGGCTACCGATTAACTAGACCTACTCTAAGACACCCAGCCGACCCATTCCTATCTTCTGCATCCTCAACACTTGCACCCACTAGCTTCATATCCTCATTTATTACATCCATATTCCTCCTCTTTGACCTTCCTCTTTGCCTCCTGCCTGGCAGCTCCATGTCCAACATTCTCCTACCAATATACTCACTCTCCCTCCTCTGAACATGTCCAAATCATCTTAATCTGGCCTCCCTAACTTTGTCCCTTAAATGTCCAACATGAGCTGTCCCTCTGATGTACTGCTCCTAATCCTGTCCAACCTTGTTACTCCCAAAGAGAACCTCAACATCTTCAGCTCTGCTACCTCCAGCTCTGACTCCTGTCTCTTCCTCAGTGGCACTGTCTCTAAACCATACAGCATGGCCGGTCTCACAATGGTCTTGTCTACCTTCCCCTTGATATCACACAGAACTCCCGACACCCTTCTCCACCCATTCCCCTGACAACTGCTCCATCACCATAGCAAACAGGAAGGGGCTCAGAGCCGATTCCTGATGCAGTCCCACCTCCACTTTGAACTCCTCTGTCTGACCTACAGCACACCTCACCACTGTCCTGCTCCTCTCATACATGTCCTGCACCACTCTGACATACTTCTCTGCTACTCCTGACTTCCTCATACAGTACCACAGCTCTTCTCTTGGCACCCTGTCATACGCTTTCTCCAAGTCTATAAACACACAGCACAACTCTCTCTGACCATCCCTATACTTCTCCATCAATATTCTCAAGAGCAAAAATTGCATCTGTTGTGCTCTTTCTGGGCATGAAGCCATACTGCTGCTCACAAATTTCCACTACCTTCCTTAACCTAGCTTCCACTACTCTTTTCCATAGCTTCAATGTATGGCTCATCAACTTTATCCCCCTATAGTCGCTGCAACTCTGCACGTCACCCTTATTCTTAAAGATCAGGACTAATACACTTCTTCTCCATTCCTCAGGCATCTTCTCGCTCTCTAAAACCCTGTTAAACAAACTAGATAAAAATTCCACTGCTGCCTCTCCTAGACACTTCTAGACCTCCACCGGGATGTCGTCAGGACCGACTGCCTTTCCACTTTTCATCCTCTTCAAAGCCTTCCTGACTTCATCCTTTCAAATCTTATCTACTTTCTGTTCCACAGAGTTCACCCCTTCTACTCTTTTTTCCCTCTCATTTTCCTCATTCATCAGCTTTTCAAAGAACTCCTTCCATCTCCTCCGTACACTCTCCTCACTTGTGAGAACCTTGCCATCTCTATCCTTAATAACTCTAACTTGCTGCACATCCTTCCCACCTCGATCCCTCTGTCTAGCTAACCTGTACACGTCCTTCTCTCCGTTTCTAGTGTCTAACCTAGTGTACAACTCATCATACGCCTTCTGCTTGGCCTTAGACACCTCCCTCTTCACTCTGTGGTGTAACTCCTTGTATTCCTGTCTATTCTCTGCAGTCCTGTCCATGTCCCACTTCTTCTTGGCTAACCTTTTCCTCTGAATACTATCCTGAACTTCCTCATTCCACCACCAAGTCTCCTTATCTTCTTTACTCCTTCCAGATGACACACCCAGCACCTTTCTTCCTGTCCCCCTGATCACTTCTGCTGTAGTTTCCCAGTCATCTGGCATTCCTCCTTTTTCAGCTTCCACCACTTGGTTTTATTCTCTATCTCTATCTTTGACCTTTTCTTCTTACAGACCATCAAAGTCATCCTACACACCACCATCCTATGCTGTCTGGCTACACTCTCTCCCACTACCATTTTACAGTCACTAATCTCTTTCAGATTGCCTCTTCCACATAGGATGTAGTCTACCTGTCTGCTCTTACCTCCACTCTTGTAAGTCACTCTATGCTCCGCCCTTTTCTGAAAATAAGTGTTAACCACAGCCATATCCATCCACTTAGTAAAGTCCACTACCATCTGTCCTTCAAGGTTCCTCTCCATAACTCCTAACTTGCCCATCACCTCCTCATCACCTGTGTTCCCCTCACCAACATGTCCATTAAAATCTGCTCCTATCACCACTCTCTCACCCGTAGGAATACTCTCTATCACCTCATTTAATTCACTCCAGAATCTCTCTTTCTCCTCTAACTCACAACCTACCTGTGGGGCATAATCACTAACAACATTCAACATCACCCCTTCAATCCTTGTTCAGGACCACACCTATCCCATTTCTCTTACTATCCACACCATAATAAAACAGCTTAAATCATGCTCCTATACTACGAGCCTTGCTACCCTTCCACCTAGTCCCTTGTACACACAGTATATCCACCTTCCTTCTCTCCATCATATCAGCCAGCTCTCTACTTTTCCCTGTCATAGTACCAACATTCAGAGTTCCTATTCTCAGTCCTACACTCTTACCTTTCCTCTTCTCTCTCTGTCTACGCACTCTCCTCCCTCCTCTAGTTCTTCGACCAACAGTAGCCCAATTTTCCCCGGCACCCTGTAGGTCAATGGCGGCAAAGGCCTCAATCGATCCGGTATGAAATTCAGAGTACTGACGATTCACATGGTTAAATTTGGCAATGTTTTACGCCGGATGCCCTTCCTGACGCAACCCTCTCTATTTATCCGGGCTTGGGACCGACACAGAAGTCACTGGACTGTAACCCCCATGGCTAGACTACTAAGACAATAAGTCAATACTTATACATAAACTAGGTCATGAACATTATGGCTTTGGTCATCATGTTCCTCAGGAAGATAAGTTTCTGTGTGTTCTGGTTCCTTTCTGTTCTATAAACAGCAGGAAATTTCTAATTTACATTTATGCCTTTTTTGTTTTACGGCTTGCTCATTTTTCCAGAGTGCTGCTCAGCCACAACTATTATGGACTATTAATAGTCCATAATAGTTTGTAATAAGGACACTTACTTTTACAGACCGGCAGCCACCAAGTTCCATCGCCACAAACTGCGTAACGTGTTCCTTCAAACCTGTAGCCGTGGTCACATACAAATCTAACAGCTTCTCCAGAACTATAGAAGTTCTTTAAATCGCTCGTCGGCTCGGCGTTAGGTACACTTGGGGAAACACATGAATTCATGCCTAGAACAACAAACAGAATAACATTTTATTTATTTATTTATTTGCAGACATGGTGCAATTTACTTAATCTTCTAAATCTATTATATTACTATTATATTTCCTTTTTTTCTATTGCATAAGTAATTGGCACACAGCATGTTTAGTCAGGATTCCTGCTGAAAAAAAAGTAAGATAACAGGGTGAATATTATTCTTTTGGAGTGTCAGTGTTATTTTTGACAACTCTGTCCGCGATGATGGTTGATTTGAACATTAACTGAAGCTGCTGGATGTATCTGCATTGCACTGCTGACAGACAACTGGCTGATTTTAGATAATTACTTGAACACATGAACACCAGATTGTGTTTCTATTAAAGTGTCCAGTGAGTGTATAATTTCCAGCAAGGCTTGAACATTACTGTTATTTTTTCCAGAAAGTCCTTCCCAGAACTTGGATAGAATTACTGAAAGTAAACAGTTCTAAATCTAAAAATCTTCATCTTCTTCTTTGTTGCTCTTCTTCCTCAGATCACAGCAGAAAACCTTCACATGAACTGATGTATGACTGCAAAAACAAGCTGGGTTAATGATTTACCCTTCAGCTTCCTTTTCCAGAAACCACCAATCGTTTCATCACTCCAAATGCTGGCATGCCAAATAATACAAAACAAACCAATAGTTTTACAACTAAGATTTATCACATACATACATAATAACATGAGAAGTATCACAGTGTGCCTTGGACACTTTAATAGAAACACCTGTGACACACCAGGCAATGTTTTTTCTTCTTCTTTTTGGTCCAAATGAATTTGAATTTGAAATCTCCTTTGAGTTATTGGGTTTTTTTTGTACTATCAAAGTTCAATCTTTTAATCATTCTCTAGAAATCAGTTGAACACAGATGACTGACTGCTGGGAAAATCAAAAGTGGACAGTTTTAGGCAACGGTGCAATTTACAGCAGTGGAAAGGTTTTGAGAATTACATAAATATTAAATTTCACAAAGTCTGCTGCCACTTAATCCCAAAAAGAAGCCACTTCTCTCCAGGAAAAACATCAGGGACAGACTGATTTTCTGCAAAATCCCCTGGGGCATCTGTAAAGAAGCTGGTCCAGAGAAAGGTGAGCGCTGCCATCAGTCCTGTGTCATGCCCAGTGTTAGGAAGGTTACTTTGGAAATGTAATAGGTTACAGATTACATTGTTACACAAGTTACACTGTTTAAAATGTAATAAGTAGTGTAACTTTTCAATTACTTTATAAAAGTAAAGTAACTGATTACACTTGATTACTTTTTGATTACTTTTAAGTTTCTAATGGATATTGTCAACTAAATCATTTCCAAACATTTACACCAGGCAGGGTTAACCTTACAGTAGAACTCAACTCTGTTTACTGTTAGAATTTTAAATCTTTCATCACTTGAATTAAGATTATATTGATTTCATTTTAAGCACAGCCACCACAAAACCAGACTTCAGAACAAAAATTGTTTAATACTGTTTTAGGAATCAAATCTTTGCATAGCTATGACAGGACACACTGGCAAGTAACAATGCATTGGAAAAAAAACCCCGTTATATTAGATCTGACATTACCAACACATTTACAAGGAGGAAAAGTGTGAGCTATATATTTTCTGTCAAAGGGTTCATCAATAGAAGTGTGCCTGGTAAAGGAAGGTAGCTAGCAGCAGGGGCGATTTTAGGATTTTCATTGGCTCAGCCCCCAATGAGGGTATAATAATAAAAATAAATAAATAATAAATAAATAATAAAATAAGGTTTGACTAACAGGGTAGGATGGTAAACTTATTGCAGCATTCCACTGTATTGCATAGATATGTATAACATTTGAGTACTGAACAAACCAAATACGAGTCTTCCTGATCACACACTCGGCCTCTGATCCTCGCTCTGTGACGTCGCGGTATACATATATACACACATACATATATATAATATATCAAATTATCTCAACAGGTCCATTGTAATGCATGTGATAGATGGATGCATGCACAGTGTGTGGGAATGGACACTTTGCAGCTTCAAACAGCCAGAAAAAAAATATGGAAATACTGCTTGTGTGTTTAAGAAGACTACTGTGTAATAACAATAAAAAATGGTAAAGAAGAAAGGAGTTAAACAAATGAAGAAAATAAACAAATGAATAAAAATCAATGAAGACATTTTTTGGGATAAGAAGAGGTGTACCTTGTGAAGGTATCCAATTAGATTATTTTGGTACTCGTTTAGGGTCACAGGGTCACATGACCTAGAAGCTATTGAAGAAATAGTAGGGGTTTTTTTTTTAATAAAAATTAAAATAAAAATAAAAAAAGAGATTTTTTGGGATACAAAGAGGTGTACCTTGTGGGGGTATCCAATTAGATTATTTTGGTACTCGTTTAGGGTCACAGGGTCACATGACCTAGAAGCTATTGAAGAAAGAGTGTTTTTTTTTTAAATAAAAAATAAATTAAAAATAAAAGAAGGGATTTTTTGGGATACAAAGAGGTGTACCCTGTGGAGGTGTCCAAGTAGATTATTGTAGTACTAGATTTGGGTCACAGGGTCACATGACCTAGAAGTTATTGAAGAGATAGATATTTTTTGGGATAAGAAGAGGTGTACCTTGTGAAGGTGTCCAATTAGATTATTTTGGTACTAGATTTGGGTCACAGGGTCACATGACCTAGAAGCTATTGAAGAAATAGTAGGTTTTTTTTTTTTTAATAAAAATTAAAATAAAAATAAAAAAAGAGATTTTTTGGGATACAAAGAGGTGTACCTTGTGGGGGTATCCAATTAGATTATTTTGGTACTCGTTTAGGGTCACATGACCTAGAAGCTATTGAAGAAAGAGTGTTTTTTTTTTTAACCAGTCGTACAGAAATTTGTCGACGGTCCCTAAACTACCGCTTCCGAATGTCTGTCTAATGTCTGAATATCAATCTAACTTCACCGCGGTTGAGTAGAAAATGTTGGGGGGGGGCTTTAAAATGGCCTAGCGACGCCCATGGCTAGCAGACTAGCTAATTTGTTCTGAATGTTATGAATACAGGTCTTGAGTACTCTATGGGGTCGATGAACGCGCAGGCGCGTTTTAGTGGATTTTTTTCCACGTAGCAGCTACAATAAATCAACTGACCACTCCGTCACTTTTTATTATACAGAAACGACTAATATATCATTCGAAACTAAAGGGTCTGTTTTTACTTCTGTGCACTCACAATAATGACAAAAATTTTACATTTTAAATATATTATAAAATAAAGAAAGGCTAGTTTCCATACCTGCAGATGCTTCCTCAGGTTCAACATTGAAGCCTTTGATGCTGAAAGCATTTTAACAGCCGGCAAACAAATTTCCCACTGAACTGTTATATTTGCCCCTTATTGGATTTCAGGACGAAATTATTTTTAGATTTCCAGGACTGCAATGCATTTTTATCACTCGCCATGGTGGTAACTCTCAGACAGTGCATTAGCCTAAAGCTTTCCGAGGCAATGTGGATTAACATAATTGGCAGAAGCGCCGCAAATTCAAACCAGAGAACCAATCAAAATCATCAGAATAGCACCGCTTTAACAAACTCTAACAACAAATTAATATCATTCAACATATCCCAGTTTTTTTTTTTTAAAGAAAATACTGTAACTATTTGTAATCTTTAACATTTTCATAAGTAACTAATTTAATTACATATTTTTCCAAGTAACTGTAACGAGTTACTGTTACATTTATTTTGTCATTTGAATTGCAGAGGTCTTGAAAAAGAAGGGTCAACACTGCAAATATTGACTCCTAACGTAATAAACTTAATGTAATTGCCAATAAAGGTCTTTTGACCATGGATGTACACTTCAAAACATTTAATCTGTAGTGAAGTTTTACAACCCTGAAATTATTGCCCATTACTGCCACCTAGTGCAGAAAAAAATGTAGTTGCAATCGGCGAAAGTCCCAAGTCCCAAGGTAATTTTCTCATCATTAAGGTCTGGATAATAGAATGCTCTAGAACGCGTTCTTACTCATCTTGGTTTTAAACTGTCCTCAGAACTGATTTCTGCAGACACGGAAACCTTTTCACTCAGTTGATGTTCTCTTTAACTGACCAGGAAATAATTAACGAAACTGGACAAACTGCAACACAGCTGGTTGTAGTTTAAAAAAAAAAATAAAAATAAATAAATAAAAATCCTTTAATGCATGTAGCTGAACCATGTCTACACACCACACATTTTAAACGCACCTGTGTAATTGATATTAAACCATTTATTAATTAATACATTCATATTTGAAACATATTTTATGAAGGCGCCACTCAAATGGCTGTAGGAGAAAACAGGAAGTGTGTAAAGGACGAAAAGTTGGATGTGGAACTGCTGCAGTCGAACACCGAGTGACCAATCCAGCAGCCCTGAGCTACACGTGTGGGGTTGTGTTTCGGTTGTATTTGTCTTTGCCGTTGTCGAGTTTCGGAACTGTAGTGTCGTGTTGCTGTCAGTCAGGATCCTTCCTTTTACGTCTGTCCATTAGTGGATGTGCTTTACACCGCCCCTAGTGTGAAACCGTGCCACTGCGAGTGAGCTGACGAAAAGAAACCCAGCCTACAGCGAGCACTTTTACAAATGGCAGTTTGTTTTATTAACCTCAAGAAGGGACATTCTCCACTTTAACCATTTTACATCAGAATACTACAAAAAAGAAAAAGGAAGAAATCCCCGAAAGAAATGAAAAATAATGGAAACAGAAAATAAGTTCTAAATGATCTCACTTTCTCGCTGAGATCTTTTTTCTTCTCTCTCTGTGTCTCTCTCACACACACACACACAGTTGTTGAATGCCTGACAAAGTGCTGCTGGCTGCATCAAGGCCATTCCACACGTCACGTTTGTAGATGATAAAGCAGATTCAGAAGCGCAGGTGTGACTTGTGTTTCACCATGTACCTGTAACAAAAACACACACACGGGTAAAAAAGTATGTAGTGGACAGTGTGTACTTTTATTGTATTAACTGTTCTGTATGTTTACGATGCACAAAAACACACACACACACACAAAAGACACACAGATGCACACAAAAAGTACAAAGAGAGACAATGCACACAAAAGAAAAATGCATGCAAAGGCACATACAATCCTCTGCTTATCAGTATATTTAGTCTTTTATACAATACACACTCGTCTGTGCCCCACAAATCAGACAACCTCAGTGGAGTTGTTGTGGTGGTGTCGTACCTGTCCAGCGTCTCCCAGAAGCGCAGGAAGACAGGTCGGTCCAGGTGGCGTTTGTGGTGGCTCAGCTCCAGCACGGTCACGTCCCATTTCTGCACGTTGGGGTCCATGCGCGCCTCGTCGTACTTCAGGTGGAATGCTCGGACTGAGACAGGAGAACATGACACCGAGTCAGAACCAAGGACAGGATGGACAAGAATGGACAGGGTGAGGACAGAGCAAATCTCGCTAGAACGCTAGAGTCCAGGCACGACGCTTCATCCCTTATGCTCACTGCTTAAATACATCCATCTATCCATCTATCCATCTATCTATCTATCTATCTATCTATCTATCTATCTATCTATCTATCTATCTCTCTATCTAAACCTGTAACTGGAACCGTTTCGAAAGACGATCGTTTGTTTCCTCACACGGCTGTGATTTCAGCAAGTGTGTTGTAAATAAATTCTACACAAATCAGTCACGATGCTCTGAAGCAACTAATCAAAGCCACTGGCTTGGGCTTAACCCTTAGGAGTCGGCAAACCCGCCGGCGGGAACACTTGCATTTTTTTCTGGTAACGGTGAAAAGAACTTAAAATGCTCCGTCATTTTTGATCATACACATAAGTGTAGTACATCATTTGAATCTGTAAGGGTCTACTTTTATTCATGTACACTCACAATATCCACAAAACATTGTGCTTTTGTAAAATAAAGAAAATAAACAGGGTGCTCTTTCAGCCGTCTCGGTCTCCGCGAAAATATTTTTGAAACACGTCACTAAAATGAACTGAAACTCCGCGAATACTGCACACACAGACATGAGGAATATATCTATAGAACGCTTAAAGGGTTTACTTTTAAATGATGCAAGTCACATTGAAAACAAACATTCTCAGTTTATGTAACCCGTGTGAAACCAAGGAGAGGCACAGAATTTCTGTCGCACTTCATTATCTGATAATGACCTGAGGCAGGACACGCCCACATGCTATTCACAGGGAAAACAGTCTGGGTAATCTACATACAAGGCCACGCCACCGGCTTGCTGTTGCAGTTTTACCCTGCATGTATTTTTTTGGACAGTTTTTTTTTTTTAAATATATATATATATATATATATCCTACACTGTTTTTGTTTGCACCATTTTACCCTGAATGTCTGTTTTTACACTTTTTATTTATCTTGAACTGTTCCTGGGATTCTTACAAGTGAATCCTGAGTTATTCTAAATAAACTACAAACAAATGTTTTTGTCCTCAAATTATTTTCTTGTAGCACCTTCCTCAGTCACATACCTGACTGAAAGGGGTAATTATGCAGCTCATTATGCGGGTCTTTGTCTTCTCTGGTGTGAATTACAGCATTATTCATGATCATTCACACCTCCTCGATATATGGCCTTTCTAAACAAAAAGTGTCTTAGAAAATTTAAATGAATGTATTGTTTTCTGTGAATAAGTGAGCAGGATTGTCACATCATTCCGAAGTAAAAACTCCAAGCTACAAGATCCAGGTCACAAAAGTCTTGTACAAAAATGTTATAAATGTGTTTTGTGGTCTCATTTCAGTGACTTATTTTTCGTTGTTTTCAATAAATCACGCATAACTGTTATTTTCTCCAATATACAAACTTGTACATACATGCTGCTCACATATTATTGTAGCCCAGTTTGTGCTGAATACAGTGTAATCAGACTTTTATATTTATATATAGCCATTTATATCTTTATAAGTAACTGAAAAATACACAAATGTCAGGACATGTCAGAACTTCTTCAGGGCCCCAAAACACCTGCAGACTCCTAAGGGTTAACCATCGAGGTCCGACGCTCGATGTAGAAAGAAATTCATTTGCGTGTTCACTTGTTAGCTTTAGAAAGTGGATTTAGCTATTTTGGGTAGCTAAATCCAAAAACAAACACACAATGCTTTGGACAGGCCACGCCCACAAGTGACATTACAAACGACTGAAAGAGTTTTTTCTGTAATCCCTACGACAGCACGTGTCACTAGCGTTTCAAATTTTAAAAAAAAAAAAAAAAATCGAATCCACATACTTTTGGCGAAAATGTCCACAGGAGATCCGTCAGGCAGAAGCCACGGCCAGCCCTTAAACTGCCAGGCAGGACCCTGAACAAACACGGCCACCACACGGTCCCTGCAGGAGGAAGAACAAAACTTCATTAACCTCAGAAACCAGTACGGTCAGTTACCTTGTTTGGGATAATTATTACTGCTGATTTAAATATATTTAAAATAAAATATGCTATGAAATATTTTTAGCTTTATTAAACCTGGTCTGTTCAAATGAGCAGTTCCAAGAGTAATACCTTCAGGACATCATCATCTCCTTCTCCTCCATGCTGATGTCATGAAACAAGTCTACCAAACTATAAAGCAGGAGTGTGAGCGATGCTGGAATTTTACATCACCTCTAATTTTTGTAGTTTAATCATTGAAAAGTGATGAGATGAGAAGTGTAGTAGTGTGTAAAGAAAACCTTTCCACGCATTAAAACGCATCACATTTCAATATTTGTTGATGGAAAGTGAAAGCTCTCTTATCAGATCCCTCAGGTCCAGTTCCAACTGCGAGTCTGAGAACATCTGTTCTATCTAAGGAACTGCTTTGGATTTTTGGGAGAATCAAGCAGCTCATTTTACAGTGAAAGCATCCAAAACACAAAGAGACAACAGGACATGATGGCTGAAAGCCACGTATCCACCGTCCACGCGCACCACGGCAAATCCACGCCTATTAAAAATGCATAACTCAAATCTCACGCTCCTGCAGCAAGCCTTAAAATATTTAAGGGTTTAAACAATGTCTGACCTGCCTACAGTCTAATTTCCCCTGCTGTTGTTTCAAAAAACTAAAAATAGCCATAAAGACCTCGTTGGAATCGGAATTAATTATGAAAAAAGTGTAGCGCATTGACTTCATTAACTTTCAGAGAAAAGGCATAAAAACCTCATTTCAAGCGGAATTATTTCACTTAAAATGAACGGCTCATTTCTTTCACTCTCTCTTGCTTGCGATGAAAAGCCACCTAGTGGCAGAGAAGAAAGCAAACAAACAAAAGTGGCTTTCTTAAAAATGACAAAAGAACAGGAAATAAAAGAACAGATTTACATGTGATGAAACGACCCAAGATCTCTAGAACCCATAAGTGTGGGTGTGTGTGTGTGTGTGTTACCAGTCCTGAGGTGCCAGTTTGAGTGGCTGGTCAATCACTCGGTAGGGAACAGTGACGCTGAGGCTTGACCCTCCAGGCTGAAGCTGCTCTTTACGCCTCTGCAGCAGAACCTCATTGTCCCGCTGGATGCCCTGCTTCTTCTTCTCGTCGGACGTCACGAACCTACGAGCGAACAAAACGTAATTTCCGTATTTTTTTCTTTCCCCTCTGAGATCCGATGATGACCAGGTGACGCTCTGTATCTTAGAATATATATTGTGGTGTCACAACAGCACCGATCTGAAGGCGTTTCACAGTTAATGCTGGCAAATTAAAGCTTCATTGGCTTCACCACTCAAAGAAGGAAGTACTGTATCTTAACAGCTAAACCACTTCTTGCCCAACTGTCATGTCATGTGTGCTTCATTCGTTAGTCTCAAGTTTTCTCTGAAGTAAGAAGTGGCTTCACTATCGTGAAAGTACTCCAGCGAAAGCAAGGAGAACAGTTCATCCCACTTACTTCAGGTCCTGCAGGAGGTCCTTGGCATTGAGCATGGTGATTAAGGAAGTTGTAGCAGCTGGGATGATGATGATGGGAGTTCTCGAGCCTTCAAATAAAACAAACAAAAAACAAAAAAAAAAGACCTTTCTGATTTTCTGGGCTTACTTATTAAATGATTGGTCCATAAACAGGACCAAGTGAAGCTTAAAAAGATGAGGATTTCTGCATGAGCATTAAGGTTTCACACTACAATGCATGTCAATAGGTTATAAATGATTTACAGCAGCCACAGGCTTGATATGCTGCTCTGCAATTCAACCAGCTCAACAGTCAAGAGGATAAATAAATAAAACTGGAGCAATAAAAACAGCAGGGCGTGTGGCATCAGATGTTAAGTGATGCAGAGATGCTAGGATCCAATCCATCACCATTACCAAACAACTTTCGGTCGATACACTCTGTTCGGAATTGCTGTAGCGTAAATATTGACACAGAGTTCAGCACAGAAGTTCAGCACAAGATTAGACTTTAACAGCTTTAAATTCAGGAGTGAAACATTAACACCCTGATGCTTATCTAGTTCTTAGGAGGATGAGAAAGAAGAAGTGGCAGTACCTTTCTTTTGGTTTGGGGGAGGTCTTGCTTGAGAGACTGCAAAAAGAAAAACGCTTGAATTAGTTACACCAACGTTAATTCCATTATTCTAGAGTACACTTATGCCGGGGTATGTATAAATAGAGGAATGGGTAGATAGAGGATGGGTGGATGGATAGAGGGGGAGAGACTGGCATAGGATGGGTGGATGGATAAAGGATAGGGATAGCTGCAGAGAACAGGGGATGGATTGTCATATTTGGTGGGTTTGATAGAGGATGGGTAGAGGAATAAAGTTTGGGGAATGAATAAATAAGTGGATGGATAAAGGACACAGGGTAATGGTAGATGGATAAAGGGATAGGGTGGATGGATGGATGGATTGGGGATAAAAACAGGACAGGGATAGACTAAGGATAGGGGGGTGTTCAGAGAATTGGTGGATAAATAGAGGATGGGTGGAGAGACAGGGAACTGGAGGATGGATAAAGAATGTGGGTGGGTGGATAAAGAATTGCAGATAAGTAGAGGATGGGTGAATAGACACTGTACTGGTGGATGTGCGGTGGCCGTGTGGATGGATAGAGGATGTGGGATGGATGGATAGAGGATGTGGGGTGGATGTGTGGATAGAGAACTGGTGGATGGATAGACATAAAATATAGATGAGTGAAAGACTAGCTAGAAGATGAATGACTAGACATGTACAGATGGACTAGATGGACAGATGTGTGGGTGGATGTATGGACAGATGGATATAAGGATCATGGGTAGAGAGATAGACTGCTGTGTGTCAGGATTGTGTTGATGGATGGATGCGTCTGGATGTAGATGAAAAGATGGATGTATTGTGGGACAGACAAGTATGCATGAATGCTCTATGGCATTTCAGTGGATTCTTCTGATGGATAGACTGATACATGCAGTTGGATGAAAGGATGGATGGACGGATGGATGAACACTGATTGGAAGTACTGCACGACTTCGATAGTAAAATACGAGTGCGCAGGAGGAAGCTTATAAACGCTGCACATTTACATACTCTACTGATGTCCTGCAGCTATAACCAGTGATGTTCCTCCACACATTCTATTGATTTTTTTCCCTTCCTTTGAGGTTGTTATTCCTCTTCTTCCAGTAATCATCTTTAGCCTCTTTTATTCTCACTTGCAGCAAGTGAAAACAGAGAGAGAGAGAGAGAGAGAGAGAGAAAAATAGAGCAGGCTTCTTGTTCTCTTCCCTGAAGGCTCTTGCCTTTTGTTGGTTCTCGACTCCTGGCTTCTCGTTGAGAAATGAGGTTCCACAGATTCCAAGCAGACATTAAAGTCATCTGCAAGACCATCGACATCCTCATCATGTGCTTCTCAAGTCCCAGGCTGATGCTAGTCACTGAACACCGAGAGTGAGCCGAACTGTAGAACATCATCATACAGAAGTTCCAATGGTGTTCAGGCCAGTGAGCCCCATAGCAGAGCCGCAGCAGCAGCAGCCCGAAACGTTCATATCAAATTTCTTACAGCAGCTCTGCAACATTCTGGCTCACAAACAAAGCAGCAATCATGTACAAACATGTCATATCTAAAAGGGAACTAAAGGAAATGTTGTGAACAATGATTGCAATATGTACAGAAATAAACATCACCCAGCCCAGTCAAATAGGGTTGTTGTGCATCAGACTAAAATTTGCAAACAGAAAACCGCCAAAACTTTTTTAGCCTGAGACTGGTAATAAAATCTGATTTCTGTTGCCACTGGCCATGCAAATTTGCACCAGAACCATGTCCAGATATTTCCTTTATGTAAAACTACTAGATCTGCCAAAAGACAAGAGCTAACAAGACAATCTACGATTTACCTCCAGAGTAAAAAACATCTACGCAAAAGTCTGTGCGCTGCTTAAAACGTAGCCACTCTTTAATTACCAGCTAGCAGTTCTTTTATTTTACATCAATCCAAAGCCCACAGTTGTGCCGAGTTGTTTTTTTTAATCGGCTCATAAGCCCGGAGTTGTCCTGAACCAACCCCAAAGGAATGAACACAAAATAAGCACTAGTTTCACCTCCCATGACCTTTCCCCTTCAGTGAATCTGCTAGGCACATTTATCCACATTCTTTCCACCACTTTACCTAAGAAAAAAAACAAAAAAAAAACACACTAAAGCATAGTCGTTTGGTGTTGTCTCCTAAACAAATATCCATCACAGTTCCTTCTTGCTAGTCGAATGAGAGGGGAATAACGTAATGCATCCGTTTTGCTGTACACGTTATTAATATAGAGCAGAAATGTCGAAATGGGAGCAAACATCACTTCAGTCCAAACAAAGAAATCTGCAATGCGGAAGCGCAGTGTGAAAATCAGATTTGAGGAATAAATCAGATTTGCCGTGCTGTGTGAAGTCTCGGTGACGGCAGGGGTTTCTCTTTTTCCTGCTCTTTTCCTCTCGGTGGATGTCCTACTCAAATCCTCACAACGGCCAGAAAACAGCGTCCTGTGTAGTAATTGCTAAATAATCACCAGCACTACGGTGTCCTCACTTCCGTGATTACTTTAACTTCAATTTCCTCTGAAAGATGGTCAAGCGTCCCGTTTTAAGGAAATGAATCCCATATTGCTTCCCACGTGTCCGAGAGCTCGTACTCTCACATCTTCTCACATTAATCTACATCAGACAGGGTGAGAAGATGTGTCATAGAGCTCGACTTGGCCCATCTCTCAGTCACACACACACACGACACACTTTAACTTTCTGAAGCTTTAGATTTCAGCGGTCTTTAGAGAGCATTACTCTGTACAAGACGATCTGGAATTCTTCACCAGATTGTGTGATGGCTCGTGTTCACATCAACACAAGCAGTCTTCTGTCCAAGCAGCAGGTTGTGTTTACTTTTCGCCCTCGCCGCTAGCATTTCTGTAGTTCAGTATCACCCCATGCTGCCCTCATGGAGCTGCTCGTACTCAGAGTCGAAAAAGCTAAAAGAACTTTAATCTGCAGTGTTCATGGTAACGATGCTGTAATATAGTGTGTGAATGACCTCCAGACTGTGAGGGAATTTTGTAGAAGTGAAAATCAAGAAGTAGAAAAATGTGTGCAGCTATTGTGCAGATACAGTTAGCTACCGTTTTATTTATGAGACAGAAAGAGGGGGGAAAAAAACTGTGCTGATGCATGAAATTTGGCTTAAAAAGGCAATGCAATGCATGATGGGTATGTAAGCAAGTTAATAAAATGTCATATATAGCAGATGGACATGTGTAGACAGATACGGTTGGATGGATGGATGTGTACTCATCCCCACCTGGTCTGGGAACGGGCTGCATGGCAGGAGTCTGGGCCTTCCGCGCCGACGCTCCTTCCTGGAATGATATTGGAAATGTATTAATATTTCATAGTATCATATGAGGAGGTCAAAATGATTACAGGGGCCTTTAAACCAGAGAAACGATCATCACAGTAATATTAATATTCAGACCACAACAATTTCCTTTCAGCTGGAAAGTAACCAGGAAAAACATCTTTGAAGTACAAGAGCAAACCAACCAACAAACCACTCGGGTTTATAAATGTAACGCTGTCATCAATACAAACCCCACCCACACAAACTCCATCACAACAAACCCCGCTCCCACGAACCCCATCACAACGAATCCCGCCCCCACAAACCCCATCACAACAAACCTCGCCCCCACGAACCTCATCACTATGTTCCTGGAAACAGTGAACAGAGATGTTCTGTGAATTCTGCAGGACTGTTTATTTGACTTATTTATTTATTTTTTTAAAGCCACTGTCCTTCAGTACACCACACACACTCAAACAGATGCTCTGTGAACTTTTAGTCAGAAACGAAGAGGCACAAAAAAACAAAAAAAAAAAAAAACCAGTCGATCGTGTCTGCATTTGCATGTGTTTAGAAAACATCTGGATTTGATTTTGGTTTTGATATCTTTTCTCCTTTCTGCCCACGTGCTTACTCTGCGTCATGACGAGCCAATCATACCTTCTCCAAAGTTAGCGTTCATAAAACATTATTAAAAGCTACAGAAATACCGCACATTTGTTTAGAAAATCCATCTCTGGCACACTGTTTTGCATGAAACTCAAATTTGCAAGCAAAAAAAACACTAAAACATACACAACACCTCATCTGACTGGGCTGGGCAAATTTATGTACAAATCAAACATTCCCCTTAGCTTTCTTACACCCGACGGATTTGTGCAAAGGAGCAGCAGCTTGTTCCAAGAGCCAGAATGTGGCGGATCTGCTGTAAGACGTTTTATTGGTGTAGGAGAATAGGGAGAATATGAACACTCGGTGGTGGTCCAAAGTCAAACATTACCACCGTTAAAAATACATCAACATCTAATGTCCGTTTGGCCAGTCATCAAAAGCACCTCGAACCCCGTCCAACATCCGCTAACCCTCCCATGTGATACCATTTCTGTATGCGCTAGACAAACACGTTTAGAAATTTCCATTCCCATAATCCCTCATGGCAATAGATCTTGAGCTGGAAACAGCTCTGTACGTCACGTCAGACACGTTAGATTTAGATTGGATTCAGATTATTAGCTATTAAAAAAGATCTTGGCGGACGCAGAATTTTTAAATTCTAAATCTGGCAACCCTATCATAACCAGTTTATTCTGCTGTCCCTTCCCTAAGCATGGGGCAGCGTGAATCCTTCCCCAGCAGAGCCTCAAATTTTCTTTCTTTCTTTCTTTCTTTCTTTCTTTGCTTTCTCCATTTTCCTTTCCTTCTTTCTTTAAATTAGAGCAGTTCTATTTTGTACATTTTAAATCCTAATACTGTACTTGCAAAAAGGGGAGGATGTGATGAAAATGCTGCAGTTACATTATTGGCCTGTGTGGTTGAAAGAATCTGACGAGGAAAAAAAACAAAAAAAAAAAAAAAACCTTGAAGTGGGCGGATGAGACAATCCTAACGTTCCATAACTCTAGAGGAGTTTCAGTAAACATGGCAGCTAGCGTCACACTGGAGTCTGATGTACGAACCGTTGGCTAATATGGACATGCCTAAAAATTCCTCCAGGCTTTCGTCATGGTGTTATTCGTCAAAAAGAGAGAGAGAGAAAAATACATAACACATTGGGTTATAGAAATAACAACAGGAAGCCAGCACACTTCCTGGTCTTGTGCTTTTCATAGGAGAGATAGAAGACGACGTCCGAGTCTGGGACGGAATTTCTTACTTGGTTTTCGCAGGCTTGTGTGCAAAAGTTACTTTCTGTACATTTGATGATGTGTATTTTTTTTTTCTACCACCACCCTCATCACCACTTTTCTTAGTAAATCATTTGTGACGAGAATGACGCCTCGCCTTTAATGTAACACAGCATTATCAATTTAAACAAGATCCTGAAAAACATGCAAGACAGACACAGCTGGCAGAGAGAGAGAGAGAGAGAGAGAGTGAGAGAGACTGTTTTTCTGTGGCCTCTTAATGTGGTGGGTGGGAAGATAAAAGGGTCACGTGAGGGAACTGAAGTGCGCGCACATACACTCGCACATTTCCCTTCCCCCCAGCACGCAGCAGTGGTGCGAGGACAGCGAGGCAAGCAGGAGCGCAGACAAACGACTCAAAGCAGCAGCGAGTAAAAATAGCGCGTCAGACCCAGCTGCCGAGAGGAAGCACAGAGAGAGAGAGACGGAGAGAAGGCAGAAGCATGAGGTGAGGAAAAAGGGCCAGCGTTCTGCCTAGCAACACACACAGAGCCGTAGAAGATCTCCACTCCGAGCCCCGGCAGTCTCTGTTAGGGTCCCACCTTCAAGAATGACTAATCTGCACGAGGAGGAGTCTTAAAAAACACGAGGCCACGTTCTCCGCTGCAGGGAAAAACGGAGCTCGGAGGGGGAAAAAGCTTTCGGCTTTCAGACGGGTTCTGGACGGCGCTAAACGATGTGGACCAGAGAGCAGCACGAGTCGAGCTGCCAGCACGTGCCGGAGATATCGAGGCACACCCATGGCGAGCGTGGCGTTATCTCCCACCGCCAAATTCCCTGCTGAGAAAGGTAGGTACATCAGGCTGCGCTCCACAGCGCGCCATTCCAGCGCTTTATTTTCCCTCCATCTTCCTTTAACTCGCCTTCACCACACAGCCACATGAATGCAGAACTGCATACATGAGCGTACACACACACACACACAAGCATAAACCACCACCACCATCGCTGTCGTCGTCGTCATCATCATCAGGTGTCAGCTGAATTAGAAAAACATTCCCACATTTTTGTGCCAGCGTCCATCCTGTTTAAATCTGTAGTTTCACTTTAAGTGCATCTCTAGAACTAAATAAATAAATAAATACATAAATAAAGGCAGGCTAAAACCAAAACCCAACTCGCTCGTTGTCGGCTTTCTCCAAGCCTGGTGTTAAAGACACTAACAGGAGAAACGTCAAAACCGAGAGGAAAAAAATATATAATCAATAAACAGCTCCAACATCTGGATGCAGTTAGCAGATGAAGGCTGTGATGTTCTGAGCGTTTGGCAGATCAGAGCTGAGGAGGAACATCAGTTTGTATGAGAGAGAGAGAGAGAGAGAGACAGAGCTCTCTTTGATGAGTCAAGAACCTGCTGCTGTGTGTTCTGGTGGTGGTGTATACTGTAAGGATGAAAACAAAACGACTGAGTGAAGTGTTCACTTTAGTGTAAAAACCAAACCCTGGTTCAGTGCACACACACAGAGGAAAGGCTTTCACACACACGAGCATGCGCACGCACACACACACAGAAAAGGCTCTCTCACACACACACATTAAAGAACAACACACACACACACACTCACATTGAGGAAGAGCTCTCACACACACACACAGAGCTCCATCAGGTCTTTGAGGTTCCCTTAAAAACTCAGAGTGAAGTGAATCAGTGGAAGTGTGTTAGGTCATTGAACTGGGTTTCTGTAGCTGATAAACTGAGACAGAGTGAAACACACAGCTGGAGAAAAGAGGGGGAGAAAAAACTAAGAAAAAACCAACTGAAGTCTAGAAGTCTTCATCTGGTGATTTACACACCGGTGATGTGACTCGGGGTGTGTGTGTAGACTCGGTTTTTGGGTGTTCTCTCTATTCCAGATATTTCTCAAAACCTTTTATTGTTTTTTTGTTTTTGTTTTTTACCCCAATGGTCACCTTTGATCTTCAGCTTTAGCGTCTTCTCACTCACAAGCAGCTATTTGTGTGGAGTCAGTGGCCAGGCAGCTGTGGGCTGTACAGAAACTGAAACTATCTTTCTGAAGAACCAAAAGTGGCATAAAGGTTGTTTTTACTGTAAAGTTAACAATAAAAGCTGCCTCTAAAGGGCAGGGACACGGCCTCCTGACCAGCGCCTTGTTTTGACTAGCAGGAATCCATGACACGCCGCTTCATGCAGTAAATAGAGGAAAGGCGATAAAGCAGCTGCTGGGGGAGGTTTTGTTTTGGAATAAAGGGAAAACCGTGGCCTTAAAGAACAAAATGAAATCAGATGGTCAATCATTTGAATAGGAGACTTCACAGCAGCAGCCTGAACAACTTCACTCATGTTCTAGCGAGTTATAGTAAACAACCACCACCAACACCTAAACCCACATCAACACCACCAATTCCACCACCTCCAACACCATCAACCCACACCACATCCTCCACCAACACCAACATTTTTGGAAATACTGGATCCAGATAAACTACTCTAATCACCAGGATTGTTATAAACTCAAACCGAAGCTTCATTTCCCTAGACTACGCCCCCAAAAGTAACTGGACGCTTGAATGTTTCATATAAAATGCTGTAAATCTTCTAAAGTACTCGAGCTGCTACTAGTCAACTAAGTCAGAATTATTTTAAATATTAAGCCGTAAAATAAACAGTTAAGGTGATTGTCTGCTTCTGCATCACGTCCTATAGCACTGGAGCTCCTGATGACTCCTGATGATATCATAAATTAAAAAAAGTGTATTTTGTATTTTAACTCTGATTTTAAAGCTTATTTTAAATAAAACAATATTCAATGTTTAAAATGTGTCATTTCAGGTATTTTGAGGCATGTAAACAAAGAGGGATGAAATAAAAATAAATAAATAATATCTAGCTTATAATGTTTTTTTTTTATTAAACACCAGACCTCACATGCCATAAAGAGGAAAATAGAGAAAGGAAAAAAAAAGAAAGAAAGAGAGCAAGATAGAAATAACTTGACTGTTTTTGGGGTAAAATGTTTGTTAGTCTGTATTTTGTACCCTTTACTGACCAACACCACCACACAGGACTCGTGTCCTCGGAGCTCCGGCTCTGGCGGTGAATAACACCGGCGTGTTTATGGTGACCGCAGCAGAAATGTCGAGCTGTGTGAATAAACGAAGCTGGAGACATTTGCGTGAGTGACGACGTGTCACATTCGACCTTTCAGAAGAGCTGGAAATCAATCAGCCCCATTCAGTCACGCAGAAGGCTACAGTGTGGGCAGTGCCTCGATCCCAGACGATTAAAGAGGCAGCTCCAGCCTCAGCGGCTCACCGACATGTCCCTCAGAGGCAGAGTGCGGTAAAGAAATAACCAGACCAACCGAGACAGAAAGAGTAGTAAAGACTGAAAGAAAGAATGAAAGAAAATAATTAAATAACGAAAACAAAGGAAAGAAAAAAAATAGATTAGAAAAAAATAAATAAAAAAACAAAAACAAAACAAGTCAGAAGCAACATGAAAGAAAAACAATAAAACAAGCCAAAAAAAAAGAGAGAGAACGAAAACAGAGGCCGAAAGATGGATGAGAATTAAAGAGAGAAAGAAAGAAAAAAGGTAGGAAGCGAGGGAGGAAGTGCGGGGTGGTTTCTGCATGGTGATAAAGATGAAGAGTCTCGTTCCTGAGGAGGAGGAGGAGGAGATGTGAAATGTTGTCGAGACTTGTATCTGACTCGTGTCTCTGTGAGTAAACGAGCTCTTCTCTGCCCGCAGGTCTTCTTCCCTGGGGGAACCATGCAGTGCAGGCGTCGGCATTGCTATGCGCGGATCGCGGGATTGCTGGCTTTCCTGGGATGCGTCGTTCTGATCCTCTTCGTCCAACACATCTGGCTGACGAGGCTGAAAAGCCACATCACCACCCAGCCGACCTTCAAGAAAGAGGCGGAGACGCTCCCTTCGCCGACCAGGTTCCTGGCCAACGGTACCCTTGTCTCCACTCAGCCGGCGCTCAGAAGCGTCACGGGATCTAACCGGAGTTTAGCCAAGGAGGAAAACGCAGAAAGCATCCTGAAAGTAGAACCCTACAAGTACATCATCAACGAGCCGGACAAGTGCAGGAACAATAAGACTTTCCTCGTGCTGCTGATCCCGGTCGAACCGCACAATTCTGAAGCCAGGAACGCCATCAGGCAGACGTGGGGCAACGAAAGCATGGCTGAAGGAATAGTACGGCTCTTTCTGATGGGCGTGAAAAACACCACGAGGGATCCCGGGATGCGCGAGCTACAGCTGCGCTCCCTCAGGTCAGAAAGTCAGCAACATCGCGACATGATCCAGCAGGACTATGTCGACTCGTACTACAACCTCACTATCAAGACGCTGATGGGGATGCACTGGGTGTCCAGGTACTGCCCCAATGCCAAGTACGTCATGAAAGCGGACAGTGACATGTTCGTCAACACGGAGTTCCTCATCGAGAAACTCCTTAAAGCCAACATTCCCAGGGAGATGTACTTCACTGGGTACCTCATGCGAGGCTACAAGCCCAACCGGAACAAGGACAGCAAGTGGTACATGCCTCCAGAGCTGTACCCCAGCGGGAGCTACCCCACGTTCTGCTCGGGAACCGGGTACGTCTTCTCCGGCGACATGGCCAAGAGGATCTACACCACGTCCCTGAGCATACGCAGGCTGCATCTGGAAGACGTCTACGTGGGACTCTGTCTCTCCAAAATGAACATCGAGCCCATGCTGCCTCCCAACGAGTTCCTCTTCAACCACTGGAAGGTTTCCTATTCCAGCTGCAAATACAGCCAGCTGATCACCTCACACGAGTTCCGTCCCAGCGAGCTGCTCAGGTACTGGCAGCACCTCCAGAAAAACAAGGACCGAGCCTGCAAAATGTCCAAAGGACAGATGAACAAGAACGCCAATGTGGAGACGCTTCATCAGGCCAAAGCGGTGCTTCGTTCTAACGGGAAGTGACGGAGCTTCAGCTCTTTCTGTTCAGTTCTCAGTGGAATCTCCAGCACCAATGTCACCAATGAACTGTTTTTGGTAGTAAAACGCTGTGTTGTATCACAAGTAAGATTAAACACTGTTTGTAAGTGCTCTTATGTGATCATCCAGAAGATTCTTTTAGTTTCAAAACACAAAATATAATTATAAATATACATATATTTAAAAATGATGATAAAAACAAAAAGATCAAAAAGATCAGGACCGAGACCTTCTGAAGAGGTATTCCCAGAGTTAATCCGTGTAAATGACTGGTTCGGATCTAGGCTTCAGAGCTGCTCTCCATTCCTCTTGTGCAATTTTATTAACCGGTTTACAGCAAAAGCCTGGAATTTTATTCCCCCTCTCTCCCTCTCTCTCGTATTTCCTGCGGCGCAGTAAATCTGATATTTATCAGTTCCAAGAATTATTTTTATTACCGTTTCATCTTTACAGCATTTTTTCTCTCTCTATGCACTCTGAGGTTTACAGGCCACGCCCCCTTTCTCTCTCTTTTTCGGGGAAAAGAAGCCGCTTACAGTAAAAAGAAAAGTGTCATGTCAGTAAAAAGGATTGATGATTTGATTTGAGAGTGCGGACGAAAAGAAAAACGAATAATAAACATGTAGCTCTAAAATGTAGCAGGTACCAATATTAAAGACACGTGTCACTAACTCAGGGCCCCCCCCCACTATTGTAAAAGTACGGATTTCTTTCCCGTCTGCCTGAATGGAGCACAGATTTTTTTTTTTTTTTTTAATCGAGCTAAAATGCGTTAAGCCTTTAATCCGCTTCAGCGTGTCGGGATGCTCCGTGTGCTCGGCTGTAGAAACAGCCCCCAAGCTTCTCGTCTCTTTGTACTCGCTCAGCAGCTGTTCTGCTCCTCCTCAAGTCCAACTGGATTCTACATTTCATTTAGTTTTATTCGAAATTCTGAGAGATTTAGTTCCTGCAGCAGACGCAATTGAAAGAAGGCTTTTTTTTGTTGTTTTTACAGGATCTGCTCATCCGTAAAGATTTACTATTTTATTATTATTACTTACAGTCACTATGATCGAGATTTTCTTCACAAACACAAAGACACAAGACTCGTCACTCATGACGTGAACAAGATGGTCATTAACAGTTGAAGTAGTGCAGATGACCATCATGTTAAACAAATGTACTGAGGAATGTATTGAGACAGTCACCATGTTTACTGGCAAGCCAGACCGAAAGACCAAATACAACCGATAAACCGAAAATAAACCCAAATACAGCCGAAATAAACCCAAACACATCCCATATAGTCAAAATAATCCATGAATAACCCCATATACATCCACAATAACTTCAAATACATCTAAAAAAAATCCTACACTAAAAAAACTCCAAATTAAATCTAAAAAAAAAAAAAAAAAAAAAAAAAAAAAAAGAACAAAAAACAAATACTTAAAATAACTCTAAATAAATTCTTTAAAAAAATCCTAAAATAACCCCACCTTAAAAAAAACCCTAAAATAACTCTAAATAAATTGTTTAAAAAAAATAAAATAAGCCCAAAGTAAATAAAATAAAATGGAAAAATCTAAAAAAACAAAAAAAACCCTCATATAAAATGTCAAATACATCACTAAAATAAAAAAATAAGTCTTAAAAAAAACCCTAAAACAACCCAAATAAATTCCATATTAATGTAAACAAATAAATACAACAGCTAAACAAATCCAAAATACTTCTGAAATCATATCAATAAATAATAAATTACCACACATTAATTTAACATCATCCCAAATCTGTCCAAATGTAAAGCCTTGTTACTGTTCGAATTCCACTAGAGTTCATCTGAATCGCTCTCTAATGAAGCCAAGAGACTGACCGTGGGGATTAGCTACAGCTAGTTTTTAGCTCTTCTTGAATCATTCTCGAGAAACATGTGGGAAAGTGCAGGAAAGTCATAAAACCACCATAAGCTACTCAGAAAATAAACAAACAAAACCCCAGCCAATGACACGCAGTGTAAAGTTAAGGGGGGGACAGTCTCTTACCGTGACAGATTTGAGCGTCATGCCATGGTAGGTTCCCATTGTGTCGATTTTGAATCCCTCCGTTTCTGAGAGAAAAATAACAAGAATCTGTTTACAGACTAACAAGGCTTCATGTTATATTCATACACAAAAGAGAACTTCAAGTAAGGAGGCGCTTCACGGAAGTAGTCTCCAGTTTCAGAGCTTTATCTCCAGCAAGTGTTTCACCAAGAAAATGCAGAAAAAAAATAAATAAATCCTTGCGTCATTTAAAGCTGGCTGTAATCGTGGAGTATCGTGACGCCACCAACTACTACTTTTTTTTTTTTTTTTAAAGATATTGTGTATATTGTTTTTTTTTTTTAAATAAATATATTTACAAACTAAACATTATCAGATGAATTTTCAGTAGCAAAAGAAATTTCTTCACACATGGTGTAGATACACTATATTGCCAAAAGTTTTGGGACACCCCTCCAAATCATTGAGTTGTTTTTCAGGGCTTGGGCTCGGCCCCTTAGTTCCAGTGAAAGGAACTCTTAATGCTTCAGCTTCATACCAAGACATTTTGGACAATTTCATGGTTTGTGGGAACAGTTTGGGGATGACCCCTTCCTGTTCCAACATGACTGCACACCAGTGCATAAAGCAAGGTCCACAAAAGACATGGATGAGCGAGTTTGGTGTGGAGGAACTTCACTGGCCTGACCTCAAACACCATAGAACATCTCTGGGATGAATTAGAGCAGAGACTGCAAGCCAGGTCTTCTCGTCATCACAACATCAGTGCCTGACCTCACAAATGCACTTCTAGAGGAATGGTCAAAAAATTACCATAAACACACTCCTAAACCTTGTGGAAACCCTTCCCAGAAGAGTTGAAGCTGTTAAAGCTGCTAAGGGCGGGACAACTCCATATTATATTTCATGTGCAGGTAGACGTCCCAAAACATTTGGCAATACAGTGAACAGAAGTGGAGGAGAGAGTGTGACGTAACGGGACCCAGAACTCACCCTCTTTTCCTTTGAATCGTTCCTGATCGTATCTGTTGTACGCCGCCGGCACCGGCTGCTTATTTCGTACCGTCGGATCCTTTAAGGAAGGAGAAGAACAAAAAATAAACAATGAATCAGCAACACTGTAGAAGGAAGTCACAGCTTTATCACTTCTCTATTGATCTGTAAGATTTCAGGTGTCTCGAGGCAACAAAGCATATCTTAATGCAGGAGAATGCACTCTCATTATTATTATTATGATCATCATCATCAATATTACTAAGACTACTATTATATCTTAGTTTTGAATGTAAGACAGTTGATTCTTTTACAGAGCTTTTCTCTGTTTACACTCCCCTCATTCCCAGAAATGAAAGCTAGAGGATGGAAAATTTCATGCAGCTAAATTAAGACAACAGTGATGCTCTTGTCTCATGTAGCAAACATATTAAAGCCACACCTCGGTAAACACACGGGGGAGTAAAATGAACGTGGGGGCAGTTTTCCAGGCATAATTGAAGCATGCTTGAAAAAACAGAGAGAACAAACTTGCGTTTAATCAAAAAAAAAAAAAAGTGTTCATTAAACTGAATGTCACGCAAAGGATCTACTCCTGACGAGTCACTTTGCGATGTGATTCATTGGCTTGAAATGGAATCATTTTCATTTGATTCATCTTTAAAGAGGAATTTGGAATTGTAGTTATTTGAATGATTTACTCACATTTATTACTGTTATTATTATTATTACTTTAGAATCAGAGTAGTCGGGAATAGCAATCACGATTCAGTCAATGCTCACGACTCACGAATCGCTTCATGCTGCCATCACTGTTCACGAATCATGAACAGTGAATCATTCAATCCATAATAATGTCATAAACATTGATTATTGAATCATAATTCAAAGAATCACTGCATCAAGATGCTCATGACACAGGAATCAGAAATCATTTGATGCTCAAACCATTCATGCTGCTATCAGTTAGAGTAAAGGAATCATTTTGAGTGCATCAGGAATCATTTGATGCTGAAAGCATTCATACAGTCACGATAAGTATCATGTTCAGTGAATCAAATAAACGAGTCGTTTGATTTCTTGAGTGACACAGCTGCAGAGGGAGGACAGCTAATCCGGAAAGCTTTTAGTTTAAATAAGGACATTACATTTCCTTAATCCTTACAAAACCTGCTTTGAAGAAAAAAGAAAAAAAAAAAAAAACAACATCTGGCATGAGATCTGATGTCGAAGGCAGCTTTGTTCAGACAAAAAGTCCAATTTTTATAAGACAAAACAGGACAGATGTCCTTATTTCAGAAGCACACAAAAATAAATAAATAAATAAATCCAGGCAGTCTATTAGGAAGAGTCCATGTAGAACATCACATGGTGTTATACAGCGCATCATCAGCAGAGGCCTAATGGAGATAAGAGCCATCTGTGTGCTTAAAACACACGCCGTCTGCGCTTCATCCAAATAAACAGCAGACGCTGCTACGCTGGTGTGAGCGCTGCGCCGTGTCTCGCAGGTAGGGAGCCTAAACGCTTTGGCCTTCAGTGGGTGACATAATCGAGTTCCCCTCCTCAGCATGCTGGAGTTCATTTCAAGCTTCATTTCCTTGACAAATGGCAGCGACATGCTGGGAAATTGATAGCTTTTATACTGCCACAGTTATAAACAAAAAAAAAAGGGGGGGGGAGCAAAAAGGTCTGCTTTAACACGGCCTGGATTTCACAAAATGTCCTGTTTTAAACCTCGCTAAATGCAAAATTAATATTTTTTTCTTCCTCAGATAAAGTGGGTGGAGCTTCAATTCATATTCACTTGAACGCTGCTATATTTATATATAAATTAAAAAGAAAAAAGAAACGATACTTTGTAAGCGGAGAGCTCGGAGTTAACTACAGACAAAACAGAAAGGAATGTTCAATGTTGTGAAAACTGTCAACTGTATCACAGCTTGGGGAAAGAAAAAAAACCCCAAAAGACTTTAGAATAACAGATTATGAGTGTGGATTGAAACGGTGAGAAATCAGGAAAACCTTGCTTAAAGCTTCCTTTACTAAAAACAGGAAGTGACGTCCCCAGCGATCTCTTACCGTCTGTGTGGGGTTCTGCGCTGGTCTCTGCTCTGGAGCGCGGCCTTCCTCTCTCGCCTTCACCGACTGCAGGATGGCGAAGATGCTTTTGGAAAAGTTCTGGAAGGAAAAACAAAAAAAAAAGATAATAAGATGGGATTTCTGTTCTTTCTTTATTTTCATGGCCATGTTCCTTTTCTGTTATCAGAACTGCTGCACTTTTATTCTAGTTTCCAAACATGTGTTTATATGTATTTAACGTTTAACATTATTACAGTGATATTACCAGGGGGAGTGTGGGCAGAGGGTTTACGTAGGAAAAGGGCAGAGGGTTTTTGTGGGTTGAAGGGTAGAGGGTGTGTGTGTGGGTTGAAGGGAAGAGGTTTGTGAGGAAGGTTTTTCTGTGTTTCAGGGGTGTTGTGGGGGAGGGGCAGAGGGTTGTTTGTGTGAGGGTAAGTTTAATACGGTAAAACTTTGTTACATTGTGCGAGTGTTGTTTAATCGTCTGTAAAAACTCTGAGATCTCGCACTCTTACAGCGTTTTTTTTTTGTTGTTGTTCTTAACAAGAGCAGTGTTGAAGGCAGCAGTGAGAACGTGTGTGTGAGAAGATGTGTGACCTTTCCAAACACTTGTCAATCTTACACTGTTTATGAAACTCCATGGTGAATAAAACCACACTCAGCAACACACCAAACAAATGCATAACCCTCAGGTTCTCTAGTTTCAGGGCTTAAAATAACCGGTGTCAAAGTCATCAACAGCTACAGAGCTAGCAAGGTTATGGAATGTTCTGATTTGAAAAATACAGATTTCATTTTCATTTGACTCCAGCAAATAAACGTCTTTAAACCTTTGATAATAAAATAAATCAAAGTACTCAATAAAAGCTAAATGTTGCTCATGATGGACAGCAAGTCGAAAGAAAACATGCTTATGTAAGCTAGCACAATGATTTAGTCACATTTTAGACTATTTTTATTCTAAAACATCAAACAGGTCACGGGTCAAACTGGCAGGATCCAGTACACAGGGCAGGTTTTAATCACTAAGGTGCTGCCACCTGGGGGATGAGGCAGGTACTGCAGCTGAGGCACCTTTCTGAATCCGGCATCATTTCTAGGTTAAAAAAAATTCCCCATGATTTTAAAGCAAGCCTCTGTGCCGACGACCCCAGAGCTCTGAATTGAACCCAGAAATAAAAATATATCTGACATTCAGGCATTGTGTACTGTGGTGTTTATCGTAAAGCTAAAAAGCTGAAAAGAAAAAGTTGCACATGATTTTTACTGTTCCGCATGCAAAACTGTTGGCACCCATCAACATAACAGGACATAAGTTACAGAAAAACATTACACACCATGACTAAAATAATGCTTAAAGCAAACTGTTAGGCAGGGGAGCATTCGAAAAGTTTAAAAAACAGTTCATTCTTTCCCCAGAAGAGCAGTCTTTAGTCATCAAAAATGGGAGGGGGCTTCAGATAATATTTATTATAGGGGTGCCAATACTTGTGAATCAGTAAAACATACACTGCACTAAATAATATTTAAAGACTTCACATTTCAAACCTAATTATTTGAGCTCATGTTCATGAAGGGTGCCAATAATTATGGAACTGCCTGCGCACCTTGCCGCTGCTCTGTAGGATGGTGGTCCTGGTCCTCCACACTCTCTCTCTGCTCACGATGTCCCGGGTGACGTCCACCTCGGCGTCCACAAAGCTCCTCTGCTTCAGTGTGATGTCATCGTCCAGGTCTGTTTTGATGGTGGAGCGCTTTTTGGCCATGATTTTGGCTTTGATGGCGGCGATCTTCTCCACAGACATGGCCTCTGAGAGCGAGCTGGAGACATCACGGAAACACAAGCGCTACATTAGCATTCTGATTGGTCAGGAGCAGCTCTGACACTAGTGCGGGGTTCAGGTTAACATGCTAGTTCTAATACGCCAGCATTTCTATAGCGACAGCTCAGATTTTCTGTAAGGAGATGTTTAACTTCTAATTCGTAAAAGCTGTCATTTGATGTGACCTTGTTTCTTGTGATTGCAGCACAACATTAAACGTAACAAAAAAAAGGATAAAACATGACGTGGTTCAGTAAATAAAAATCTGTTATTTATTTATTTTTTTTTTCTTCAAATGGCTGTGGTGTGCTTCTGGAATTTTCCTCAGGTCATTTCTTTAGCGCATGTAGTGAAGAGAGGCGTGTTATGTTTGTAAAGGCGAGCAGAATAAGGGACCCTGTGCATCTGCCGCGGATTCGTACGGTACGTGGAAATTAGTTTTCTTAGGCAATTTGTTTACAGGCAAAGCAATTTTACGGCAGACGGCCTCTTATTTCTGCAGCATGACAACCTTCATCCATCTTCCTCTAAGTCTCTGTGGCTGTTTGATTACGAGAGCACACGTACCGGATCTGATCCGTCTGCACGATGCCTTCCTTATGGCCTTCCAGACGAGCTGCCAGACGCTCCTTATCCAGACGCACCCGTTCTTCATCCTTAAACACACACACACACACACACGTTTAAACCCTGCAGACTATACAGAGACCCGTCTTCAGAATGAACCTGCTTGGTTTACCTCAACTCGTGGCTTTTTCGCTTCAGAAGACACTTCGTCTGCAGCTCTTTTGACTGTTTCAAAACACAAGGGGTTCATTTTTGAGACAGGGATTAACTCGCATGATCGATTCAGAATGAAACTCTGAAGTGTAAGAACTTGAACAATTCCACAAATGATTTCTGTAATCAGTTGGGTAATAAAGTGTTACATAATTCCAAAGTCAGCTGGAGTCAGTACGATCGCAAGTCAGTATGTCACTCGGTATGACTGAAGTAGTAATTCAGTACGTCAGTATGTAATTCAGTACGTCAGTTAAATGATAATTTAGTACATCAGTGAGTTATTTAGTATGTCTGTGAAGCAGTAATTCAATACATCAGCAAGTCATTCAGGAGGACACCAAGTCATTCAGTACATCAGTAACAGCAATTCAGTGTTTCAGCAAGTCATTCAGTACGTCAGTGACATAGTAATTTAGTACATCAGCAAGTCATTCAGTACGTCAGTGAAATAGTAATTCAGTGTTTCAGCGAGTCAGCAAGTTATTCAGTAACTTCATTGAGTCATTTAGTATGTCAGTAAAAATAGTAAATCAGTACTTTAGTAAGTCATTCAGTACATTATTCTTTAGATTAATGAAAGTCAGTGAAACAGTAATTCAGTACATCATTCATTAGATTAATGAAAGTCATTCAGTATGTCAGTACATCATTCAGTAGATTAGTGAAACAGTCATTCAGTATGTCAGTACATCATTCAGTAGATTAGTGAAACAGTCATTCAGTATGTCAGTACATCAGTCAGTAGATTAGTGAAACAGTCATTCAGTATGTCAGTACATCATTCAGTAGATTAGTGAAACAGTCATTCAGTAGATTAGTGAAAGTCAGTCAGTATGTCAGTACATCATTCAGTAAATTAGTGAAACAGTCATTCAGTATGTCAGTACATCATTCAGTAGATTAGTGAAACAGTCATTCAGTATGTTAGTACATCATTCATTAGATTAATGAAACAGTCATTCAGTATATCAGGGCATCAGTCAGTAGATTAGTGAAAGTCATTCAGTATGTCAGTACATCATTCAATAGATTAGTGAAACAGTCATTCAGTATGTTAGTACATCATTCGGTAGATTAGTGAAACAGTCATTCAGTACATCATTCGGTAGATTAGTGAAACAGTCATTCAGTAGATTAGTGAAACAATCATTCAGTATGTCAGTACATCATTCAGTAGATTAGTGAAACAATCATTCAGTATGTCAGTACATCATTCAGTAGATTAGTGAAACAGTCATTCAGTATGTCAGTACATCATTCAGTAGATTAATGAAACAGTCATTCAGTATGTTAGTACATCATTCAGTAGATTAGTGAAACAGTCATTCAGTATGTTAGTACATCATTCGGTAGATTAGTGAAACAGTCATTCAGTACATCATTCAGTAGATTAGTGAAACAGTCATTCAGTACATCATTCAGTAGATTAGTGAAACAATCATTCAGTATGTCAGTACATCATTCAGTAGATTAGTGAAAGTCAGTCAGTATGTCAGTACATCATTCAGTAGATTAGTGAAACAGTCATTCAGTATGTTAGTACATCATTTGGTAGATTAGTGAAACAGTCATTCAGTACATCATTCGGTAGATTAGTGAAACAGTCATTCAGTAGATTAGTGAAACAATCATTCAGTATGTCAGTACATCATTCAGTAGATTAGTGAAACAGTCAGTCAGTATGTCAGTACATCATTCGGTAGATTAGTGAAACAGTCAGTCAGTATGTCAGTACATCATTCGGTAGATTAGTGAAACAGTCAGTCAGTATGTCAGTACATCATTCGGTAGATTAGTGAAACAGTCAGTCAGTATGTCAGTACATCATTCGGTAGATTAGTGAAACAGTCATTCAGTACATCATTCAGTAGATTAGTGAAACAGTCATTCAGTACATCATTCAGTAGATTAGTGAAACAATCATTCAGTATGTCAGTACATCATTCAGTAGATTAGTGAAAGTCAGTCAGTATGTCAGTACATCATTCAGTAGATTAGTGAAACAGTCATTCAGTAGATTAGTGAAACAGTCAGTCAGTATGTCAGTACATCATTCAGTAGATTAGTGAAACAGTCATTCAGTAGATTAGTGAAACAATCATTCAGTATGTCAGAACATCAGTCAGTAGATTAGTGAAACAATCATTCAGTATGTCAGAACATCAGTCAGTAGATTAGTGAAACAGTCATTCAGTACGTCAGAACATCAGTCAGTAGATTAGTGAAACAGTCATTCAGTACGTCAGAACATCAGTCAGTAGATTAGTGAAACAGTCATTCAGTATGTCAGTACATTAGTCAGTAGATTAGTGAAACAGTCATTCAGTATGTCACTTAGTAGGTCAGGGAAACAGTAATTCAGTACATCCCAAATCATTTAGTACTTCATTCAGTACACCAATGAGTCAATTAGTACGTCAGTGAAATAGTCAGTGCATTAGTAAGAGTGTAAGATAGTAAGTCAGTATGTCGTCAGTATGTTGTCAGTCAGGAAATGTCAGTATATACTACGTATTTATACTAAGTACTAAGTATGTGAGCAGGCATGCAAAGCAATCAGATCATCAATAATGCTACAGTAAATAAGTCAGTATGCTAAAAGGTAAATGAGTGAGTAAGTCAGTAACGACATAAACCCAACTATCTCTTAATGTTTCACGTTACAAACACGTCTCATGTATTCATGCATTTATCCCGTCATGTCGATTACATGACCTACCCTGTGTTGGCCGCTGGAGGCCGATCTCGATAGGTGCGCTTCTATCAATACTCGTCGATGAAGCTGAGAGAAGAAAAAAAATTCCATTTCTGTTATCATGTTTGTATAATAAACCAGTTATAACACCAGGGTGCTCACACTTACAGCTTTCTCCATTGAGATAAGACAGCAGGTCCTTCCTGTCCGGTCTCCTGACTACAGGAATGTTCTCTGTCTGCACCAGGAAGAACCAAAGAGAGAGAAGGTTACATTACTCTGAGGTTAAACCCCTAACATCCCCATAGATCTCACTCCAACGTAGCCACAAACCCCCCAATGTCCCATCAGACCCTCCGAAGTTCCCTCAAACATCCCCTCTGACCACCCCCACGCTCCCTCAAGGTGCTTCAGTCACGTTTCTTCAACACAAGCAGATCTATGTACTGCACATGCGGGAGACCTGAACAGATATTGTCTCAGGTACAAGTCTGGATCCAGACGCTGAGGACTTACGGCGGCTCGCCGCACGTAGGACGGATGAGGAAGGTGCACATTGTTGAGCAGGAAAAGGATGGAGTCCAGAGTGTAGTACTCCTTCGGCTGACCTTCTTTCCCTGTCCTGTAACGGAAAAGACGTAAAACCCAAGTTATTCCAGCAACAAAATAAAAAAATAAAAAAAAGTGTTTATCATTATAAATGTCAGATCATCATAAATTCCTGAGCGTGAATGAATTGCCACGTATGTGAACACTAATGTATGAGATTTATCTGAGGAAATATCGCAAGATTCAACAAAACTTCTCTTGGCAGAGGCAAGCCAGTTTTAGGGCTGAAAACCGTGGGGCTGTTATTTACGCGGAGACGTAGTTTCCTCAGGCATAACATTTATCCTTCGAGAAACGATGAAATAATGAAACTGATGTACAGGATTTGGCTGGGAAATGTATTATTTAATGTTAAGTCATAACCTCCTGGCAGAGGCAGGAAAGTCTTGCAGCTGATCTCACACAGCTGCAGCACTAACCAGCCAATAAAGTCATTGATGCTAATGAAATACAAGGAGAAAGGGTCAGTTTTAGGGCATTTATGACAAAAATAAGAACTAAAACGTTGTGTGTGTGTCTTTACAAACATGACCCTCAGGTGACTCGAAAGTTTGATAGCTAAACGCTTATTGGAGGGAAATGTACATTTTCGAGATCTCTCGTGTTCTCGCGATATTGAACGTTACCTGAACAACTATTTAACCAAACAACCGATCATTAACCTGATGTACGAGACTTGGCTGCTTAGTATCGCGAGAATTCATGTACAGCGTCCTCAGATGAACGTGCAAAACAGGAAACTAAAGGTAAAAACAAGTGCTTTTTTTAAAAAAATTGGCTGAAGTTTAAGAAACAGATTTTAGTTAGACAAAATGTTAAACTTGAGTATTGTTTGAGTTTACAGGTGCCAACTGAACATATTTGATATATAGTAAGTGCTAATGCGGTTTGTTTAGCTGTTAAACGTGTCTGCGATTCGTTAGTTAATTGCTTAGCTAATTAAAAAGTCTCGTTTTTTAAAAAAATTAAGCAACTTCCGTGCAGCGTTGACGTTCATGTTGTATGCAAAACTTGCAAACTAGCCATGTACCCATGTAGCTAGGTCAAGCAAACAACTAGGCGTGCAGATGTATATAAAGCGTGACTCACCCCCAGATGACATAGTTCGTTTTGACATTTTTCGGCCAGGAAAATTCCCCAAAAATAACTTCATCGCCTTTAGCGATGATCTCCTTCTTCTGGATGTTGTACTGTCGCAGCACACTCAACACGTCCGCCATCTTCCACTCGCCTTCACGCAGGAATAATGTTGTATTATCGAAGCCCAGTACAAATACACTGTCGGGGTCGTGTTCCAAACGCCTTCCGTGTTCACTCTGCACGGACCCTACTGAGGGTGTAGCAAAGCGGCGTTCTAGAACCTACCTAGTGCCCTATGCGATGAATTCAGATTCAGCCACGACGGGAGTCACTTCGATAAATGCCTGCGTGAAAATCGGAAACAATCGAAACGTAAAAATTTAAAATCTAGAAAATCCTGTGGGGTTTTTTTTTATAATGATTACAAATGATGTATAATTTCTAATTAATTAATAAATTCAAACGTAAAACATGTATTAATTGACATACTTTTATTCAGGCACAATACAGAACCACTCGTTAGGGAGAATCCATACAATCCTTGTATAGCAGGCGGAAGATGCGGCAGATCTAGTGCCCTACTCCTTCAGTGCACTATATAGGATGTAGTGCACTTAAGTAGGGAGTAGAGAGATGTATCCCCAAATGACTTCCCACTTGACATACTGTGCACTTTTTGAGGTGCAAAATCCCTTATTTCACAGCCTGTATAGTCTCTCTGTATAGGGAACACGGAGCTGAATCCCGAATGACTCCTTTATGAACATATAGTGTGATTTGACACTTCGTGTAAGGGCCCTAGATTAGGGATCATCCAGTGGACTTGCACTAGTTTCATCCCCATTGACTTCCTACTTGATATATAGTGTACGTCTATTAATAATAACACTCACCAGTAAAGAATTCAAACACCATTTCCTTGTTCAGTCAGTATTTTCTATCTCTGATTTTTTTTGTGTGTGTTTTTTTAAATGTGGTGGTCCCTTGATGCCATTTTAAAATTCTGTTCTGATAAAAATTCAGCCTTAAACTGTATCACTGGTTGGATTCAAGTTTTCTCTGATGCTTTCGACTCAAACATTTTGCTGTATTTTACAAGATTAGAAGTATCAGCACCCCATGTTTCCATCCGGCTTCTGTGGAAACACGGTCACACGACACAGTGAGAACAAACAAAACAATACTCGTGCTGTAGATATTTTTTTAAAAAGGTCTTTTATTAAGTGTTGGCTGTTTCCAGGCGTCGTGGTGTGGGCTACAGCGATTCACTGGCAGCGCAGCGAGGGCTTAAAGGATAGGTACGAAGCAGGATTCTCTACAGTTACAGCGATCACAGTGCGGCTTTATCATTTCGCAGGAAACTCATCGACTCCAGACTCAGTCTTTGTTCAACGTTCCAGATGATCATCAGCTAACATCACAGTTCGGTTCAAACCTCCTGAAACTACAACTAAAGTGCTACTGTTGCTAACAACAGCTGTGTTCCAAATCTCTTTACTCGCTCACTCTCGACAGAAACACTTGGCTAATCCACCACTTTAGCTAGTTATCTAGCTAGCTTCTGCGAGAGGGAGTTCTGAGAAAGGAAGAAAGAAATCTTCCAGCCGTTGATCAGCACATGGCTGCTAGCATAACAGAATTTGGCGGCTAGCTAACTAGCGGCTACATTTAGATTTCATTCGTTATTAGTTAATGATGTCAATGAACTCTGGTCTAACTATTAATAATAATAATTATAATAAAAGAAAAATAGTAACTATCACTGTAAATATATGTAAAATGTTCCCACGCTGACAAAATGGGCGGGGCTTAAGTTGCATGTGACTAGCCAAGTGCAAACGAGACCATGCTGAGAATAAATCCGAACCTCAGGAACCTGGTATTTGGCATAAAAGTGAGGCACGGTGAAGCGTTACTTCTTCCTCCCAAAGCCAAAGTTGTGACGTCATAAGATTTCAAGTTAGCAATTGGTCAGTTGAACACACATTTAAGCTCCGCCCACTCCGGCTTAGAAACGCCTATCACACACAGACTAGATGGAAAAAAGTACTGCACTGATATCTGCATTGATAACTTCAAAACACGTGTCTTAAATAAATTTAGTAATGTTAAAATGTTTTTTCAATCTAATAAATGTTAACAAAAAGTGCTCGCCAAAAAGAAAAAAAAAATCAGGATATTCAATTCAATCCAATCCACACTGACACAGCGACAACACAATTCAAGACAGACGTTTTTTGTGGTGCTAGTAGTAGATCATTAAACTGCCACAAGAAAATGTTACCGAAAAAAACACGCTAACAAATAATAGTAATAAAAAAAAAAAAACAGATTCATCTGCATCTTCAGTCGTTAGCTTAAGAGTTTTGCTACCTACACGCTACATCCTCTAGTCGCATGACTATGTCCAGGAATTTTCCCCCATACCAAAAATAAATGTGTATAATATATATTCCATAAAACCGAATGCAGTGTTGCAGCGGAATCGTGAAGTGTTTAACCGCTAAAATCTCCGTCCAGCCTGCTGGAGGTTTAAAAATGGTGTCATTTCGCTTTCCCATGATGCACCTTTCTCATATGACTCCTGTGATGAAGTCGCGGATGACGTCGGCGGTGTGCGAGTCGAACCCGCAGACTTCCAGCATGCCTCCGTCGTCCGGATCCACCAGGTTAAGGCTGTTTGTCGTCATGCCGCAGACGATCAGCTTCGCGGTTACGCCGAATTTCTGTATTTCAAGACAAAACCCACACGTTTTAATGGAAACAGTTTTCAAAATTAAAAAAAAAAAAAAAAAAAAGCATCTCTTGACTTGGGAATCTTTACCTGTCTGTACGTCCTGAGAGTCTGCGCTGGATTCGACCTCCCAGGCCAGGTCTCGTTATTGGTGAAAATAACAAACACGTCCACCACTTTGTCGTTTTCCGAAGCCCAGGTAATCGGCAGAGCGCAATCTGTACAGCTGCTGCACACCTGCACCACAGACAGGAAGTAAAACATTAACAAGTGCACCACAAACAGGAAGTTCCTATTCATTCCCGATGTGAGGAAGAACGTCCGAATCTTAAACGCTTGCAAAAAGTCCATTTGATCGGCTCTTTGTTTGGTTCATACCTCTGAGGTTGCCAGATTGTTATTTATTGATCTTTTAAAAGTAGAGAGAGCAGAAATCGGGGATAGGAAATGCGGAGCGAGAAACGGTCACCTGCACCAACTGCATGGTTATCTGGAGGAGAGACGAATCGGCCGAGACGGCGCATGGAACGACGGCTCCCTCCGAAAACAGCACCACCTCGGCACTGGGCTCGGTCCGTGTGATCACCTTTAAAGAAAGACACAAAAGAGTGAAGCCAAAAAGTGAAAGGTTGAACGGAATGTCTGAGACAGTGTAGAACACGTGAAGTGGTATTGCGTCGTTTCGTCAATTATGTAAATTCCATATGTTAATTATGCTGTCTATTTGAATCACATGAACCCAGGGGTGTAATTTCCACTGGGGGGGGCTGCATGAGGTGGATAGTTAGGAGATATGGAGAGATGTGACTGAATGGATAGGTGGAGGACAATGTTTATTTTTTTATGTGTGTGAGATTGTGTGCCAATCTTACATCCTACTTACCAAATAAGTAGTGTATCTATTGTGTTATCAATGTCCCCGTCCTTTTGGATTACAGAAGTAAGGATTACAGATGGTTATTCCTACCCTGCTACAATACAGTGTTGGAGGAATAAAAATGATCTACTTTAGGTATTTGTGATGCACAAAAAATCAGTAGCAGGAATGTAAATATTTTAATTTCTTCATTAACTAAGGGTGGTGGTTTATACATGAAAGACAATTAAGTAATCAACATTTTCATATAATTCCATATTAATGTTGCTGCTGTCTATCTGCAAGCACAATAGTGCTGTAACGCACACAGTTTTCCCCTGCAGGTTGGTGCATGTGTCTTTAACAGACGTCGTATGCAACAAGTGATTTATTTAACATTTTCAGCTACAGTGGTTAGATTAAAATAAAAGTTTTATTCACACCCAAAACATTAATGGTGAACATTTTATCAAATGATTCTCTCAAGCCTTTCTGATCAGCCCCAATTAAACAATAAAGAAAGCCAAACCAAAGTTACACCCTTGCATGAACCATATTCCTTATATGAATCATATCCATCAAGTTCTTTACATAAATCTTATTTGTTATACTAATAATATCCATCATATTCACTCCTATGAATCACGTTCTTTAAATGACACATGAATCATATTCTTGATATGAAAAACAGAAATCATATTCTTTATATGAATCATATCCTTGATATAAATCATATTCTTTATATGAATCATACGAACCGTGTTCAGGATATGAACCGTGTTCAGGATATGAACCGTGTATGTCACGGGTGTACATGGTTAGAGCTACACTACAAGTGAGTGAAACAGCTGGATGTTGGATTCTGGGTAAAACATCACCATGGTCATGGCTGCAGCTATGGTCACCGTGCTGATGAAGCTGCCGAGAGCAACGCTGCCGAGTCGAGAGCTCACGTCCACTCCAACCACGAAGCGCTTCCCCGTAGACTCGACGTTCTGTGAGGGAGAGGAGACGTGACACAGTACGTTACGCCTTCAGCGTTGTCTCTGATCGCAACCTGATATTGCCGCTGCATTCTAGAACATTCCTACTCACTGAGAGACATTTGCAGAAGGCGGAGTCTAGCGCTTGAATGACGTCTCTGTTTGGCTTCCACTTTAACTTCCCTCGCTTGTCGTGACCTCGCTTGTAGCTCTCCGCCACCAGGAGAACGCCAAGCGGATGAGTTTTAGCCTGGAGGAAATGACAACACCACCAGTTCAATTTTTCACATTTTTCTCCAAGATTTACATGCTGAATGGTGTAAACTGAGTGTTTTGGGTATGATTGCCTTCAGCAGAGCGTGCTCATCCTGAATCCTCTCACACACTGCGGCCGTCTCCGCACTTCCAGAGCACAGGAGTTTATCCGCACTCATTTTCCCAAGGTGTGTTAGCAGCGTGGAAAGGGACATCTCCTTCAGCAGAGCTTTCCACACCTTTATACACACACACAAAGACAGGAAAACACTTCAATCAATCTGTTGATGTGTATGTGTGTGTGTGTGTGTGCTTGTTCTCCCACCTCTCGGGACTTGAGGTGTTTAGTGAGGAGGTGTTCCCGCTCCAGTTTGTGCTCCTCAATCAGATGCGCCACCTCCAGCTCATCGCTCGTGTGCTTGATCTTCTCCACAGCCTCCAGATACATGAACACCTTCATCACGTCTTCGGTCTTCTCCTGCTCCCCGTACATCTCCTGCACCGCCTTCCAGCCTTTCGTCACGTATTTACTCACCAAAGTGATGGCTGTGAAACACAGAGACAAAACAAACCTGTAGCTGCAAAAACACTCTGTAGCATAAAGAATACAATCCTATCTTTGTGTGTGACATCATTTCCTGTCCTTACCATCACTGGCCGGCTTCAGATGCGCCAATCGGAACAGGTCCTGATGAGACCAGCCTCCTTTCCTCTTACATGCGGTGACGTGGTGTGCCAGTGTGAGAGCGTCGCGTCCATTGTACCAGTCTGCAACGGCTTTCCTCAGCGCTCGGCCCCACATGCCGCGCTGCCCGGCGCCGCTCAGCTCCTTCTTATACTGAACAAAACTGAAAAGCTCGCTCGGGGAAGCGCACACCTCCTTCAGCACGCCGTACGCCGCTCGCTTGGCCTCCACATCCGAGTGCTGCGAGATCACGGCCAGGGCGAACAGGGCGGGGCCCGAGCTCCTGACTCCTCCCCTCATGCTGATGTTCCGCACCTCCTGTACCGCCTCGCTGCCTCGTCCAGCCTCGAGCAGCCCGGTTAGGGACGTGACGCACTCCAGGCACGGGTTCTTCTGCTCGCGCGCTCTGTAGGTGGCGCTCTCTGAGCCGTAGCACAGGAAGCGGCGCAGGTGGACTTCCTCCGTCAAACTTCCTCCGTCACTAGTGCAGTTTCCTGTCTCCTGCTCGGGTGGAGATGACGGATCCATAGCGCCGTTTCCTGTGAAGATATGGTGCAGCTTGCATTAGAAATCTACTGGATTACTTCCATAAATAATGACAGCTGATCACGTGACCACACGACATGGCAAATACTACTCCAATCTTTTTTTTAAAAAAAATCATTAGTCATTTTTATAGCAGTTTATTCTCATAAACCAGTCCTTTAGTTGATTTGTTTAAAACGGCCAAGAGACGTATTTTCATTTTATTTCCATAAATCTTTTTTCCTGACCAATCAGAATCCAGGATTTAGTTTTATTATTTAAAAAAAAACCTGTAACAAGGAGAGAGAGAGAGAGAGAGAGAGAGAGAGAGAGAGAGAGAAAAAGAGATGTACAGGGTGGATTTGCAAAGATATGGATGGAAATATACTTCATATAATTCATTATAAATAAATAAAAACAAAAACACCGCGGTATCCGAACGCGAGCTCGCGCAGCTCCACCAAGCTCCCTAAAAGTCGCTTAAAGTCCACGCCTGTGACGTCATCAGACCATATAAAGCCAGAACAGACTTTTACTCGTTTTTTACGTAGAAATATACTTCCATATAGAGAGTCTCACTGGGGTATTTATTCGTTTTGATTTGGAAAACCTATTTATTGTGAATTATGCAGGAATATCTGGATGCTAGCCTTCAGGATTAGCTTAGCTCACCTTTTCGGACAAAATGTCTTCAAGCTTCAAGCACGGCATCCAGAATTACTATTCCACCCGACAAAACCTGGGGTCTTAAACACTTGAAAATCCAAAGAAAACAGGTTTAAAAGTTTTAAAGAAGCTTGCATTCAACAACCCTTTCAGTGATGAGGCTCCCTAGCTTATCTTAGCGTATCCCATCCGAATCACTTCAGAATCGGTTCTCCGATAACAAAACACCGCGGAGTGAAGCGCTTACAGGTGATATTTTCCCCTGGTCAGTAAACACAGACTGGTTTACAGGTCAACTTGTTTAAATGTTAGTGATGGAGTGTGATAGATACTTACCGAAGTCGTTAGGCAAAGTCTGGAAAAAAAAAAGGATCCTGGGAAGAGTCGATTCTTCGATTCTTACGCTAGGAATTCAGAGTCGACTCCAAAGCTTCGGATGAAATCGCGAGTAACTGTGTATAAAACAAGAGATGTGTCATTACAACGCTATTTAATTTTATTTATTTATTTATTTTTGAATACCCATACTGTCGTGTCCCGTCCTCGTACTTACTGAAATCGAGAAAACGATGGAATCAACTCCCAAAACTTGGACTCACAATCGGAGTCGACTCCGAGTCCAAATATTTCAGGGCTCGAACATCCCTACAATAAGATGCTCCGAAATTCCGGGGTCGTGTTCCAATCGGCGATCTCGCGCCCTAACTAGAGCACTTGGCTCGTGCCTGGAATTCCAGGCGAGTTTGGAGTACTGTATAGCGCTGTGTGTATTGACGTGCAGGTCGCCACAAGGGGGCAGCAAAAACAAACAAAGCGCTTACTATACGACCGGACACGCGGTGTAAGTAGAAAATCCGGCGTCCTGAAGGTGGCGCTGTAGCCACAGTGGATTTTACACACACACACACACACACACTTGTGAGGATCTTATAATTAGAAATTGCTGCTAATTCGTTATGGTAAAAACCTAAAAACGAGGTTCCCTCATGTTCACGAAGCTAATTAGCAAAAGCATGATAATTACTTCATACCACCATGGGCTAATTTAACCGTTTTGGAAAATACGTAGAGATAAATGAACAAATCAGCTTTTTTTGAGGTAAAAATTTGATATATATATATTTTATAATTAAAACAACAGCGTTCACCATCAAATCAAGTAAACAAACTAGCGAGCTAGCTAGCAGAACCTGACTATAAACACAAGTTCTACACAAATATAGATCATTTTTATGCCTTGGTGTTTATTACAGACATTTATATCACTTGTAGTTTTAATAAAAAAAAAATTAAAGCTACATATTAGCCAGACATTTCTAGCCTCCTGTGGACATTTGTTCTCCAGGCAAGAAGGAAAAAAACGGCGCCAAAACACACAGATCATTAAACTGTGCTTTATTCCTTACGTCATAAAATATTAATCAGCTGCTGCAGTGTGAATGAAGACACACTGCTGCCCGAACCCCCTTACATTCACCCCCCAAAAACCCCTCAAGCCATTAAACGCAAACCAGAAAGATGTGTGTGTGTGATGATGCTAACGCTAATGCTAATAAACGATAACGAACCGCTTGTTTATGTAGTAAACGGTTTGATGACTTCGGGGATCTCGATGCAAGCAGTAAACAGCGCCAATAAAGCAGGAGCGTGAACAAAGCCTCTGTGTGAAACAGATCAGGTTTACTTCAGCGATCCGTGACGATCCGCTGCAAAAGTATTGGCACCCTCCGTGCGTTTATAAACATAGTCACGAAGCTCCCGCCACCGCGCTTCACTCCCGCTGTGAGGATGTTCTGACAAGCTGAATTACTACCAAAGACGTTTCTTTTGTCCCAGAAGTTTTTTTTTTTTTGTCTGCGCTTCATTATTAGCAGAGAATTTAATAATCGTTGATAACAGTTTATCATTTCTTATTGTTCTTTTTCTTCTTTGTTCTTTCCTTCACTGTGTTAAAAAAAAAAAACCCCTTGAATTAGAATTTAAATTAGAATTAGATATAATTTCTAACAAACTTAATTTTTCCCCCAGTTCGTCAGTTCAAAAGTTGATTGGGATCGTGTATTTTTGTTCATTATTATAATTTATTCGCTGATAAACAAAAAACAATAAAATACATATTAAAAAATTCTAAATCAACAGAAATATTTATAACGTTAAAGCTGGTGTGTTTTTCTAAACGATGACTTCATATAAATGCTTTATTATTATTATTATCATTATTATTATTATTATTATTATTATCTGAATAATGAATAATGGAATGTTCATCTGCCGCATTTGACTTGTTTTATTACTTTGTATTTTTGTGTATGTTTGTATTTAAATTTAGAGATCTGTATTTCTGTTCTGTTACAATTTTTAAAGCCATTAAAACATTTTTTTGAAAGAGACAAGTGCAGTCTGAGCGAACGGACACCGGAATATAAAAACGAAACGAAACGAAACAAAACAGAACAGAAAAAAATAGAACAAAAACAAACGCACAACAGAACGAAAGGAAAGAAAAGTAAACAAAACAGAACACTACAAAAGAAAACAAAAAAATACAAAACCAAAAAAAAAAAAAAACAGATCAGAAAGCAACAAAACAAAAGAAACACAAAACGGAATAAAACAAAATGGAACAGAACAAAACAACTGGGGGGAAAATAGAGAACAGAACAGAAAAGAAACAAAAAAACTAAAACACCAAAACAAAAAAACACAAAACGCATCAGAACAAAAAAAAAAACAAACCAGAACAAAATAGAACAAAAACGAACACACAACAGAACAGAACAAAAGGAAAGAAAACAAAACAGAACACAACAAAAGACAACAAAAAAAGAAAACAAAACAGAATTAAACAAAACAGAACAAAGAACCCAAACAAAACAGAACAAAGAACCCAAACAAAACAGAACAAAAAACCCAAACAAAACAGAACAAAACAGCAACTTATCATCTTCTAATCCAACAGAAATGACCAGTGAGGAGCTGAAAATCACCTGGAAGCCGACTTTCCCCTGGAACGATCAGCGAAAAAGGACGCGAACACATGCTAATTACAGCTAATTACTCCCGGCTAACGAGGCTCGAGTCCGTGAATCTGAGAGGAGGTGCGGAGGAAAAAAGCAGAGTAATTAAAAACGACGACTCTGGTGGAAGCGTATGTGGTTAATTAGCCATGCAGCTTCATCTGACGCTTCACTCCAAACTGTTGACTCTGGGACGCTTCGAGTGCTCTCACTGATGGAGGAGAAGCGCTGAGGTTTACACGGCTAATTTAAGAAACACTACTGTCCATTACTGCGAGTGCTTATCCAAGCTAGGCTAATTCAGCGCTTCAAACTTTTGCATATGATGGTACAATGTGTAAAAGTTTAAATGTATTTACTCATAAATATGTGAAATTGTTCTAATGTGTACATTTTTAAATGTTTCAGTGTGAAAGTGTAAATGAGCTGTTGCTATGGAAACGACAGCGTACGACCTTCTGACCAGATCCGAGGAACTAAAGACGTCGCTGTTTTTCTTAATCACCTTAAAGACAAACCCTCATCAAGCTGTACATCCTGCCCCCTTGTTTAATCAGTCTGTCCCGTCTTGTCTTGTCTCATCTCATTCCGTCCTGCGTCGTATCGTCTTGTCCCATATCATCTTGTCTCTTATCATCCCGTCACGTCCCATATCGTCTTGTCTTGTGACGTTTTGTCTCATCCCGTATCATCTCGTCTCATCACACCTCGTCTCCTCTCATCCCGTATCATATCGTCTCGTCCTATCCCATCCCATATCATCTTGTCCGGTCCTATCCCGTATCGTATCATCTTGCCCCATATCGTCTCGTCTCGTCCTGTCCCATATCGTCCCGTCTGGTCCCATCCTATCCCGTCTCATCTCATCTTTTGTCCTGTTCCATCCTGTATTGTCTCGTCTCGTCTTGTCTTTTGTATCATCTTGTCTGGTCTCAACTTGTCATCTCTCTCAAGCGTCCTGATGGTTCCAGAAACGTTCACAGTTTGAGGTAATTATCCTTAAAGCAAGTCATCAGTGTAGAGGCGTAGTTCATTCAAATACTTTCTCATCATCAACTAGAGAGTGATAAAATATATATAATATATAGTCTCTCTTTTCAGATCGTAGTGAATGTTAAGGGGTTAAACGTTTTGCTTGAAAGCTATTGTCTCTCTCTCACACACACAATCACAGAAGCTGCTAAGTGGAAAATGAGACAATGACGATGACATTTACTCTCTGAAACACTGCGACTTTTTAATCCGAAACCAATTGTACCTGCTCAATTGTGTGAAAAGCTGAAATTCTGTCTATTTTTTTTTTTTGTGTGTGTGTGTGTTTTGCATTCCTGATGCAGTTCATTTCCTGTAAATGAGCCTTTATAGTTTTTTTTTTTTTTTTTATCCATGTACATTCTTACTCTCAGTGTATTAGTTCACTGAAGAAAAAAAATCTTACATCAAGTTATTTAAATTAAGGACAGGAGTCAACAAAGGAAAAGGAAATAAAACAGGACTGTTTGAATTCTGTTTATTTATTAAAATAATTGATTGCAGTAACATCAGAATGTAAACGAGTGTAATTATGTCACACACACACACACACACATTCTAGTGATTAAATCAGAAAGGTCTTCCTCCAGAGTGAAGAGATTTCTAAAAGTATTTCTTCTCTCTCTCTCTCTCTCTCTCTCTCTCTCTCTCAGCTGTGTTTTATCATCAGTATGGACATTGCGTACACCTTTAAGCGCTGCAGCACTCAATTTTGTTACAATCAGAGCTCAGACTCTGCAAATGAAACACAACCCCATTATACTAATCCTGACACACAGCAGGCTGAGATTAGCATCCGCATCAGAGAGAGAGAGAGAGAGAGAGAGAGAGATGGATAAAGATGGAGAGAGAGGGGGGATGGATAAAGATGAAGGGGGGGTGGAGAAAGATGGAGAATGGAGAATGATGGGGAGAGAGAGAGAGAGAGAGAGAGAGAGAGAGAGAGAGAGAGAGATGGATAAAGATGAAGAGAGAGAGGGGGGATGGAGAGAGATTGAGAGAGAGAGAGAGAGAGAGAGAGAGAGAGAGAGATGGATAAAGATGAAGAGAGAGGGGGGGGTAGAGATGGATAAAGATGAAGGGGGTGGAGAAAGATGGAGAATGGAGAATGATGGATAGACAGAGAGAGAGAGAGAGACTGAGGGAGGGAAAGAGAGATGGAAAGGGATGGAGAGAGAGATGGAGAAAGATGGGGAGAGAGATAGAAAGAGAGAGAGAGAGAGAGAGAGATGGATAAAGATGAAGAGAGAGAGGGGGGATGGATACAGATGAAGGGGGGGTGCAGAAAGATGGAGAATGGAGAATGATGGGGAGAGAGAGAGAGAGAGAGAGAGAGAGAGATGGATAAAGATGAAGAGAGAGAGGGGGGATGGAGAAAGATGGAGAGAGATTGAGAGAGAGAGAGAGAGAGAGAGAGAGAGATGGATAAAGATGAAGAGAGAGGTGGGGGGAGAGATGGATAAAGATGAAGGGGGTGGAGAAAGATGGAGAATGGAGAATGATGGATAGAGAGAGAGAGAGAGAGAGAGACTGAGGGAGGGAAAGAGAGATGGAAAGGGATGGAGAGAGAGATGGAGAAAGATGGGGAGAGAGATAGAAAGAGAGAGAGAGAGAGAGAGATGGATAAAGATGAAGAGAGAGAGGGGGGATGGATAAAGATGAAGGGGGGGTGGAGAAAGATGGAGAATGGAGAATGATGGGGAGAGAGAGAGAGAGAGATGGATAAAGATGAAGAGAGAGAGGGGGGATGGAGAAAGATGGAGAGAGATTGAGAGAGAGAGAGAGAGAGAGAGAGAGATGGATAAAGATGAAGAGAGAGGTGGGGGGAGAGATGGATAAAGATGAAGGGGGTGGAGAAAGATGGAGAATGGAGAATGATGGGGAGAGAGAGAGAGAGAGAGAGAGAGAGATGAAGATAGAGAGAAAGAGATGGAGAAAGATCAGAGGGTGAGAGATAGAGAAAGATGGAAAGAAATAGAGATATAGATTGAGAGAGAGAGAGATGGAGAAAGACAAGGAGAGAGTGAGAAAGAAAGATGAAGAGAGATAGAAAGACATGGAGAAAGATGAAGAGAGAGAGAGATGAGAGAAAATAGAGGGAGTGAGAGAGAGAGGGAGAGACAGATGAAGAGATAGAAAGAGATGGAGAGAGAGAGAGATATGGAGAGAGGGAGAGAGAGATGCTCTGTCGTTCCTCAGTTCTACCTCCAGGTTGATGTATTAAACGTCCTGTAAACATCAATAAGTGTAAATATGTAAAGATGTTTAGACGATGGATTTATTGTAAATTCCTCGGCGCTCTGCACCGGATCACACGCTGACATTTACAACCCCATAATCTTCTGCCAAAAACTCTCAAGTGATTTTTAATAAACATTCAGAAAAGTGATAGTGACATTTTCAGTAGTCGGAGGAGAGACGAGCGAATCAAATGTTCATCTTTTACGCCATCGGCTTGCTTTTAGCACAGCGAGGGACATGAGATGATAAATGAAGGTGTGTGTTGGGCTTTGGTGTGTGTGTGTGTGTGTGTGTGTGTGTGTGTGCGCTCCGTCCCAGGCGACTTGTTACACGATCACTGATGTGATGTAGGACAGACGTGTGATACGATGTGATGCATCATGATCCAGACAGCCGCAGAGGCCACGCCCTGTTCACCGCCTTCTTACTTCAGGGTCCAGCCCCCTTTATCACATAAAGCTTTATTACAACTTTATAACACGCTCTCCTTCCCCTTAGAGAATATAAATCAGGGAAGATCGAAGGCTGTGAACATTTTTCTGTTCTGCTGAGAGATTTATATTGAGGATCTGCTGCTGAGCCCCGAGCTGCACCCTGATACTACATCATAAACCCCTTCCTCTATTCCTTTATTCATTCATTCCTTTATTCCTTCCCTTTCTTCCCTTCCTCACCTCATTCCTTCTCTCTCCTTCCCTTTCTTGTCCATTGCTGATTCCGACCTGTTCTTTGATCCATTGTTTTTTTGTTTGCTCAGTTGTTTGTTTTTTCTCTTCTCTTCTCTTCTCTTCTCTTCTCTTCTCTTCTCTTCTCTTCTCTTCTCTTCTCTTCTCTTCTCTTCTCTTCTCTCTATACTCTTTCTATTTTTTCCTCATTTCTCTTTCCTTATTTTCCTTCAACCGGTTGCTCATTTTTGTATTTGTTCATTCATTCCTTCCTTCCTTTTTCTTTTCATTCATTCCATCCCTACCTATTCCTCTTTTCTTCCTTCCTTCCTTTTTCATCTCTTCATTTCCTTTTTTATATTTGCTTCCCTTCCTTCCTTCCTTCCTTCCTTCCTTCCTTCCTTCCTTCCTTTTCTTCTCTCCCCTTTCCTTCTTTATTTCCTTAGTTATATTGTGTGGTATATAATACCCACTAACTAAGCACTAGAGAGTTGTGAGGTTTGTGAAAGTTGTGAGGGTGGTGAGGGTTATGAGAGTTTTGAGGTTTGTGAGGGTTCTAAGGTTTGTGAGGTTCTTCATGGTTGTGAGGTTCTGAGGTTTGTGAGGTTCATGAGGTTTGTGGGGTTTTTGTGGGTTGTGAGGTTTGTGAAGGTGGTGAGGGTTATGAGAGTTTTGAGGTTTGTGAGGGTTGTGAGGTTCGTGAGGATTGTGAGGGTTTTAAGTTTTGTGAAGGTTGTGAGGTTCGTGAGGATTGTGAGGTTCGTGTGGGTTCTGAGATTTGTGAGGTTTGTGATGGTTGTGAGGTTTGTTAAGGGTTGTGATGGTTGTGAGGTTTGTAAGATTTGTGAGGTTTGTGAAGGTTGTGAGGTTTGTGATGTTTGTAAGATTTTTTATGGTTGTGAGGGTTGTGAGGTTCATGAGGTTTGTGAGGTTCATGAGGTTTGTGAGGTTCGTGAGGTTTATGGGGTTCATGATGGTTGTGAGGTTTGTGAGGGTGTTGAGGTTTGTGATGGTATTGAGGTTTGTGATGGTTGTGAGGTTTGTGATGGTTGTGAGGTACATGAGGTTTGTGGGGGTTGTCAGGTTTGTGAGGTTCATGATGGTTGTGAGGTTTGTGAGGGTGTTGAGGTTCATGAGTGTTGTGATGGTTGTGAGGTTTGTGAGGGTGTTGAGGTTCATGAGTGTTGTGAGGTTCGTGATGGTTGTGAGGTTTGTGAGGGTGTTGAGGTTCATGAGTGTTGTGAGGTTCGTGATGGTTGTGAGGGTTTTGTGGGTTGTGAGGTTTGAGAGGGTTTTGTGGGTTGTGAGGTTCATGAAGGTTGTGAGGTTTGTAATGGTTGTGAGGTGAGAAGCTGGTGAGGAAGGCTGGACAGAGCTTTGTTGGTATCAGGTCTCTCTCGTGTTTTGCTGACATGGGATCAATAACGCCTCGTCTCTCTCTCTCTCAGTGAACCTGGTCCGCTGAGCCTCAGAAATAATCAGAGGCATGAATCAGATTCGGGACAAGGCCGGAGAGAGTTATTTCACAGCTGGCTGATCTGCTCCGTGACAGGCTTCATGGAGTTTTATAACGAGAGGAGGTCAGTCGCTGATCTTCACACCGCAGCATTGCTCATCAGACAGACCGCAGCACTGCTCATCAGACAGACCGGGATATCAGCAACTACATCTAATCCGCTTGTGCTGCTTCTGTCTGATCTAAACAAATCTATAACACCCTCACTCTTTCTTTCTTTCTTTCTTTCTTTCTTTCTTTCTTTCTTTCTTTCTATTTCTGTACTATTCCTTGCTTTCTTTATCTATCTATCTATCTATCTATCTATCTATCTATCTATCTATCTATCTATCTATCTATCTATCTATCTACTTTGCTCTCTTGTAATTGATCAGTTTGTCATTTTTTCAATACTAATTTATTTCAGTGCAAACTGCACACCGGGGTCAATATTTCCACAGTTCAAGGGTTTACTTGCTTCTTTCTTTCATTCTTTCTTTTTTTGCAATACATTTATTATAGTAATCCCCCTCTATATCGCGATTCATTTATCGTGGTCTAGGTATATCGTGGATTTTTATTTGGAACATTTTTTTTCCGGATTTTCCCAGTATATCACAGTATCCCCAAACCTTAGAGTGAATTGTAATTTATTAATAAAAATACAATTATTAATAACAAAATATAAACATTAAAATAAAGTAAAATGTTAATAATATATCAAATACTGTACAGCGTAGCGTTGTTTAGGAAAGCGCGGTACAGGGATGCTGAAAATTCAAGTTTTTCTGCACGCCTTATTATGTCGCCCAAACGCTTTGCACCTTCTAAGGCTTCTGGCAAGGAATATACATACAGTACTCACTATAAATGTGATATTTCTAGGAATTTACTCAAAAACCAAATGTTTTCTGTGCGTGTTTAAAGAGTGTGGCAGGGTAATTTATGGCTTAAACAATAAAAAAAAGCATTTGGGGGTGGCGTCCGTGTATCGTGGATTTTCATTTATCACGGGTGGGTTTGGAACGTAACCCCCGCGATAAATGGGGGATTACTGTACATGTATAATTTTGTTGTAATTATTAATTTATGACTAATTTATGACTAACTCAGTTTTATTATAGTTAAAATGTTTCTGAAATACTTTCTTTCTTTCTTTAGATAATTGTTGATGATGTGACTCAAGATCAGTGTGTGTGTGTGAGGTGTTGCGCTGCATAACCTCTCTGAGGTTAGTGAGGCTTGTGAATGTTGAAGGAATCGCAACATCTCAGTGTGTTATTGTGGGTGGATTTACAGATTTACAGAAAAACACTTGGGGTTTTTCAGCAGCATCAGAACAGACAACCTCCTGGTCTTTATTCCTCATGCGAAGTCACTGACTTTTACACTTTTTTTTTTTTTTTCACCAGGTCTGAACGTTGTGGTGTTTGAGGAAGTTTGTTGCAGCTGATCTCTGCAGGCTTTTTTTATTTACAAGGCAAAAACAAAAACAACAAAAGGAGCATTAAAAATGATGTCCCGTTCGACCCAGCATACTCTCTATACAATTTATCACATTTAGCCCCTCAGGTTCCTTATATGGTCATTGATTCCTGTACCTCTTACTACGTTGCCATGGCGACCAGCTCATTGAATATCACTTATTGCTTGACTCTCTGGCTAGCTCATCTAACTGAATCAATATGTTGCCAGAATCAGTATTTTATTTGTCCTTTACTAAAAAAAAAAAAAAAACAAGAAGACATTTCTGCAATGAAACCCAAGAACATTTCAATTAAAACTCCACTGGTGTAAGAAATGAAATTCTATTGTGTAATTCCATATAAATTCAACTTACTATTATTAATTTCATTCACACAGACACGAATGTGCTGAGAGCTCATGCTGTCAGATTTCACTCTGTCACAGCACGGAGGTGGAGATGGAGATGCAGTTGGAGACATGGGTAGAGATGGAGGAGATGGAAGTAGATGTGAAAATGGATGTAGATATGGAGGTTGAGATGGAAATGAAAATTGTATTATAGAGGTAGATATGAAGTTAGAGGTAGAGTTGAAAGTGGAGATAAAGATGGTTTTGATGGAAATATAGATAGAGGTGGAGATGGAGATAGAAGTAGAGGTGAAAATGGAGATAGAGATGATACAGCCGTGTCACTGACTGTCTTCAAACAACGGCTGAAGACCTACCTCTTCCTGAAGCACTTAAACTAGCTCTCATTTTTCCCTGTTTTTATGTATTGTTATATGTTCAAAAAAAACCCACAAACACACCAACTCAGTTTTAGCACTTTTGTATGTCGCTCTGGATAAGAGCGTCTGCCAAATGCCAGAAATATAAATGAAAATGTGATGGAGATATAGATAGAGATGGAGGCGGAGATGAAAATGGAGATAGAGATAGAGATAGGTGGAGATTGAGGTAGAGTTGAAAATGGAGGTGGAGGTGAAAGTGAATATTGAAATGGTGATGGAAATATAGATAGAGATGGAGGTGGAGATGGAAGTAGAGGTGAAAATGGAGATGAAGATGAAGGTAGAGGTGGAGGTGAAAGTGAAGATAGAGATGGTGATGGAGATATAGATAGAGATGGAGGTGGAGATGGAAGTAGAGGTGAAAATGGAGATGTAGATGAAGGTGGAGGTGAAAGTGAAGATAGAGATGGTGATGGAGATGTAGATAGAGAAGGAGGTGGAGATGAAAATGGAGATAGATTTGGAGATAGAGATGGAAATGAAGGTGGAGGTAAAAATGGAGATAGAGATGGAAATAAAGGTGGAAGTTAAGATGGAAGTGAACATGGTGATGGAGGTGGAGATGGAGATATAGATGGAGGTGGAGGTGAAAGTGAATATAGAGATGGTGATGGAGATATAGATGGAGGTGGAGGTGAAAGTGAATATAGAGATGGTGATGGAGATATAGATAGAGAAGGAGGTGGAGATGAAAATGGAGATAGATTTGGAGATGAAGATAGAGATGGAAATGAAGGTGGACGTGAAAATGGAGATAGAGATGGAGATGGAAGTGGAGGTTAAGATGGAAGTAAAAATGGTGATGGAGGTGGAGATGGAGATATAGATGGAGGTGGAGGTGAAAGTGAATATAGAGATGGTGATGGAGATATAGATAAAGAAGGAGGTGGAGATGAAAATGGAGAAAGATTTGGAGATATAGATAGAGAAGGAGGTGGAGATGAAAATGGAGATAGATTTGGAGATGAAGATAGAGATGGAAATGAAGGTGGACGTGAAAATGGAGATAGAGATGGAGATGGAAGTGGAGGTTAAGATGGAAGTAAAAATGGTGATGGAGGTGGAGATGGAGATATAGATGGAGGTGGAGGTGAAAGTGAATATAGAGATGGTGATGGAGATATAGATAAAGAAGGAGGTGGAGATGAAAATGGAGAAAGATTTGGAGATATAGATAGAGAAGGAGGTGGAGATGAAAATGGAGATAGATTTGGAGATGAAGATAGAGATGGAAATGAAGGTGGACGTGAAAATGGAGATAGAGATGGAGATGGAAGTGGAGGTTAAGATGGAAGTAAAAATGGTGATGGAGGTGGAGATGGAGATATAGATGGAGGTGGAGGTGAAAGTGAATATAGAGATGGTGATGGAGATATAGATAAAGAAGGAGGTGGAGATGAAAATGGAGAAAGATTTGGAGATATAGATAGAGAAGGAGGTGGAGATGAAAATGGAGATAGATTTGGAGATGAAGATAGAGATGGAAATGAAGGTGGACGTGAAAATGGAGATAGAGATGGAGATGGAAGTGGAGGTTAAGATGGAAGTAAAAATGGTGATGGAGATGGAGATATAGATGGAGGTGGAGGTGAAAGTGAATATAGAGATGGTGATGGAGATATAGATAAAGAAGGAGGTGGAGATGAAAATGGAGAAAGATTTGGAGATGAAGATAGAGATGGAAATGAAGGTGGACGTGAAAATGGAGATGGAGATGGAAGTGGAGGTTAAGATGGAAGTGAAAATGGTGATGAGATAGATAAGATGGAGGTGGAGATGAAGATGAAGGTAGAGGTGGAAGTGAAAGTGAATATAGAGATGGTGATGGAGATATACATAAAGAAGGAGGTGGAGATGAAAATGGAGAAAGATTTGGAGAAGAAGATAGAGATAGAAATGAAGGTGGACGTGAAAATGGAGATAGAGATGGAGATGAAAGTGGAGGTTAAGATGGAAATAAAAATGGTGATGGAGGTGGAGATGGAGATATAGATGGAGGTGGAGGTGAAAGTGAATATAGAGATGGTGATGGAGATATAGATATAGAAGGAGGTGGAGATGAAAATGGAGAAAGATTTGGAGCAGAAGATAGAGATAGAAATGAAGGTGGACATGAAAATGGAGATAGAGATGGATGGCGTGTGATTGCTGGTGATTAGTGAGACGTGATTGCTGGTGATTAGTGAGGTGTGCAATTGCTGTTGATTAGTGAGGTATGTGATTGCTGGTGATCAGTGAGACGTGTGATTGCTGGTTATTAGTGAGACGTGTGATTGCTGGTGATTAGTGGGTTGTGTGATTGCTGGAGGTCAGTGAGATGTGTGATTGCTGGTTATTAGTGAGACGTGTGATTGCTGGTGATTAGTGGGTTGTGTGATTGCTGGAGGTCAGTGAGATGTGTGATTGCTGGTTATTAGTGAGACGTGTGATTGCTGGTGATTAGTGAGGCGTTTGATTGCTATTGATTAGTGAGATGTGTGATTGCTGGTGATTAGTGAGGCGTGTGATTGCTATTGATTAGTGAGACGTGTGATTGCTGGTGATTTAGTGAGACGTGTGATTGCTGGAGGTTAGTGAGACGTGTGATTGCTGGTGATTATTGAGACGTGATTGCTGGTGATTAGTAAGGTGTACAATTGCTTGTGATTAGTGAGATGTGTAATTGCTGGTATTTAGTGAGATGTGTGATTGCTGGTGATTTGTGAGGCATATGATTGCTGGTGATTAGTTTAGCATGTGACTTGCTGGGGTTGATGGGTAATGTAGTTCTGTGCTCTTTCTTTCCGTCTTCCTGTTCTCAGGATTCAGGGTGAGCGGAACCCTGGCCAGTAACAGCTTCTCATTAATATTTCCTCCAGAGTGACAACTTTCCACAGCACTCTGTCCTGCCGCTGCGCTAACCCGAAACAGATGGCTAGCTTCCCACTCGCGATTAGCGTACTGTATAAGACCTTAATTTGCATGCGCTCCGTATTCTGGCAGGAATGGTGGGTTAATGAATGCTCCAGTCTCGCCTCGGCATTTACACCTGCTGTTTACGTCTTCAAGCCACTCTCCTGCACCACATGCTAATACGCTAGTCCTGATTTTGGAGCTTAAAATAAACGGGTTGCTATGTGGGTTTTTTTTAAACAGCCTTTTTAAATTTCCTTGTATTTGCATCAATTGACTTGGAGATTAGTGTAACATAATGGATTTGAGTTAAAAAATAGCTTGCTGCTCGATAAGAACTGTCAATAATCAATATGCTAAATTGGAAAAAGTCAGGAAAAAAAATCAGGGATAGAACTTACTGACTACACCATTTTAATGCTGTCAAATATAAAATGAAACAATATATTTGCAAGAAACAAGTAAAAAAAATAGGTCCAGTCGGCTGGTGGAACTGAACTTGAGCCCGGCCCCTTATTGAGCAAGAGGTTTCTATTATTTAGCTAAATTTAGCCAATACAGTCATTGCAAAAACTCTGAGTTTCTTAATCTGAGTTTCTTAACAGCATGTGGTAAGAATTATCGCATCATTAAAAGGCGAGAAAGTGAAAATAGATGAAATAAAAAAGTGAAGTTAAAGGAAATGCTAATGGATTAAGCAGGAATGTCGGATAGGTGTCAGGCTTTCTGACAGAGAATAAAAAGAAACAAAACGAAGTGTCCTTGTATGTCTGAAAAAAAAATGAAACACCCCAGAAAGCTGTGAGGTGCCTGATTCCAAAAATTCTCTGTTCTCTCTGATCTTTTAACAGATTTAAAAACCTAATTGCCTCCTGATGCTGGATGAAGCCTCAGCCGCTGTAATGACCCCAGAGCTTTAATAGAAGCAGAGTTTTATTCTTTCTGGAGCCTTGGGTACGCATTGATTTGGTCTGGAGCCTTTTTTGAGTTGGGAAAAGACGGATTTTTAAATATATTTTGTATGATGTATTTCTCTTCCTCTCACAAGAGCTTTATCATAATGGCTCCAATGATTTAATGAATTGATTTTTTTTTTTACTGTGTTATTACTTTCTTTGCTTTTCTTTTATTGTTTATAACATTTTTATATATTTAATATATAACAATTTTACATTTTCTTTTCTTATTTATGATATGTAATTCATAAATTTTATTTTGTAATTATATACTATATTTAATTTCATTTTATTTAAAAAGACTCTTATTATTTATTTTTAGAATTCAATTAATCATTTATTTCATTATTCATTTTCTTTTCTTTTTTATTCTTGTTATTTTTTTTTCATTTTTTAAAATAAGTCATACTATTTATAGGACATAATTGATCATTTTTATTATTTTTTTTATTCTTTTCTTTACTATTTAAAAATTTGATTACACTTTTAAAATAAATCTTTTTAGTTCTAGGATTTAATTAATTTGTTATTCATATATAATATTTGTTTAAATTATTTACATTTTCTTTTCTTTTTAATTTATTTAATTTTGTAAAATAAGTCTTTTTATTGACAGAAATTGATTAATTATTTATTTAAATGATTTTCTTTTTCTTTTCTGTTTTTCATGTTTCTCATTTATATTAATTAATAATTGTATTATTTTCTTTGTTTAATCTAGCCATGGCGGTCACAGTACAGTGACTTCTGTGTCGGTCCCAAGCCTGGATAAAGAGAGGGTTGTGTCAGGAAGGGCATCCGGCGTAAAACATTGCAAACATGATGCGAATCATCAGTACTCTGAATTTCATATCGGATTGGTCGAGGCCCGGGTTAACAACGACCGCCACTGGCGCCGTTGACCTACAGGGCACAGGTGGAAATTGGGCTACTGTTGGTCGAAGAAGTAGAGGAGGGAGGAGAGTGCATAGACAGAGAGAGAAGAGGAAAGGTAAGAGTGTAGGACTGAGAATAGGAAATCTGAATGTTGGTACTATGACAGGGAAAGGTAGAGAGCTGGCTGATATGATGGAGAGAAGGAAGGTGGCTATACTGTGTGTACAGGAGACCAGGTGGAAGGGTAGCAAGGCTCGTAGTATGGAGCAGGATTTAAGCTGTTTTATTATGGTGTGAATAGTAAGAAAAATGGGGTAGGTGTAGAGAGTGTCAGATAGGGTGATGAGTCTGAAGTTAGAGATTGTTGGGGTGATGTTTAATGTTGTTAGTGGTTATGCCCCACAGGTAGGTTAGACTACTCCCACGGGTGAGAGAGTGGTGATAGGAGCAGATTTTAATGTTGGTGAGGGGAACACAGGTGATGAGGAAGTGATGGGCAAGTTTGGAGTTAAGGAAAGGAACACTGAAGGGCAGATGGTAGTGGACTTTGCTAAGAGGATGTACATGGCTGTGGTTAACACTTAACACTGCTTTGTTCACACTGTATGATGGATCGGTGACAGGAGCTTTCACACTGCATGACTACACAATAGGAAGAATCACCGACAACTCTGTCTGGTACGCAAACTGTGTTTCGTAACCGAATGTATGCGAGAAGTAATAAGGAAATAGCGCAAGATCACACGTGATGTCAGAGTGGAAATGAAACCCCAAACTGCCCTCTGCCCTGTATCTCGCTCTCTCATTGGCTGTAGGTCATCGCCGAGGTAAGTTTCAGTCAAAGCTCCTTTCACACCGCACACTGCACGCCAACAGGTCCAGATATTTAGACTCATCTGCGACTAAGTCAGACAGAGTTTGATCACTCGCATGCACGCGCTCCGCTTTGCCTTGATTTTGCTAAAGTCGGTGACTGAAAAGTCTTGCAGTGTGAACTCGGCATAAAGTGGTAGTGGGAGAGAGTATAGCCAGAAAACATAGGATGGTGGTGTGTAGGATTGCTTTGATGGTCTGTAAGAAGAAGAGGTCAAAGATAGAGATGGAGAAGAAAACCAAGCGGTGGAAGCTGAAAAAGGAGGAATGTTGTGAGGAATTTAGACAGAAGTTGAGGCAGGCTCTGGGTGGTCAGGTAGTGCTGCCAGATGACTGGGAAACTACAGCAGAAGTGATCAGGGAGGCAGGAAGAAAGGTGCTGGGTGTGTCATCTGGAAGGAGGAAAGAAGATAAGGAGACTTGGTGGTGGAATGAGGAAGTTCAGGATAGTATTCAGAGGAAGAGGTTAGCCAAGAAGAAGTGGGACATGGACAGGACTGAAGAGAATAGACAGGAATACAAGGAGTTACAGCGCAGAGTGAAGAGGGAGGTGTCTAAGGCCAAGCAGAAGGCGTATGATGAGTTGTACACTAGGTTAGACACTAGAGAAGGAGAGAAGGACTTGTACAGGTTAGCTAGGGATCGAGATGGGAAGGATGTGCAGCAAGTTGAGTTATTAAGGATAGAGATGGAAAGGTGCTCACAAGTGAGGAGAGTGTACAGAGGAGATGGAAGGAGTACTTTGAAGAGCTGATGAATGAGGAAAATGAGAGGGGGGAAAAAAGAGGTGAACTCTGTTGAACAGAAATTAGATAAGATTTGAAAGGATGAAGTCAGGAAGGCTTTGGAGAGGATGAAAAGTGGAAAGGCAGTTGGTCCTGACGACATCCCGGTGGAGGTCTAGAAGTGTCTAGGAGAGGCAGCAGTGGAATTTTTAACTAGTTTGTTTAACGGGTTTTAGAGAGTGAGAAGATGTCTGAGGAATGGAGAAGAAGTGTATTAGTGACGATCTTTATGAATAAGGGTGACGTGCAGAGTTGCAGTAACTGTAGGGGGATAAAGTTGATGAGCCATACAATGAAGCTATGGGAAAGAGTAGTGGAAGCTAGGTTAAGGAAGGTAATAGAAATTTGTGAGCAGCAGTATGGCTTCATGCCCAGAAAGAGCACAACAGATGCAATTTTTGCTCTGAGAATGTTGATGGAGAAGTATAGGGATGGTCAGAGAGAGTTGCACTGTGTTTGTAGACTTGGAGAAAGCGTATGACAGGGTGCCAAGAGAAGAGCTGTGGTACTGTATGAGGAAGTCAGGAGTAGCAGAGAAGTATGTCAGAGTGGTGCAGGACAGCAGTCAGAGCTGGAGGTAGCAGAGCTGAAGATGGTGAGGTTCTCTTTGGGAGTGACACGGTTGAACAGGATTAGGAACAAATACATCAGAGGGACAGCTCATGTTGGACATTTGGGGGACAAAGTTAGGGAGGCCAGATTAAGATGGTTTTCTGGACATGTTCAGAGGAGGGAGAGTGAGTATATTGGTAGGAGAATAATTAATTAATAATAACTAAAAAATGTATTTAGTTTAATTTAGAGGAATCATTTTGAATGATAGTATTAGCAGAATTTAGCGCCTCTTTAATCTGAAGTCTCTGTGGTTGAGAAACTGATGGAGGCTGAAGGACGAGCTGAAGGAGGCAAAATCGAGTAAAAGTTTTCCTAAAAATGGCCGTCCCCCTAGCAGAGACGTGGCAGGCGGTATGCTAAGCGCACATGCAGATTAATTATTCACGTGCTTCCTGTTGGTGAGAATAAAGCGTATGCTCTCCGGCTCACCTGCAGAGACTGGAATAAAATCATCCATGAAATGAATCAATATAAAATCCACCTCAGGTTTAGCCAACAGTGAAATCAGCACTGCTTTTCCTCGATGCCAGATTCAAACAGACAGACAAAAGAAATTTATTTCAAACTTATTTTCACTCCCAGCTTCAGTGATCAGAACACAAGCCGTCGACGCTTCTACACTCGGGCCAAATGTTGCCTCTGCTTCCTGCTCCGTATCTGACCTGCTATTAGCCTGGCGCCCGTCTGTTAGCATTTCAGATCCTCGGCTAGCGGCCCGCTGAGTCAGAGCTCAAGCTACAGGTCAGAAAACATCCTTCAAGGCATTTTGTCAGAATTACACTTCGAGTTTGTTTGTTTGTTTGTTTGGTTTTTTTTAGCATTTTTTTTTAGCTCCTCAGGATTAGCATGACTCTCAGCTCTAGTCATTTGAATGCAGGTGTAAGAGCTCGAGCTCGCAGCAGCCTACCGACTTCATATCGATTCCGACTGTTATATCTGACCGAGTTCAGGCCAAAGTGTTCTGCTGCTTAAACATTCGCCTTGAGCCGTGTGTTAGCATTTCAAACAATTCCAGAGTGGTCCATCAGCCAGACGGAGGAGGTCAGCGCAGGGGCTAAAAAGCTTCATTTGAAAAGCAATGCTGTTCGAAAAGTAAAATGAGTTTCCTTTTTCCCTCCATGAGAGGAGACGAGAACACGGAAAGACAAAGATACTGTATTTTTAACCTCGGCTTTCACCTTCCCTCGGGTTCCTCCGCCAGTCCCCGCTGTCGGTTCTGCTGGCGGCGCTTGCTGTGATGCCAGGCAGCTCCTGAGGCGAGACTTCTTCCTCTGACTAAGTTTGAAACAACAAAGTGTTCTGAACTTAACTAGCTACCAAGCGTGGGTAATCTTAGCTAGTCAGAGAACCTGAAGAAAATCAGAACAAATTCCAGTAATAGCATTTATTAGACGGGTATTAGAAATATTTGGATGGATTAAATTTTTTTTACCTCAGCTTGAGATTCTTACGAAAAACATTGTACAGATTTGTCGATGGAAAGTTTGTTAGCTAGCTAGTTAACTAGCTTAAAAAAAGATTATTGTGCACATTATACAATTTATATCATTTGTAAACATTGGAACACTTGAACTAGCCATTTTGTAGACATTTGTATGTATTTTGTTTTTAACAATTTACAGTTGAGGATAGATGATGTCATACTCCTCAATTTTTTAAGCTACAAAATAACTTGACTACGTTGGTGTCTACTACTGGTGTTTGCTTCGAACAATGAATTGTATTGTTGCAGTGTTTCACTGTCGAGTGCTAACATAAGCTAGCTGTAATCATGTGGCATGAAAGCAGCTAGCAATATGAACAATATTGATGAAAAACGTATGCTTTGTTATAATGAGACCGTCAACGTTTTGAGGCAGCTGCATGAATTATTTCGGACAGCTCCGTCTTCGCTCGGCAGATCGGCGGTGGTATAAATCAGACTGACGTGAGACACGGCTGTTGTATGGATCCGGAATGTTTGTCCATAATGCTGTGTTGCAGGCCCAGGAGGATTATATTTCTGATGTCAAGGCTACCATGGAGATTGATGAAAGGCAAATTAAGGACTGGACAGCGATGAGGAATTTCACCTGCACGTGAAGTTAACCTTGCTGAGGTGTAGCCAAGCAGCACGACAGCAGCATCGCTAACCAGAAGCTTGTGAAGCCTTTTGATCAATCTGTATGTGTGTGTTTTCTTTCCGAACTGCTGAGGTAGATAAGAGGGCTGGAGCTACTGCAGTATTTCCTGAACACATTGAACACAAGCGACTGTACCAATTTTGAGTCTTTGAGCCGCGAGAGCAGCCAGATTTCTCATTTCCCATCTTTCCCTCTAACAAGACTCTGAGGCTTTCACTCTGATCCGCAGCACATTCCACATTAATTTTTAATTCTGTGTTCACATCCAGTACACGGGTCACTCGCTTCTCTCTGCGGGTCAGTCCGTTTCTACACCCACTCAGAACATTTACTCATGTCCTCATTCTGCAGGCTGCTGCTCACTTGTTCACTCATTCACTCATTCAGACTCACTCAGATAATCAGTCATCCGTTCAGTAAATCACGCTTTCATTTAGCAGACTGAGCAAATCACTCATTCATTCACTCTCTCAGCAAATCACTACTTATTTACTCTATAAATCATTTATTCATTCACTCACTAGTTCGTTCATTCATTCATTCATTCATTCACTCACCCATCAATTACTCCCTCACTCATTCACTCATTGCCCATTCATTAATTCATTCATTCATTCTCTTAGAAAATCTCTCACTTTATCACTTACTTAATGATTCACTCACTCACTCATTCATATATTCATTTTGTAACTCAATCACTGATACATTCACTCACTCATCATTCATTCATTCATATATTCATTTGTGTACTCATGTACTTATTCATTCATTCATTCATTCACAATCATTCACTCACTCATGAACAGATTCACTGATTCTTTCAGTCATTCATTTATTCACTCACTCACTCATATATTCATTTACTCATTCATGAATGTATTTTTTCACTCACTCATCGTTAATTAATTCCTCCCTTCATTCATATATTCATTCACTTACCAATACATTAATTTTCTCACTCAGTCACTCACTCATTCATAAATTCATTTTGTTACTCACTCACTCATACATTCACTCACTCATCATTCATTCATTCACTCACTCATATATTCATTCATTCATTAATTCATTTTCTCACTCTCTCACTCACTCACTCACAGATTCACTAATTTTTTCAGTCTTTCATTTACTCACTCACTCACTTACTTACTCATATATTCATTCACTCATTCATAAATTGATTTGCTCGCTCACTTATTCATTCATCCACAATCACTCACTCACTCACTCACTCACTCACAGATTCACTCATTCATTCAGTCTTTCAGTCATTCTTTTATTCACTCACTCACTCATTCATTTACTCATTCATAAATTAATTTGGTCACTCACTCATATATTCACTCATAACCCATTCATTCATTCACTTACTCATATATTCATTCATTCACCCATTCATAAATTCATTTGCTCACTCACTTACCCATTCATTCATTCATTCATCCATTCATTCATCCATTCTTTCAAACTTACTCATTCTTTCTTTCTTTCTTTCTTTCTTTCTTTCTTTCACACTTACTCACTCACTGACTCACTTACAGATTCATTAATTAAGTCACTCACTTATTCATTTATTCACTTATGCATTTACTCACTCACTCACTCACTCCTCCTTCTTATGTTCCCATTCATATGACTCCAGAATGCTGCTTATATCCTGTACATTCAGTTACAGCCTGCAGTGCGGTGGAGGACTGTGTGAATATATATATATATTTATAATCACAAATGTTTATTTATTTATTTACTTATTGCCTAGAAAACGTTCTTTTGTCTTCTGATTATTCCGTTCTGCTAATTCCATTTCAGCACAAATGGATTTTGCTCATCCCTAAAGGGGTAATTATCCACTTCTCAGCTCGTATTTAAAAGACGTGTGTCAGAATCCTTGGGTGTCGTGGAAAACAGGCTGCAGCAAACAGAAGACCGTCTCTGACTTTACATCGCTACGAGGTCACCAAAAAATGTAGAACACTTTCAGATCACTGCCTCACTTAGCTTCTCTTTGGCTGTGCTCCAATTTACTGCTCTGCTAATTATATAGCAAACAGGAAATCATTTTTTATTACTCTCTGTAACTTTAACTGGTCTTTAATCTCATCACTTTTTCCCCAAATGGGAGGGAGGAGCTTAATATTTGATTAACACTATGTGCATCAAATGCATGCCTGAAAACCCGGAACTGAAAGATTCATTAGCTCAAATGTTTATATGCTCAATGAAACAGAAACAAATCTAGGTCATAAGAAAAAAAAAGATTCATTGATTCATACACTGAGTCAATGAATAATTGAATCTCAGTTATATCTGATAGAGTCACTGATTTATTCAACACTGAATGACACAGGAGTGAATCAAATGATTCACTGACTCAAAAACTGGTCCACAGGAGGCTATATGAAGTGAATCTTTCTTGTGAGCAAATGATTCACTGACTCAAAACTGGTCCACAGAATGCTATATGAAGTGAATCTTTCTTGTGAGCAAATGATTCACTGACTCAGACTACGAATTACAGGATGGCAGATGAATTAATCTCTCATCTGACCAAAAGATCCAGTGATTCAAACACTGATCCTCAGAGGAAGAGCTGAACAAATCTCTGCCATGACCAAATAATTCACTGATTACAATGAACACTAGAGGCGTGAATCTCACTCCTGATTGAAAGATTCACTGAGTCAAAACAGAGTGAAAGATGAGATTCACTGATTCAAACACTGATCTACTGAACACTAGAAGTGTGAATCTCACTCCTGATTGAAAGATTCACTAATCCCCAGAGGAATTGCTGAGCAAATCTCTGCCATGACCAAATGATTCACTGATTCAAACACTGATCCACTGAACACAAGAGACATGAATCTTACTAATGCCTGAAAGATCGACTGAGTCAAATGAATCTAATGAATCCCGCTGACTCCACTGATACGCCTTCTCTCAGTGCACCACTTGACCATGAGGTTTTACTGTTTCTGGAATTACACTTGAACTTTTTTTGAAGGAGGTTAGCCTTTCAGGAAATGGCGGGGTGATTGAGTGTCACCCCAGCGCTAGAGCCACTGACCTTTGCGCTAAAGTAGATGACCGAGACGTACAGCACCCTGTTTTACTGCCTCACCGACTAAAGCAGTAAACCGCAGATCATTTCAGAGACATAAAGCACTGGAGTTGTTTTTCTGTCTCGGTTCCACGGGATATCAGGTGCCTTACGGTTACGGTGTGCCGAGGCCGGTAAATCATTTCACACACGGAGATGAAATATCACCGTCCTGACACGTCGCATTAAATCCCTCAGTTTGATTTAAGTTTGGGAGGAAAACGTGCTTTGCTGCATCAGTGCTGCAGCAGGTGGTCAGATGAGATTTTAGCACAAAGCACTTCTATCAGGAAGCCGACCAATCACCTTCAAGAGATGCAGAACGTGACGGCGCAACAGGTGAGCATTGACTTCCTGTGTGAGCGGCAGGTTTAGATCTGCATAACGGAGAAGATCTCCACTTCTCCAGCATCACCTTCCTCCTCATCAGCCGCACTCATCGGGTTTCACGTCGTAATGCAGCCGAGTTCCATTGTTTCATGAACGGCGGTAACCATGGTAACAGCATCTGTCACTCTACTTCAAGCTGCTGTTTTCTTCTAAGTAGAATAAAGTCTCCCTGAAGGTCTGCTGGAGTTAGATGAATTCAGAGTTTCTGATGTTTGTTGATGTAACGGGTTTCGAAAACTCAGGGTCACTTTCGGTTCTAAAAATATCATAAAATTCTCTTCTATTCTATTATAATAAAGGTGAGTTAGACTCTAAACTCTACTGGAGTGTGGCCAAGTTCTATTCTATTTCTATTCTGTTTTGTTCATAGAGACGTATTTTGTTCCAAACTTTATTGCGAATACTATTGTTTTAATGGCTGTGTTCTGTTCTATTCTATTCTATTCTATTCTATTCTATTCTATTCTATTCTATTCTATTCTAGTAGACATACTTAGTTCCAAACTCTATTGCCGTGTAGTTCTGTTCTATTCTAAATTAAATTCATTCTATCTTCTAAACAATGCTACAATGGCTGTGTTCTATTCTATTCAAATAAAGACATATTTAGTTCCAAACTCTATTGCAGTTTAGCCATGTTCTGTTCTATTCTATTCTATTCTATTCTACTCTATTCTAATAAAGACATACTTAGTTCCAAACTCTATTGCAGTGTAGCAGTGTTCTGTTCTATATTAAATTCATTCTTTCTTTTAAACATTATTTTAATGGCTGTGTTCTGTTCTATTCTGATACACAACTAGTTCCAAACTCTACTGCAGTTTAGCTGTGTTCTATTCTTTTCTATTCTGTTCTGTTCTTTTATCTTCTATTCTATTCTTTTCTATTTTATTCTATTCTAAAGACATACTTAGTTCCAAACTCTATTGAATCTTAGCTGATATTCTATTCTATATTAAATTCATTCTTTCTTCTAAACTTTATTTTAATGGCTGTGTTGTGTTCTGACCTATTCTATTCTATTCTATTCTATTCCAATAAAGACATAACTAGTTCCAAACTCTTGCAGTTTAACTGTGTTCTATTCTATTCTGTTCTATTCTATTCTATCAGAATGGAGGCATTCTTCCTTTTAAACTCTATTGTAATCTCCTGTTACTAAATCTCGTGTCTTCTCCTCTGTTATAACAGATACACTGTTTGTTTTTAACTCTATTGTAATTCAGCCATATTCTATTGGCCTGAAGCCTCTACAGTCGCTGTGTTTTAATATGCGAACCATCAGGAGGATCTCATGAATATTCCAGCAGCCACGTCACATCAGACATCACAATTCCTCAAAATATGCCTCCAGAGAGACTCGATTTAGCTACTCTCTCTCTCTCTCTCTCTCTCTCTCTCTCTCTCTTTCCCTCTCTTTGATTGAGATTTTCAAAGACCGATCGACACACACACACACACACACACACACAAACATACACACACATATGCCTGTGGGGAATAATAAAAACACACACATGCAATTCCATGTGTGACAATAATATAAATCCTGCTGTTTTATTCACTCGTCCTCTGCTTTCGCTCTTCTTGTCAGAATCACACCCCCCAACCCCTTCCTGTCCCCCATCCCCCCCCACGTGTGTGTACTTGGTTTGATCCGCGCACAGCTCCAGCAGCAGGTACAACACTCGCACTTCACACACTCCGCTCAGTCTGCATCTCTCGCTGCAGCGACACTGATGCGCTGAAGCCGAACGCTGATTATCTCTGGAATTGTGGGTAAGTCATGCTTTATTCTTCCTGGCCAGGCCCACTCCTACTCTTACATAACAATGTGTGCTTTTGCTTGTTTTCACTGCTTTTTGCCTGTTATAATAATAATAATAATAATAATAATAATAATAATAATAATAATAATCACTGAATAACTGAAAATCTGGAATTTTCTGAAAATATTTTGGAATTCTTTAAAAAGAAAAAAAAGAGAAAAAAAATCTTGCATATTCATTAGTTAAGTTCCGGCACAGTTTCCATAGAGTGTTAACTGCTTTGTAGAGAAAGTCAGCTTTTCCTTACGTCTAATCTTTTCTACCAAAGAGACGATTTGATCTGAAAATGGATCGGGAGCTTTCGCACAAACTTGTTTGGCACTCAAGTGTGTGTGCTCTGTCATTCAAACAGAGAAACTGAGGACAAAGTGAATAAGAAAAGATAAGAAAACAAATTTCCGAATGAATATTTCACTACTTTTTTTCTACTCTATTTGTAGTATTAAATGAAATAAGAAAACAAAATTCGAATTCGTTTCTATGGCAAACTGCGTAAGACGGCGTGTTTCTAAAAAGCTTTTGATGCTAATTCCGAACGGAATTTTCGAGCAGATGTATTTTTTTCCCATCTGTAAGTGTGTTGCCTGGTAAACATGAGCTTTCACGCCAGTTTGCTTTCGCACCCCTGGATCCACTGCCTGCTCCACTCCGTGACAGATTTCATCTTTTTTTTTTTTTCCCCATCTATAGCCTCATTTTTTTATTTATTAATTTTTTTTGCTCGTGTCTCAAGCTGTGCTCCTCAGTAAACCCTCTTCGCTCTGTCTCTCACCAATATGCCACTTTCGTCCCCTCGCTCTGGCGACTCAGCTGGAAAGTGCAAACTCCACCTGTGCATATGCTTTTATTTCGTGGAGGAAAAAAAAAAGCAGCCAAAAGAAGAGCAAAAGAAGAGTAAAAAGGTTTTGGGGGCGGGGCAAAGTGTGACATCACACTATTGTTATGCAGGCTATAGGATGCGTGGAGTGGGGTCAGCGACAGAACCCCGCATACCATCGGCACTGTACTAAACACAACTGACGTTGCTACGGTAACGGTTAATGCAAAGTGAGAGTGAGACTCGGAAATCTCGCCACGTCGATGCGCGTGAAGCGTGAGGTAGCTGACAGGAAGGAACAGCAGGCAGAGGTACTGTTACAGTAAAGAGTAGGAGCCTGTGCTGCATTCAGGAAGAGACAGGCGGTGTGTGTGTGTGTGTGTGTGTGTGTGTGTGTGTGTGAGGACCTTGACAGTGGAATTCTTTCTATTCTCATGCCTTTTTGCTGGAGACAGAATCACAGTGAAGTGATAAAAGTATGAAATGTTATAGGATTATGTTTTTTTCGTCATCCTCAGCCATGCCCACTTCACAGAGACTGACAGGCACTGAGGCCATGCCTCCCTTTCCTAGGACTGACACTCACCACACCTCCTTACTTGGCTCATACAAGCCACACCCCCTTTACACACAAATCCCACCTCTTATATTAGGATTGACACTATCATTAGCCACACACCCCATTACACACAAGCCACACCTCCTTTATTAGGATTGACACTCTCATAAACCACACCCCCTTTACACACAAGCCACACCTCCCATACCAGGATTGGTATTCTCATAAGCCACACATCCCCTTAACACACAAGCCACACCTCCTTTATTAAGATTGACACTCTCATAAGCCACACCCCCTTTACACACAAAACACATTTCGTATATTAAGATTGGCACTCTCATAAGCCACACCCCCCTTTACACAAAGCCACACTTTCTTTATTAGGATTGATGCTTACACAAGCCACACCTCCTTTACTAAAATTTACTCTTACTACAGCCATGCCTCATTCATAGGAATAAGTTTTACATAGGTCACGCCTCCTTTATTAGGACTGTCACTCCCACAAGCCACGCCTCCTAAAGCAGGGCTGACACTCAGCTAACTAACTAGCTGAGTCCTTTACTAACGTCATCACTCACACAAGCCACACCTCCTTTATTAGGATTGATGCTCACACAAGCCACACCTCCTTTACTAAAATTTATTCTTACTAAGCCCACACCTCATTCATAAGAATAAGTTTTACATGGGTCACGCCTCCTTTATTAGGATCGACACTCCCAATGGCCACACCTCTTTTACTATGATTGGCTCTCACACAAACAACACCCCCTGTTCATCGACTGAAACCATGCCCACTTTACTAGTAACTATAGAACTGGTTTTCTAGAGAGCAAGTGGCCAGATTTTGATGAGTAAATGAGTGTACAATAAAAACATTCAGATGAATCATTACAGCTGATATGTCTGACAGAGTGTGTGTGTCCTTACAACTCATGAAGTTGCAAGTTAATTGGATTAGCTGATTACCCTAAGGAGCTTATTAATTGTACTGTTGGACTTGCGGAGCGTGGAATACACACACACACACACTTTCTGTGTACAGCAAGCAGAGGAGAAATGCATTATGAATGCGAATGCATACACACACAGTCATTCATGCTCATTGTGTATCAGTGTGTAATGCAGTGATGCGGCTCATTGCACTGAGGCACTGAGCTTATGTGTGTGTGTGTGTGTGTGTGTGTACTACTCCACTCTGCCCTCAAGGCTTTATCTTGTATCTCACAATGTCTAACCAAAAGTTTAACACACCTCCATGTGTGATGTACTGTTTTGGATTCACACACACACACACACACACTGAAGCCTTGTTCTAAATTAACAGACACATGATCTGAAATCAGCAGTGCATTAAAGCTGAACAGCCTTCTTCTTCTTCTTCTTCTTCTTCTTCTATTGCCCAGTAATAAAGTGACAGGCATCAGAGTGTGTTCTGCTGCCCCGGGGTAAATGTCGGAACCCATTAAGAACAAGCTGCCAAGAAATACTAGCTTCCTATTGAGTGTGTGTTTGGGTTTCAGCACTCAGAAGACATTGCAGAGAAGTCAGGGTATGACAGAGAGATGATTTTATTCCATCAGTTACTGAAAGTGTCGACTAAACGCTGTTCTCTCGGACTGGAGTCCATAGTACTTTACCAATAAAAGTCATAAGCGGTGATTTCTTCTGGCGAGAAGTGTGCATTTCTGTTTACTCCAGGGAAAGTTGAGTTACTGGCTAGTGTTAGAGGAAAGAGGCCAAGAGTTAACAGGCTTAAAAACAAGCTAGCGCTACAATAAAAAGGCTAGCTTTAACATAAACACGCTAGCATTGCGGTAAACAGGCTAAAAGACAAACTAATGTTATAGTACACAGGCTAGGTCTATAGTAAACAGAAACTAGCGCTATATTAAACAGGCTAAAACAGAAACTAGTGTGACAATAAACAGGCTAGTGATATAGTAAACAAGCTAAAAGACAAAGTAGTGCTATAGTAAACAGGCTAGCTTTATAGTAAACAGGCTAAAAGACAAATTAGCACTATAGTAACCAGGTTAGCATTATAGTAAACAGGCTAAAACAAAAGCTAGCGTTATAGTAAACAAACTAGTGCTACAGTAAACAGGCTAGCTTTAACACAAACAAGCTAGTATTATAGTAAACAGGCTAAAACAGAAACCAGCAAAATAGTAAACAGGCTAAAATACAAACTAGCGCTATAGTTAAAAGGCTAGCATTTTACTAAACAGGCTAAAAGACAAACTAGCGCCATAGTAAAAAGGCTAAAACAGAAACTAGCGATGTAGTAAACAGAGTAGCTTTATAGTCAACAGGCTAAAACAGAAATTAGTGTTATAGTAAACAAACTAGCGCTACAATAAACAGGCTAGCTTTAACATAAACAAGCTAGCGCTATAGTAAACAGGCTAAAACATTACTGATTCAGAGTTAGCGATATATTTCAGGGCTGAAGGAGTGTATGATAAAGTGTAGGATAAATTTAAAGAAAGAGGGGGAAGAGGAAGAAAGAAAGAATGTGAAAGAAGAGCGTGTGTGAGAGAGAATGAGCTTCATGAATGAAGGCAGGAGTTAACAGGGATAAATCATCATCCTGCCACAGACCTTCGCCTCTCTCTCTCTCTCTCTCTCTCTCTCTCTCTCTCTCTCTCTCTCTCTCTCTCTTTCTCTCTCTCTCTCTCTCTCTCTCTCTCTCTCTCACATTAACACACACACACACACACACACTGTAGTTTAGATTTGTGTAATGGAAAGCTTGTGGTCTGGAACCGGTGCTGATATGATGCCCCAGAAACCGTGTCCCTGAGGCTCCGCTTCCTGTCTCTCATTTCTCATCTATATCTAACCTAAAGGTGTCCATGACTCATGATACATGTCTCCAGGGTGTCCTACTTGCCTCGGCTTGACCGCTTCACCGCCTACTTGACAATAATTTCTCTATCAGTTCTGGCATCTGTATCACGACTTTACTGAGTCAAACAACGATCGATCGACTCACCTAAACGAATCATTTGACTCTCGATTCCTTGATTCCCTGAAAGCTTTTTTTTTTCCCCAGAACTGGCCAAAGCTTTTTTTTTGTTCTTTTTTGTGAACTCTTGCACTACAAGAAAAATTTAAAAAATGCTATGATTCATTTATACGATTCAGTCATAATGGCAAACGATTCCTTTGTTTTAATTAGTATTTGTTTCGATGCGTTTCCGTTTTTTTTTTTGTTTATGTTACATGTACGTGAAAACCAAACAATGCAGTGTGAGATGAATCGGCATTTCATTTCCAAAACCTCCTTTTTCTGAGACATGAGTCAGCTCGACTAAAAGAGTCGACTCGGAGTCACGAACGATGCATCGCAATAATCTTAGCATTGCTCACAGTTTTCCAGGAAACGAACCAGGACAATTTCATATTTTTTTAATCTGTTTATGTGAAGCATCAGCTGTGCGAGTCTCGGTTACTATAGAAACCAGTCATCTGTAATTTACAGGAAAAGAATCTTTTGATTCTGACCAGTCAGAATGGAGGACATTTCAAGCTACGCTGCATCAGAGTGAAAAATCCGAGAGAAAATATCAATTTTCCTGCTTGGAATTTGCATTTAAACAGCAGGTATAATCACGTTTACTCTGGATCTAATGGATTCTATGAGATGTGACATATATGTATAATGTATAAGGCACTGAAGGTGTTTCCTGAAGGGCTGTTTGATCAGAGTGGAGTCAGGAATAATTGCTTTTTTTTCAGAATCAGGTTTTCTAATTCCCACAGAGATGTGCGCAAACGTTTTTAATACGGCGAAGAAGGAAGAAAGAAAGGAAGAAAATCCTCCAGCAACCACCCAGAAGTGTTGATGTGACGCAATGTTTACAGGTTGGCCATCTGGCATGACGCCTCGTCCCCTGAGCACTTTGCTTGCAGGGTACAGCGGTGTACGCTCTGTTCTCTCTGTCTTGCCTGCTAATACAGATGTCTGTGGATACATCTGGCACTGAGCCTCATGCTTCTCTGACAAAATTCCTCTCGGTTCTTTGGCGTGTTCCTTTTTCAGGGAGGCATTATTCTGTTCATCAGAGTGAAGAAAACATGCAACAAACACACACACAGAGGCAAGAGCAGCACAAAACAACGAACGCACCAGATGAATAAATTTGTGCTACGGCAAACACTCGAACCTGTTTCCAAGCTAAGTTCTCACTGTATGAATCAATAGCGGCTCAATAAGACACACGGCTCATGCAGTCACCCCATCGATCAGAGGCCTTGCTCTATTCCATCACGCTGCAGTAACTTAATTCACTTCAGAGGGCACCTGAACATCGATAGAGAAACTCTCCTCTCTCTTTCTCTCTGTCGTTCACTCTACACGGATCTTTCCATCATTCTTCTTCCTTCTTCATTCATCACTATATACGCACATTTTTTTCCACCAGTCCTTCAGGCCAGCCTAGCCGTCCAATCAGATGCGCCCTTCGGGTCCGGTCAATAATGCGTCTCTGCTTGTTAAATCAGCCCACGGAACCACAACAGTGCGTTAATGAGCGAATAGTAGAGGGGGAAGTCCTGAACAGGTAGGAGTGTGGATTTCATTTTCTGTACACATGGCACGGTCATCATTCAGCACGGTCATCTTATCATTCCACATGTGGGCGGGATTATACTTTACAGGTGAAATGAATCGTCTTAATTTCTGAATTTGACAAAACCAGTGAATAAAAAGAGGGATAAATAGCTTAATAATAAACAGCGTAAATTCAGATCGGATCACATGGGCCAGCCTTCTCTCCCCACGTGCATCAATGAGCCTTGGCCGCCCATGACCCTGTCGCCGGTTCACCACTGTTCCTTCCTTGGACCACTTTTGATAGATACTGACCACTGCAGACCGGGAACACCCCCACAAGAGCTGCAGTTTTGGAGATGCTCTGATCCAGTGGTCTAGCCATCACAATTTGGTCCTTGTCAAACTCGCTCAAATCCTTACACTTGTCCATTTTTCCTGCTTCTAACACATCAACTTTGAGGACAAAATGTTCACTTGCTGCCTAATATATCCCACCCACTAACAGGTGCCATGATGAGGAGATCATCAGTCTTATTCACTTCACCTGGCACTGCTCATAATGTTATACCTGTCCGGTGTTTTATAGATCTCTTGATATAAGTCTCATTTATTTATGTTACTGAAAAGACGTAAGGCTTAAAGGCAAGTTCTTGTGGGTTTATGGCTTTAAAAACTGCATAACTTTGAATACAGAAACTTTCCCACAGTCTGGTTCTGATGATGGACATGTCTGAATCTCGGCAGATGATGCAATCAAGTATTTGTTTTTTTCTATTAGGAAAAACACACAGAGCTCCTGAGCCAGAAAAGAGTGGGAAAGATCCTCATGGAGGTTTGAGGAGTGTAAACTATAGTTTCATCACATCAACACGTGACGGTGCGACCTGAGACGTCTACACGTGTCCTCACACATCTCACTGCTTGTCCTGGTTTGAAAGCCGTCACACACTCGTGAGCTCGGATAAACTCTTCACACTTAACCTCCAGTGATTTCTGATGAGCGAGCTCCTTCCATCAATCCCTTCTTCCCTCCATTCTTCCTTCCCTCCTTCCCTTCCTTCCTCTTTCCCTCCCTCCTTCTCTCCATCCCTCTTTTTCTCCTTCCCTCCATTCCTCCTTCCTTTCTTTCCTCCTTCCCTTCTTCCCACTTTCCCTCCAACGCTCCTTTCCTCCTTCCCTTCTTCCCCCTTTCCCTTCATCCCTCCATCTCTCCATCCCTCCTTCCCTTCTTCCCTCCATTCCTCCTTCCCTCCTCACCTCCTTCTCTCCATCCTTCCTTTTCTCCTTCCCTTCATTCCTCCTTCCCACTTTCCCTCCATCCCTCCATTCCTCCTTCTGTTCTTCCCCCTTTCCCTTCATCCCTCCATCTCTCCATCCCTCCTTTCCTTCATCCCTCCTTCCCTCCATCCCTTCTTCCCTCCATTCCTCCTTCCCTCCTCACCTCCTTCCCTCCATCCCTCCTTCTCTCCATCCCTCTATCCCTCCTTCCCTCCATCCCTCTTTCCCTCGTTCCCCCGCCGGCTCGTTGTTATTGCGTGAGACAAGCGAGTGAGTCATTCATCCGAGGTGAAGTTGGTGTTGTTTTAAAGCCCTCTCTGCCTTTAAGCCCAGCTTATTCTCTCAATTCAAGGTTATTGATTTGCGAGTTCGTGTTCCTGTAGACTTGATACACGGCTTTATTGGTAGAAAAAGTGGGAATATTTTTTCCCCCCTCTCTTCGTCCTCATTTCCATTTCCTTTGAAATTTCTCAACTATTTCAGGTCATTTAATACATATTAAATGTTTAAAGCTATAAATCATTCTCTCTCTCTCTCTCTCTCTCTCGCTCTCTCTCTCTCTCTTGTTCCCATGATTCATTTAAGATCTTTTGGACCTAAAAAGAAAAAAGGGGACGTAATTTTGTTGCTGCAAGGACGGATTAGATCATAACTGGACTTGGTGGTGTGCTTGTGTCAGCAGAAGACGATATGAAAAGTGCCTTGAGCGAGAGAAGGGCACTTAAGGATGATTACAAAGCGGAGTAATGAAATAATTACCCTGCGGTGATGTTAGAGCAGCCGTCACGCCTCTCGTCTCTTACACAACACTTCAACAAAACAAACAATCAAACAAACAAACAAAAAACCTGTGTAATGTAATAAAAAGAGGCTTCAGGATAGAGACTGTAAGTCTGGTCTGAGCATGTGGCGAATCCATAAATAGCATCATGTAATAGTGTGAGTCCTTTTTCCCGCCCACACTTCTCTTAAGTAGAGCAGTCAATGCAGGCATGATGATCCCTCCATCCGTCCATTCAGGAGGACGATTGATAAAAAAGTCTTGGACGTGGCATCGTATCGTGTTATTTGCACATGAAAGCCGCGAGCCTGTCTGCAGATATGGAGATGGACAAAAAAAAGCGAGGCTTCACTCCTTCATCTCTGAGATTCTTTTTTTTTTCCGTTCTTCAGACACGTCTTGGCATTTTGCTCATGGAGAAGTTTGGCGTTCTGAGCAGACAAAGATGTTAGAATACTGCGGGGTATTTTCTGGCAAACCTACAAGTCTGCAGCGCCTCAGGGCTCCGGGAGACATCTTTAAAATTTCATCATCCTGCTGTAGAGAAGGCAGTGATTTATTCTTTTTATTATTCAATTCTGTTTTCTTTTCTTGTGTGTGTGTGTGTGTGTGTGTTTCAGCAAGTTGTCCATTTCGACTGGCAGTCCACCCTCCACCTACATGAACTCCAGAAGATCAAAACTTTAGACGTCCGCCGTGGCTGAACATGATGGGATTGCTCGCTTTAATCAGCTTGAAAGCAGCTGGAATTACGGCGGCGAGCAGCGGTACAGAGTCATAAAACCTCGCTGCCAAAAAGCAAGCAAGATTGCATTAGCACCAACTGGTCCCTTATAGATTGATCATGTGACTCACGCTAACTCTAGAGGCTAATTTTATATCTGATATTCATTTCAAAATATGAATAAACCTCAGTGAATAATCTAACGCTAGCTTCTCATGTATTAATCCCAGAATGCTAATTCTGCAGTTACTTCACCATTCTGACTGACTAACAAGACCAGATTTAATTGTTGATATGCACTATAAAAAACTTCCACTTCCCTATTTTAAACAGAGGTTCTGGCACCCAATTCAAAATTTAATCAAATCTTCAGCCACTTATATCTGACCCCAAAGATCACCAAGGATTTTTTTATGCCCATCTCAAATTCTCGACAGCAGCCATGCAAACTCCAAAGAAAACAAGACACTAACTGATTTGACCCATGCTAGTTCAAATTGGCACCTCATTAGTACCAAATTTCAGATGCTTAGCACCAGTTCCATGTTGTCAAGACGAATTAACTGAGGAAGGCGAAGATGATGCCTGGAACTAGCCCCACCATCATGAAGAAATCCTCTGACACCTTAAAGAATAGTTAAAATAAAAAAATTCTAACGCTAGCTAAGTTTTATTTCTAATGCGAATGTATCCACTGTATTAATCGTGCAACAAAACAACAAATAACGTTTTATCAAAGGTTCAAACGTTTTCATCTGCATCCAGAGCGATGCTTAACCGAAACATCACCAAGAATTCCAGAGACTTGATTCACCTCAACATTGCTGAATGATCTGTAATGCTAATCTGCTTCCTGCCAGCATGCCTCATCTCAACATCACTGCTGTTTTATCAAACCTGACCCACAGACCAGAATCAGGGAACCTCTATCGGCCGTTCTCCGTGTTTAGCGTCCTCACTCTCACACTTTTAGCCATGCTCGTAGTGGCTACGTTCATTTGGAACCTTCTCGTTTTGGTGACCATTTTGAGAGTCCGAACTTTCCACCGTGTCCCTCACAACCTGGTGGCCTCGATGGCCATCTCGGATGTGATGGTGGCCGGACTGGTGATGCCGCTGAGCCTCGTCCGGGAACTTTACGGCCGTCGGTGGATCCTCGGAAAAGCTCTTTGCCAAGTGTGGATTTCATGCGATGTTTTGTGCTGCACAGCCAGCATCTGGAACGTGACCGCCATTGCGCTTGATCGCTATTGGTCCATCACGCGCCACCTCGAGTATACGCTCAAGACACGGAAAAGGATCTCCAATGTGATGATTGGACTCACATGGCTGCTCTCATCCGTCATATCCCTGTCGCCGCTCTTCGGTTGGGGGGAGACGTATTCCGAGGTGGATCTGTCGTGTCAAGTGAGCCAAGAACCGTCATATACAGTCTTCTCCACCTTTGGCGCTTTTTATTTGCCCCTCTGCGTTGTGCTCTTTGTGTACTGGAAGATCTACAAGGCTGCCAAGTTTCGCATCGGATCACGCAAGACCAACACCATCATGCCGATGTCGGAGATTATTGAGGTAAGAAGAAAGTGAGGGTGCATTTACATATGCGCATATGTTCATGTTTATATTTGTACATTTTCCAATTATCATAAGAACAATTTTAACAAAAACCCTGAACCGAATTTAATGACTGCATCCTAATGAAACAAAAATCAACCAAAAATAATTGGCGTTCCAACTCAGCTTCACAATTAGCCTCAGGATAAGGTAGCCCTTGTAATTTAGTCACAACACAAACAAACACACACACACACACACTTTCTCTCCCCTAATAGGATTTCTCATTGTGAATTCAAGAAAAACACACATGCTCATGAAAGGATAGAATTAGCATTTAGTTTGTACCTTATGTACCTTATTCTAATTTAAAACCCAAGACAAACACATAAGCTCCTAATTGGTATTCTCTGGTGAACATCAGTGTTACAGAAAGCGCACAGGGACAAAAATTAAATGTCCTGAATGTCCCCCAGCATCCCAGAGGTAGTTGATCAGTCCGGTCATGCTGGATGTCTGAAATGTACTAGAGCTAAGAGTTGAAATTAACTTGCAAATTAGAAGTACTATAGCTCTACACTAGGTATTCTTTGGAATGAACTTCAAAAGAAGTAGATATACTCCATAATATCCATCCATCCTCCCACCCATCCAACCATCCATCCATTTCCTGTAGTGCTTATCCTATGCAGGGACTGGAGGAACCTGGAGCCTATCCCAGGGGACATAGTGCCCAAGGCAGGGGACACCCAGGACAGGGTACCAACCCACTGCAGGGCACAATCATATGCACACACACACACACACCCAAGACAATTTAGAGATGCTGATCAGCCTACAGTGCATGTCTTTGGTGGAAAGAAATCTGGAGTACCCCGGGGAAACCCCTGAAGTACAGGGGAATTAAACCCGCAGACTTGGTGCAAGACCAACCAAATTCCACTCCTTTCACTACCTCCTACCCCCCCACCCCCTTTTGGATCTGGATTTTTAAAAAAAGTGACTTCATCATCAGATTCTTGATCTATGCTGAACCTGTCCTGCTGTTTTAACCCGTCCACTACAAGGCTTGACGTGATGCTTTTCTGCTCACCACAGCTGTACAGAGTAGTTTGAGATATTTGAGCTCTGGATGTTCACCAGATGGTGATGAATACTCACCAGCAACGACGCCACAGTCGAGGTCACAAGATTTATGAATGAATCAGCTGCTGCCACGTGATTGGATGATTGGATCTATCTATTGCTATGAGTGTCATGGACGGTGTACAGCTGTTTCTATCACTATTCAGCAAGTTCAGAATCACTTCCAGTTTTCTAAACACCGGCAAAACACCCAGTTCATTGATTTATCCGTGACTTCTTAGACACAGCCCACTTTTTAAAGGTCACATACTGTAAAATAGATCTTTTTTTTTTTAAAACAAATCTTACACTTGGTATTGTGCAGGAAGTGGGAGTTACTGGTGTGTAGACAGCTTGTGAAAGGAAATGAAAATTCAGAACAGAACCAGATGAAAAGAGCGAGAGGGAGGAGAAGGATTGTGGAGAAAGGATATGCTGAGATCAAACCAGGCAGCTCTCTCTCGGTGGGCAGCAGAACACACACACACATGGTCATAATTGGATCGTCTGTTCTACAGTGTCACTTTGCACTCTCTTACAAACGGTGACTCATTTAATTGTCCTCTGAATATTAGCCAGATTGGATCATCATTAGATGATTGGACAGCATATGGAGTCATAAAACACACACACACACACACACACTGTTGTTCCCAGCCCAAAGTTCCTATAACAGCATGTCCTGAAAATGTTTCAGCAATTTTTGGATTTATTCAAGAAGTCGTACTTTTTATCCTCTTAGAGTTACATTAAGTTGTGGAAAAAAAGCGAAGCTGTGGAACGTCTGGATGTTATTTTCCTCCTGCTGGAGGAAAGGAAGGTGCTTGATTGCCTGCTGAACGGAAAAAGAAGCCAATTATTCTCAGCAGGAGGGCTTCACCGGAGAGAAAAAATCATTTTGCAGAAAGGAATTTTTTTTTCTTATATGAGGATAATTTTGCCCTCATGCAGGTCTTCACACGTCGTAGCGGTAGCATGACACGTCCGCCGCGGCTCATTTTGTGCGAAAATAACAAGGCAGCAGTGTTAAAGCGACTCCACACAGAGAAAATGTGTACGTGGAGGCGCAGTGATGGAGGATGAAAGTGTCTCAGCAGAGTTTCCAGTGTTTCCTACCTGAATAAATGATGCAGGACATTCACACTACAATTAGTCTCCAGTGAGGGAGGTGACTTGTTGCTCTTTCTCAAAAAAAATAAAAATAAAATATTTATTTGTCACATAGACGATCCTACACAGTGTCATATGCAGTGAAATGCTTACACCACTGTTTTTTGACCCTTGAAAAGGAAAAAGGAATAAGAACGTAAAATGCCACAGGAACGAATAAAATATAAGCTATAAAAACTACAGTTTCATCCCTCAGTCTTGTTTCCTTTTTTACCTGATCTCTTCATCATTCCTTTCAGTAGATCATGACACTCTGCCTCTACCATTCTTCCCTTGGTTCATCCCACTCTTTCTTTCTTTCTTTCTTTCTTTCTTTCTTTCTTTCTTTCTTTCTTTCTTTCTTTCTTTCCATCTCTCACTTTGTCCATCCTTTTTTCAATTCTCTCAAACCTTTTTTTTCTTTCTTTCTCTCATATCTTCCCTCTATTTCCTTTTCTTTCTTTCTTTCTTTCTTTCTTTCTTTCTTTCTTAATTTCTCACTTTGTCCATCCCTTTTCCATTTTCTGACCAGACTTCTTCTCTTTCTTTCTTTCTTTCTTTCTTTCTATCTTTTTTCCAGTCTTTCCATTTCTCTTGCTCTCTCCATCATCACCTTCTTTCTATGTATTTTGTCCTGTACTGTCCATACCTTCCTTCCTTCCTTCCATCCATCCGTCTGTCTGTCTGTCCTTCCATCCATCCTTCCTTACTTCATTTCTTCCTTCCTTCTATCCTTCTTTCCTTCCTTCCTTCCATCCTTTCTCTTTTCATTTATTTCTTCTCGTACTTTTTTCCCTCCCTGTACACCACTCTGTTTCTTTCTTCTATCCGTCCCTGTTCCCTGCCCATCCCTTCCTTTCTTTCGACTCTGTTCTCCTCTGCCTAACCGAGCTAAGCTCTTTAAGTTTAATGAATAAAAACAAGTCTCTCTATTTGGTACAAGACAAATAAAATGTGCTTTACAGCAGTGTTCGGTGCTACAATAATGACGCAGTCTTTCTTATTTATATATCTGTCTCCTCTTGTTCTCTCTCTCCACCTCTGTTCATTCTGCTTCATTACTTTTCCCATGCTTTTTCATTTTCCTCTTATTCCTCCTCAGCGCTAATCTCCGTCTCTCGAGTAATTCAGGCAGGGGAGAGGTGTGTAATGAGCTTTTTTTTTTTTTTTTTTTTTTTTTACATGTACCAGTTCCTCTTTTAGAATATACCCAGAGGCAGCAAACACTACACAAAATAAACAACTTATATCATGTTGTTGTTGTCATGTTCACATACATTACCATAAACGCAATAATGGCTTTTTATTCATCATGATGGAAAACCCTCTTTGTGAAGTAGCCTGGTTTTCTGTCATTTTCATTTTTATGCTAAAAAAAAGAGGTGAGTCTGGAGAATTTTCATCATGTTCATCACATCATTCTGGAGAGCAGCAGATCCGGCAAGCCAAATGCATTTTGTACAATCAGACATGACAGGAAAATGTGATGAAGTAGTATCATTCTAATTCGATGTCATTTTAGATCACACACGAGGGGAACGAATGAAAATTTCCTTCTCAGCATGAGCTGGAAAGCAGAGATCCACCAGCCCTTTTATGTCATCAGGAGCAACAGAAAGTACAGAGCTGGGTTAGAAAAGTCACTTTCGTTCATCCCTGTATCCTGGACACTAGTGGCGAGGGGGGAATTCATGCCAGATGGAATGGCAATCTGTTGCAGGGATTTGGAATTGACACTATCTGCTCCTATTGAAGTTCATCTCCATCGATGGGCAAGGGGGGCCAATACTTTTTGAAAATCAACAGATGGGCTACAGGCAGTAATTAATCACTCATTTTAGCACAAAACTGTGGAGAAAATCATCAACAGCTCCTGTTAGTTAGCCACTGATACCTTTTTGTAGGTTCTGTAGTTCAGTAAATTCTGTACTGGTTAAAGTCGCAAATTCCCCAGTGTGGAATCAAGCTGCTGTTATCTATTTTTAACTTTCTTGGATTAGCTTGTTATTAAGTAAGCTAGCTACTGCTACTGTAAGGAGTGTACTTAGCTAGTTGATAAATAGCTACTTAAAATAAGGTCTTAAAGAAAGCTAGCATGTTAGCGCTATACTTAGGGCTTGATACAGGAATAGGTAAAAATAAATGGATAATTAGCTCTTTCTTTCTTTCTTTCTTTCTCACTGAAGTTGCTAAGATCTCCTCTCTCTTGAGTTGGTCTTGAAAATCCCCAAAGTACAGGGGAATCAAACCCCCAGCCTTGGAGGTGCAAGACCAACCAAATTCCACTCCTTCAACTATCCCCTACCCCCCATAACCAACCCACCCACCAAACTCCCCCCACACTTGTGGTACAGCATGTAGAGTTGTTGCTTCTCAGTTCCCGGGTGCAAGACCAACCAAATTCCACTCCTTCAACTACCCCCTACCCCCCATAACCAATCAACTCACCAAACTCCCCCCACCCTTCTGATACAGCAAGTTGTGTTGTTGCCTCTCAGCTCCAGGGTGCAAGACCAACCAAATTCCACTCCTTCCACTACCCCAACCCCCTCATAAATAACCCAACCACCAAAATCCCCCAACCCTTGTGGTACAGCAGGTAGTATTGCTGCCTCCCAGTTCCAGGGTACCTGGTTTGATCTTGGGTTCCTGTCTGTGCAGATACATCTAGAATGTCTACCCACCTCATGCCTAGTCTTCCTGGGATATTCTTTGGAGCCACCAAACCGGACAGTTTACAGAAATATTAAAAATCACTTCAGCATCAGAGTCTTAAAGCTTTTGGTCCATAACTGAGTTGAAGTTAAAAAATAAACTGGGATAAAATGTACAGAGAACTTAACCTTCCTGTGTTTTGGTCCTCAGGTGAAGGAGGCCGCGGAACAGCCACAAATGGCCTTCAGTGTCCGTCACGCAGCCGTGTCGTTCCAGCCCGAGGGCGAGACGTGGCGTGAGCAGAAGGAACGTCGTGCTGCATTGATGGTGGGAATCCTAATCGGAGTCTTTGTGCTCTGCTGGATCCCATTCTTCCTGGCCGAGCTCATCATCCCACTGTGCTCCTGCGACATCCCACCTGTCTGGAAGAGCGTCTTCCTTTGGCTCGGATACTCCAACTCGTTCTTCAACCCGCTCATCTACACAGCCTTCAACAAGAACTACAACAGCGCCTTCAGGAACCTCTTCAGCAGGCAGCGCTGACAAATAACCTACAGGCGCTAGTCAGCATCATGCTAACTGACAACATTGCATGAATAAAGGAAACTATTTTGTAAAGTTCATCTCTATGGCCAAGAACCCCAACAGCAAGACCACCATTTAGCCTTGTGCTAACTGCGCTGTACTATTTGTATGTTAATTAAAACTACAAAATCACCTTCAGGAACCTCTTTAACAGGGAACGCTGGTGAACATAAACCATTCATTAGCATCATAATCACTGAACGAAGGCATCACACATGGCACTGTTTGCTAAATAACACCATGTGTACATCTTCATTTACACAACCCTAAGAAACTCCTTCAGCTGGATGTGAATTTCAGCTAATTGGCATCATGCTACCTGTACAAGTACATTATACATAAATAATGCTAATTAATTTTCCCAAAACTGTTTATTCATACAGCCAAAAATAAGCAGCACATTTCTTCAGGGACCTCTTTAGAAGGCAGACAAGTAACAGAAGCTATGAACTAGCGATTAGCATCATGCTAATTGCCACGGCATGATACTTTTTGGATGTTAATGAGAAAAACTGTGCTTTCCTGGAATCTCCAGCAATGAATGGATTATGTGTTGTAAGCAAATTATACCATATGTATAGCATCATGCTAACTGATAGCTGAACAGTATGTTACGATGTGTACAGAAAACATTTTCCAACATTATTAATCTACACAGAGACTTCAGGAAACGTTTTTGGGAAATAAAACTAACTAACAACCAGCATCATGCTAATTTACTCGTTTATATAACAACATTGTTTTGTTAAGCAATGCTGCGTGTAAATTTGATAAAGTAGCTGTTTGTTTGATTCACAAAAGCAACAAGTCAGAATAATGTATAAACAACAGGTGTTAGCATGATGCTAACTGAACACATTGTCATTTTGTAGCTACATAGATTTTACAGGAAAGCAGATTAGCTTACAAACAGCAGGAGGCGGACAAGCTAATGTTCAAGTTGTTTGCTAATCATTCAGGCATTTTTTTAAATCATTTGACTCATTAATCATGTGACCCCTTGCCTGAGACATTGTGGAGACTTCGGCGTTCCCTCCTGCTAGTCTGTTACTTACAGAAATGTAGCGGTTTGCTAAAAGTCTTGCATTGACGTGTTAGCGAATAAGCTAGCTCATGTTCATGTGAGGAAAACATTAGCTAGTAATTTCTCTAGCTACATAAAAGAAGGTGTTCTATAAAGCTAGCAGGCTAGCGCTACACCTAGGGGCTGCTATGGAAGCGGCTAAAGATGAAATGTTAACTAGTCACGTATTCTTTCTTTCTTTCTTTCTTTCTTTCTTTTTTTCTTTCTTTTACAATCCTGCTCTCCACCACCTTATGGAGATGTTTGTTCTGAATGTAGGAACCTGGTTCAGAAGCTCGGGTTCTGAGGGATACCTGAAACTGAAATAATAAAGAGACGTTCAGTCCTGTGCTGATTATCAGTCATTCCATCATCCATCACTCCATCATCCATCCACCATCATCCATCATTTCATTATCCATCATCCATAACTCCATCACTCCATCCTCCATCATCCATCTGTCCATCCTCCATCACTCCATCATCCATCATTCCATCATCCTTCACTCCATCATCCATCCTCCATTACTCTATCATCCATCCTTCATCATCCATCACTTCATTATCCATTGTCCATCATCCATAACTTCATCACTCCATCATCCATCCTCCATTATCCATCATCCATCATCCATCCTCCATCACTCCAGCATCCATCACCCATCAGTCCATCATCCATCATTCCATCATCCTTCACTCCATCATCCATCCTCCATCACTCCATCATCCATCACTCCATCACGCCATCACTCCATCCTCCATCCTGACTAATATCAATTAAAATCTAGATTATTCTGATAGCCTTTCTTTCTTTCTTTCTTTCTTTCTTTCTTTCTTTCTTCTCTCCTCTCTGTCAGGGACTCAGTAGATCTATCCCTCTATCCCTCTCTCAGCTCAGCTCAGTACAGGGTTTCAGACAGCAGTGTGTTTGTGCTCAGTGTGTAGTTTGGATTGAGTTTTAGTTGGTTTTGGGTTCTGCTGTGTGAAGAACCGAGGCGCTAAATCCACCGAGTGACGTTTAAGGTGCTGATGAGGAACTGAGAGCGCTGAGAACAAAAATAAATCTCGACAGAGATCCGAGCGCTGTGCACAGTGTGATCATCAGCAGCTGCTTACTGAGAGTGTGTGTGTGTGTGTGTGTGTGTGTGTGTGGAGAAGGTAATGAAGTTATCACCGTACAGGCTGATGAATTGTGTGTGTGTGTGTGTGTGTGTAATCTATCTCATCACACACAATACGGAATAAATTTGATGAACAGTAGAGACCCGAGAGTTCAATAACCTCACGGTGTGTGATTGTGTGTTTATCTGCGAGCTGCATGGAAATTTATTCTGAACTCATTTGAGACGTCGCTCGGAATCTCGGAGCAATTCCCGCTCTCTGATCTGAGGAGCGATACGCACGTCGGCTTTCAAAAGGACGAAGCAGCCTAATTACGCTGAAGCAGATTAAAGCTTTAGAGTAATGCTTCACTCGTTTAGACATAAAGAAGTGGATTAACAATTACATCATGATATACGGGTCAGATAGACAGACAGACAGGCAGATAGAAAGACAGAGAGATAGGTAGGCAGGCAAACAGACAGACACATGGAGAGACAGGCAGACAGACAGATGAAGAGACAGACAGACAGGTAGGTGGACAGACAGGTAGGCAGGCAGAAAGACAGATGGAGAGACAGGCAGACAGAAAGATAGATGGAGAAACAGGCAGGCAGACAGACAGACAGATGGAGAGACAAGCAGACAGACAGACAGACAGGTAGGCAGACAAACAGACAGACATATGGATAGACAGGTAGGCTGACTGACAGACAGACAGACAGATGAACAGACAGGTAGGAAGGCAGACAGATAGATAGACAGACAGACAGATGATGGTGCAACAGTTCCCAGGATTTACTTGTTTTATATCATAGAAACCAAGTAACACTTGCAACATCTGTGGATTGAGTACAGATGTGACTTCATGAGAGTGAATTCAAGAGAGAGATAGAAAGAGAGTGTGTGTGTGTGTGAGTGAGAGAGAGAGAGAGACTGACAGCATGAATAAGAAAATCTGATTTGTGTGAATGAGAACATACTGAGATAGACAGATGGAGAGAGAGAGATGGAATCTGACACCTTCTTTCTTTCTTCTCCCTCCCATATCCCTCTATCTCTGTCTCTCAGGTCGGTTAAGTCACATCATCAGGAAATATCTCACTTCACTGTGGGAAACTCATGGGACATGCAAAGTGTGTGTGTGTTGCCAACAGTAAATAATGCCTTTAAATCAACCTCACAGAGCAGAGGGTTGAGGTTCGAGCTGAAATAGCTCATTGACAAAACCGTAGAAAGAATCGATTGATTTGTTCACGTCCACAGCTTTGGAGTTGATTCTTCAAACAGAAATGATTCACCTGTTTGTTTGTTTGTTTATTTTTTTATTTATCTACAAGGTTCAGGTTCGATAGTTAACAAGTTCTGAATTACGTCTTACGCTGGGGTAAAGGCTCACTCAGTCTCTGAACCAACACACACACACACACACACAATCCTGAAGTATGACTTTTAACACCATATGTGTGTTTGTGTATTCTGGACACGTTTCAGGTTTAGACACATGGTGATGTGTGTGTGTGTGTGTGAGTGGGGGGGTGTTACACAATGTGGTGACTGTGATCTAGGCAATATCACACACACACACACACATTTCCTCTCTCTAAGGGGAGGAACAAAAGGGCAAACAGATGTGCTCCATTCCTCACAGAGTCGAAAAAGAAGAGGAGGACAGAAGATGGAGAGAGAGAGAGAGAGAGAGAACAGAAGAAATAAGAAATGAAATGGTGAATAGGCAGAAAGAACGAGGAACTGAAGTGGAGTGGCTGAAACTGAGAAGGAAACAGTTAAGAAAGAAGAAGAGACAGAATGAGAAGAACAAAGGAACAAAAACAGATAGAAGAATGTCCAGCCATCATCTATACCCACTTATTCCTAATTAGGGTCCCAGGACCTTCTTGCTGTGAGGCAACAGTGCTAACCACTAAGCCACCATACTGCCTGATAAAAGAACACTTAAAGAATAAAAAGGAGAGAGAGAGAGAGAGAGAGAGAGAGAGAGAGAGAGAGAGAGAGAGAGAGAGAGAGAGAAATCCCTCTTTTCACCGTCCTGTTTTTTTTTGTCTCTCTTTTTTATTCTATCAGTTTCTCTTTGGCAGAGAGAGAGAGAGAGAGAGAGAGAGAGAGAGGGAGGGAGAATAAAAAATTTCTGCTTGTCAGAAGCAGTGGGAAGGTAACATTAATCTCACTACCTTTAATATAGCTTTTTTTTTTTGCAAACTAGCAGTTTTATCTCTCTTTTTTTAAATAAATATTTCTAAGTAAAAGTTCAGAGGGAATCTTTTTATTCATCTGCATCATTTCCAGAACTGAACATCACTGTGTTGGACAGATTGTTATAGGTGTGGCCATTGGCTCTGCCTCCCAGTATGGAGGAAAAAATGCAGGAAGTGAAGCGGAGTGATGAAACCTATTCACGTATTTTTGAGAACACTATATTTTTTTACAACAAATCTGGTTTTGGAAACACAAAGACCTGCTTTTCGAAAAAAAACCCTCAAAAATGCTTTAAAACCAAAGCACCTGAAAATTAGGTGGTGAAAACGCACAAACACACACACACACACACACTTAAATTAAAACCAAATCACGAGAATTCAGTGGTGAAAATACACAGAAATGCTTAAATTAAAATCAAATAATTTGAAAATTAAAAAAAATGCACAAAAACGCTTAAAATAAAACTGAATCACATGATGAAAATACAAAAATGCTTACATTAAAACCAAATCATTTTGGGAAATTAGTTGGTGAAACACACAAAACCACTAAAATGCTTATAGTTTAAACCAAATCGTTAAGATTCGGTGGTGAAAACGCTTAAATTAAAACCAAATAATTTTGAAAATTAGGTGGTGAAAATGCACAACAAAATACAAAAATTGTTCAATTAAAACCAACTCGTGAAGCTTAGGTGGTGAGAACACAAAAAAGGCGAAAACACTTAAAAACCAAATCATGTGAAAATTATTTGGTGAAAACGCACAAAAACATGAAAAAGTGTACATTAAAACCAAATCACATGAAGATTGGATGGTGAAAACACACAAAAAGACAAAAACGCTTACGTTTAAACCAAATCATGTGAAAATTTGGTGGTGAAAACGGACAAAAACACAATAATTCTTATATTAAATCCAGCTCATGTTGTAAGTTAAGTTGTCTTTATTTGTCACATATACATTACTGCACAGTGTAGTTCTTTCTTCACATATCCCATCCTTGGGGGTTGGGGTCAGAACACAGGGTCAGTCATGATGCAGCACCCCTGGAGCAGGGTGGGTTGGGGGCCTTGCTCAAGGGCCCAACAGTGGCAGCTTGACGGTGTGGGGCTTGAACCCCAATCTTCAGGTCCCAGAGCCTTTACCACTTGAGCTTCCATTGCCCTCAATGTGAAGATTCGGTGGTGAAAACACAAAAAAGGCGAAAACACTTAAATCATGTGAAAATTCAGTGGTGAAAACAGACAAAAACACAACAACGCTTAAAATAAAACCAAATCATTTTGAAACTCAGGTGGTGAAAACATGCAAAAACATAAAAAACACTTGAATTAAAACCAAATCATGTAAAAATTAGGTAATGGTACACAAAAACATAAAAAATCTACATTAAAACAAAAAAAAATTGAAAATGATGAAGTGAAAATTCACAAAAACACGAAAACTTTTAAATTAAAACCAAATCGCATGAAGATTAAATCACCAAAACACACAAAAACACTTCCATTAAATCCAAATCACATGAATGATTCCTTTCCAACTTGTGCGCATGATAATAACAGTAAAGATAAATCTCTGCACACTGAGCAGGAGGAGGTTTCACCATCACCTCAGTACCACAGTCACGTCTGGCCAAGAGAAGCGTATCCGACGCATGTTCACGTCTGCAGTCACTGCAACCTTCTCGCATCTTTTCCCAGCTCCAGACCTTCTCACTTCGCTCTGCTTCTCTCTGCTCAGTGAACTCACTCAGGAAGATCAGTGTGAAGTGTGACAGCGTGCTGGAGAAACTCGAAATCCACTGCACTCGCTTTAAAGAAGATTTTCTCCCACCTCGATCACGGCTGACTGATCTGCGACTGAGCCGCGGCTGAGGCTCTTACACCAAACTCGCCAAATTAGCGTGGGTTCCTCAGGCTTCTCTGACGTTAAAGCGCTGGTTATATTTCAGAACGTTCGGATTTACCTGAGGAAGCACGAGCGCCCCGGTTAAATCTGAGCAGTCAATCACACAGCGTGATCACATGACCTCGCCGCACATAAAATACCTGGTGGAAATTAATCGTTTTATTAACGATTGTTAAAATTAGAGTGCAGAAAATTTAAAGAGGAGGAAAAAAGGTGTGTGATGAAGAAGACCGGACCTCCACATTAAAATAAAACTTAAAAAATAAATTAATTAATTATTTCACTGATTAACTGATTTGATTTATTTTTTTAAATAAAAAATTTTCTTATCATTTTTTTCACAGAATTTTTTATTATCATTTATTTTTTTATTTTGTTTATTTATTGTTTTGAATCTTTTTTAAAATTAAATTCTCATAAAATGTAATTATTAATTTTAATTTTTTTTTATTTTTAATTCTGTTTAAATCACAGAAATAAACCTCTGCTTCACTTTTTTTTTAAAAAAAAAAAAAACAAGTGAAATAATAATATCGGGATAGATCCATGCGAAATGTTATACAGATTTCCACACCATATACTGGCCCAATAATGTACAAAATATGAAAGAAACAACAAAGACAAAAAAAAAATAAATAAACAAACTATCAAAAACGCACCAACAAAAGGAACCAGGGTGCCAAAACTTTTGAACAGTCTGTTTATATATTCATACCCCCCCCCTTTTTTGAAACAACAACAGAAAACAGAATACAGAGAACAGGATTACCTTTTCAAACAACTCACACACACACACACACACAAACTCACACACACAGAGGAGTGGCAGTCCTTCACTCAGTGTGACGGCCATGTAATTACCAGGAACACGATGCAGTCCAGTCTTTGTTTGTGTGTGTGTGTGTGTGTGTTTTTGTGTAAAATGAATCTCTAACTGCATGTACATGACTGAATGCAAATACAGCATACACTCATCAAAGAATACACCAGACACTAAGGTACTTATCACATGACATCACATCACACACACACACACACAGTGGTGTTAGTGTCACCGTGTGCTTTTCCACTGATGTGTGTATAACGGACATTTGATTTCCGCAGAGTGAAGCACATTATCGAGAACACATCATACACACACTCGCTTGCTCTGTCCTATAGTCTGACCTCTGATTAATGTAATATTCATCACACTCCAGAGACTCACACACACACACGCCACTGCAATGCAGTATTTCCCACTTGAATCAACACATCATTTAATTAACGTGCAATACACGAGGATATAGCTGGGCTGCCTGGGCTGATCTCAAATCGCCTGTCAATTCGTTGTCGCTATAGCGACGATAACGTAAGTACTCTAACAAGCATGATACTAGAAACTTGGGTATTTCGATTAGAGCCATAACTCTAATCGAACAATAAAATGGACCTTCTGACCAATCAGAGTCCAGAATCTGCTGAAAAGTTCCAAGAGCAACAGTCGATCAAATAACAACTTGGTATCAACATGTACGCACTAAACACAAGACCCGACACAATACAAAGGTCACTGCAGAGAAAATTTAAAGTGAAGACATCGACATCCAGGTTCTCTGAAGGACGTACGAGTTCTTCTCCAGGTTACGGAGCTGATGCGGTGCAGAGCCCTCGGACGTGTCTAATACAAGGACAAGTTTTGAATGGGCTTCTTGCTGCAGCAATGAGCGAGTGCACTGACCTCAATACAGGAGAAACTCTGCGAGGTTATGAACCAATTCTGTCCAGCTCGGAGCCTCAGAGCTGGAGGATGGATGGGAAGCCAGGAGAGGGTCATCTCTCTCTCTCTCTCTCTGTCTCTCTCTCTCTCTCTCAAGGTGTGGGGGAAGAAATCTGCAGAATCTTGTGGTTAATGTGAAGAATCTTAGCTGTGTGATGTTCGGACAGACCACACCACCACACATTCAGCTAAATGATTTGGTCTTGTGGGTAAACGTCACAGACAGAGACCATTTTAACCTGCTCAGGTGCAGTCCTCTACTAGCTAATCCTTTGTCCTTCAGGTGAGTGCTGATTGGTTGGAGCGGACATGTGGTTGGTTGTGTACCTGCAGGATGAAAAGGTTTTACCCCTGGGAGTGTCTGCAGACACTCCCAGGGGTCTCTTTCCTGAGACCCTATGTTGAATATAGGAAGCTGGGGGACTCCATGGAGGGGGGGGGGATAATGGCAACCTATGGCATGACTTTGGTCTTGGTGAGGAAACCAGAGTACCCGGAGGAACCCCCTATACCACAGGGAGAACACCACATGTAGATTCCAGAGACGCAGGACGGAGATGGGAACTGATCCCCCAATCCATATAAAGATTGTACCAAGAGGTTCAGAATAATCCATCCATCCATCATTCAACACAGAGTCTCAGGGAACCTGGAGCCAATCCCAGGGGACACAGGGCACTAGGTGGGGGAGTCCATGGACAGGGGGCCAACCTATAGCATGATGTCTTTGGTCTGGGTGAAGAAACAAGAGTACCCCGAGGAAACCCCAATACCACAAGGAGAACACCATATGTGGACTCCCGAGATGCAGGATGGAGACGGGAACCAATCCCCCAACCCATGAAAAGGTTTTACCAAGGGGTCTATTCATCCATCTATCTATTATTCAACAGTCTCAGGGAGTCTCAGGGAACCTGGAGCCAATCCAAGGGGATACAGGGCACAAGGTGGGGAACAACATGGACAGGGGGCCAACCTATGGCATGATGTCTTTGGTCTGGGTGAGGAAACCAGAGTACCCCAAGGAAACCCCAATACCACAGGGAGAACACCACATGTAGACTCCAGAGATGCGGGACAGAGATATTAACTGATCCCCCAACGCATGAAACGGTTTTACCAAAGGGTCCATTCATCCGTTCATCTATTTTTCAACATAGGGTCTCAGGAAAACTGGAGCCATTCCCAGGGGGACACAGGGCACAAGGTAGGGGACACCATGGCAACCTATGGCATGATGTCTTTGTTCTGGGTGAAGAAACCAGAATACCCCAAGGAAACCCCCATACCACAGGGAAAACACCACATGTAGACTCCATCAGAGTACCCCGAGGAAATTCAGATACCACAGGTTGAAAACCACATGTAAAACTCCACGGATTCAGGACAGAGATGGGTACCCTTGCCACAACCTTTAGGTGGCTAAACAACCCTTTGGTGCAGGAAGGACACGTTCTCTTACCCTCCCCAACCACTTTTTTTTTTTTTACTGTAACAAACCTCAAGACAAACATGTACGAAAAGCTCTTCATATAAACATCGCACAGAGATAATCTCATGTTACTGTAAGAATAAAACAGTAGATTATTAATAAGGCCAGGTTAATACTACAGGATCACACACTTTTTCCTCTTCTAACGGAATCCTGATAAAAAAAAAAGTCGCTGATGCAATCCAGAGCAACTCAATAACTGTGGATTGAAACATTAGTTAAATCGAAAGCGCTTCATACACGCACCGGCGGAAACACTTCAGAAAGGATTTCGGTGAGAATATCGACTTTTTAGCCCCCAGCACTTTGCAAACAAAGTCAAGCCCGTGTTGTCATCAATTTATTGAACTGAAGAAAAAAAAACCCCACAGTACTTTGTACAGTTGTTTCTGGACTGATTCCCGCAATGCTGCCCCCTAGTGGACATGCTCGTTAAGATCATTACAGTAGCTCTTAACAATCACCAGAGTCTAAAAATTAGCACAGCTTGTTGACGTTATATTGATCGATCAGTGAGTTGAGTTGAGTCATTAGTGAGGCCATCATGAGTGCGCTCTTTAAGTACAGGGTACAACTCGACCAAGTCCAGTGACGTCTGCAGCGAGGCGGCTGGAGATCATGTAGAGGAGCTTGTGAGACAATTTGTTGCTGATCAGCGTAAGGTTCTGAGGTTCTTCTCAGGGGTCGGACGTGGAGATAGGTGTGTTAACAATGAGAACAGACAATTTTGCAAACCCAAATAGAACAAAGCAGCCATGCGAAGGCTCTGTAGTCAGATCCGATCTTGTTCGGAGTGTGACGCAGGTATCGATATTTGTTTCTAAATAGATGGCGGAAATGATGGATGTGTGTCTCACACTTACCTTCTGAAAAACGAGTGTAAACCTGAGAGTGATCTAATGAACTATACACAGACACAAGCACCAAAACACACACACACAAAAACCTGCTGGGTATCCTTGACAACCACTTGTTCATGAAGGACACCGAGTTCACACACACACACACACACACACACACAAGCTCTATCTCCCTGTGTGATTATGAAAGTGGCTGTTTTAAATGCATGTGTTCCAGGAAAGTGTTTGATATCATTGATTGTGGGGGCAATTACTGATCTGGACGGGCAGGGTATAAGAGTGTGTGTGTGTGTGTGTGTGTGTGTGTGTGTGAGATATAGACACAGAGAACGAGATCCTGCAAATCAAAGTTAGGATCGTCTCATAAGCACTAGCTATGATCTCACAACCGCTCACTGCAATAAGAGTGTGGGCTAATGAGAGAGAGAGAGAGATGGTTGGGAAAAAAAAGAATGAGACGGAGAAGAAGAAAAAATGCCTGAAAAAGAAAAAGAAAAGATATTCTCAGGATTAATCATACATCTCCAGACTAAACACACACAGAGCTTAAGACTAAACAAACAGCTATAGACTAAACACACACGGCTCTAGACTAAACACACACACACTGCTCTAGACTAAATACATACAGAGCTTAAGACTGAACAAACAGCTCCAGACTAAACACACACATGACTCTAGACTAAAACACACACAGCCCGAGACTAAACACACACAGAGCTCTAGATGAAACACACACAGCTCCAGACTAAACACACACAGAGCTCTAGACGTAACACACACAGCTCCAGACTAAACACACACAGCTCTAGACTAAACACACACACACGGCTCTAGACTAAACACACACACACGGCTCTAGACTAAACACACACACAGCTCTAGACTAAACACACAGCTTCAGACTAAACACACACACAGCTCCAGACTAAACACAGGTGGCTCTAGACTAAACTCACATGGCTCTAGACTAAACACACACACAGCTATAGACTAAAAACACATAGCTCTAGACTAAACACACAGCTCCAGACTAAACACAGGGGGCTTTAGACTAAACACACACATGGCTCCAGACTAAACACACACACAGCCCAAGACTAAACACACAGCTCCAGACTAAACACACACAGAGCTCTAGATTAAACACACATACAACTCCAAACTAAACACACATGGCTCCAGACTAAAAACCTAGATAAAGTCCATGTCTCTTCCCGGTTCCCAGTATGTATCCGGTGTGTAGCGGTATCACCAGCACTTGTTATCCATTTGTGCTGCTCTTATAAACACGACCTCACTCACAGGACTGAACCGCAGGCATTGATCAAAAACAGGCTGCGTGAAAACCTGCAATAGAAATGCTAATACATTCTGCTTCATCACACCTCCACAAAAGCAGAGGGAGATTCAGTTCCTGCCGTAACAGATGTGTTAGCATATTTCCATCCGGCGAGCATGATTTCAATCAGACATTTTGGCACGGAACGTATTTGCGGAGCAGATTGGCGCAAGGCTCAGTACCGCCAAGATATAAGCGTCAGAGTGTTTGTTTAGTTTTGACAGTATTCCCGACATTTCGCGAGAGCTACAGATGGTGGACGGCGAATATGGAATGCCTCAAACTATTCCGAATGTTTGTAGACTTCCTGAAAACATGTAGGGGGACAAAAAAGAGATCTGTTCTAGTGGGCATGGCCTAATAAATCCAGTCAGCATGTTTGATTGACTGCCTGCTAGCTACGCTACTCACACAGAACTAATCACAAGCTAACATCGCAAACCATTAATTAAAAACTGCTACAAATACGCTAGTGGTGATGACAAAACACAAACGAAACATGCTAACGAAAAGAAAAAAATTATTACAGTAACTATTACCTCAAGCGCCAATTTAGAAGAATGTTTGAGTTTTTCCATCATTCCAGACGTGAACAATTCTCACACCGTCTAAAATCCATCTTAATAGATGGCTAACATGCTAGCCTATGCCAACAAATAGTGATTAGAATCTGTGTGGAAGTGATGAGCAACGTTAGCCTTGTGATTAACGAAGTGGAATCATTCATCAAGATTAGCTCCGCCCACTTTGTTAGGCAGTTGGGAAAAGAGAATGATCACTCAGTTAACAAATGAATTTTTCATTTTAGCTTGTTGTTAGCTGTTTGGTTTTAGTTACACAATCTAATAGTTAGTGTAGTGTTATAAACGCACGTCCAGCACGCACAGAGCGATGGACTCACACACAAAACATACACTACACACACACTACACACACCCTACAGACACTACACTGCATGTCTGATTCAGCTCACAGAACACATACTACACACACACTACACACAGAACACAAACTACACACACACTACACACACCTCAGAAATACACTGAATATCTGATTCAGCTCACAGAATACACATTACACACAAAATGTACACTACACACACACTACACACAGAACACAAACTACACACACACTACACACACCTCAGAAAATAGACTGCATGTCTGATTCAGCTCACAGAACACACACTACACACAGAACACACACTACACACACCTCAGAAATACACTGCATGTCTGATTCAGCTCACAGAACACACACTACACACAGAACACACACTACACACACCTCAGAAATACACTGCATGTCTGATTCAGCTCACAGAACACACACTACACACAGAACACACACTACACAAACCTCAGAAATACACTGCATGTCTGATTCAGCTCACAGAACACACACTACACACAGAACACACACTACACACACCTCAGAAATACACTGCATGTCTGATTCAGCTCACAGAACACACACTACACACAAAAATACACTACACACACACACTACACACAAAAATACACTATACACACACACACTACACAAAAACAATACAGTACACACACTACAGACACTACACACACCTCAGAAATACACTGCATGTCTGATTCAGCTCACAGAACACACACTACACACAAAAATACACTACACACACACACACTACACACAAAAATACACTATACACACACACACTACACAAAAACAATACAGTACACACACTACAGACAATACACACACCTCAGAAATACACTGCATGTCTGACTCAGCTCACAGAACACACACTACACATACACACTACACATGCTACACACATACTACACAAACTTTACACAGTACACACACCTCGGAAATACACTGCATGTCTGATTCAGCTCACAGAACACACACTACACACAGAACACATACTACACACACACACTACACACACACACTACACACAGAACACATACTACACACAGAACACATACTACACACACACTACACATACACACAGAACACATACTACACACACTACACATACACACAGAACACATACTACACACACACTACACATACACACAGAACACATACTACACACACTACACATACACACGACACACAGAACACATACCACATACACACTACACACAGAACACATACTACACACACACTACACATACACACTACACATACTAAACACACACTACACATACACACAGAACACAAACTACACACACACTACACATACACACGACACACAGAACACATACTATACACACACTACGTACATGCTACATACACTTCACACACTACACACCTCAGAAATATACGGCATGTCTGATTCAGCTCACAGAATACACACTATACAAACAAAACATACACACACACTACACACACACTACACACAAACACGTTGATATCTTATGCAAATAGCATCAACCTTCTATAAGCTCTCTTTTTGTGTCTCTGGAGCTGAAAGCGGTTTAATAATAATAAAAATTTTAAAAAATCTGAAGACTTTTAGGAAATCCGGAGCAGGATAACATGTTGATTACGTCCTCCACGTGTGTGTGTGTGTGTGTGGTGCGTAATAAACACAGCCGGTGTTAAATAATAATGCAGATGAAATTCTGCACCAGACAACAGTGAGGCAAGCAGAAAGGAAGACAATTTAAATAAAAAAATATTAAAAAATCAGAGAGACAGAGTGTTAAAAAGGGATGAGGACAAAAGAGAGAGTGTGTGTGTGTGTGTGTGAGAGAGAGAGATGATGAGGATGATGATAGTGCTACAGGAAGTGTGTTTGTGTCAGGATCAAAAGGGCCGAGTCTCTGCACCTGCTTCCCGTGCAGCTGAAACACACACCTCAGAACACACACTACACACACTACACACACATTACACACACCTCAGAACACACACTACACACACATTACACACACCTCAGAACACACACTACACACACCTCAGAACACACACTACACACACTTCAGAACACACACTACACACACCTCAGAACACACACTACACACACCTCAGAACACACACTACACACACTTCAGAACACACACTACACACACTACACACACCTCAGAACACACACTACACACACTACACACACATTACACACACCTCAGAACACACACTACACACACCTCAGAACACACACTACACACACCTCAGAACACACACTACACACACTACACACACTTCAGAACATAGACTACACACACTACACACACCTCAGAACACACACTACACACACCTCAGAACACACACTACACACACCTCAGAACACACAATACACACACTTCAGAACACACTACACACACTACACACACCTCAGAACACACACTACACACACCTCAGAACACACACTACACACACATTACACACACCTCAGAACACACACTACACACACCTCAGAACACACACTACACACACTTCAGAACACACACTACACACACTACACACACCTCAGAACACACACTACACACACCTCAGAACACACACTACACACACATTACACACACCTCAGAACACACACCGCACACACCTCAGAACACACACTACACACACCTCAGAACACACACTACACACACCTCAGAACACACACTACACACACCTCAGAACACACACTACACACACCTCAGAACACACTACACACACCTCAGAACACACACCGCACACACACTACACACACCTCAGAACACACACTACACACACCTCAGAACACACACTACACACACCTCAGAACACACACTACACACACCTCAGAACACACACTACACACACCTCAGAACACACACTACACACACCTCAGAACACACACCGCACACACACTACACACACCTCAGAACACACACTACACACACCTCAGAACACACACTACACACACCTCAGAACACACACTACACACACCTCAGAACACACACTACACACACTACACACACCTCAGAACACACACTACACACACACTACACACACCTCAGAACACACACCGCACACACACTAGACACACCTCAGAACACACACTACACACACCTCAGAAGACACACTACACACCTCAGAACACAAACTACACACACCACAGAAGACACACTACACACACCTCAGAACACACACTACACACACATCAGAATACACACGACACTACACACTACACACCTCAGAACACACACTACACACACCTCAGAACACACACCACACACACCTCAGAACACACACTACAGAAACCTCAGAACACACACTACACACACCTCAGAACACACACTACACACACCTCAGAACACACACCACACACACACTATACACACCTCAGAACACACACTACACACACCTCAGAACACACACTACACAAACCTCAGAACACACACCGCACACACACTACACACACCTCAGAACACACACCGCACACACTACACACACCTCAGAACACACACTACACACACTACACACACCTCAGAACACACACTACACACACCTCAGAACACACACTACACACACCTCAGAACACACACTACACACACTACACACACCTCAGAACACACACTACACACACCTCATAACACACACTACACACACCTCAGAACACACACTACACACACATCAGAATACACACGACACTACACACTACACACACCTCAGAACACACATTACACACACCTCAGAACACACACCACACACACCTCAGAACACACACTACAGAAACCTCAGAACACACACTACACACACCTCAGAACACACACGACACACACACACTATACACAACTCAGAACACACACTACACACACCTCAGAACACACACCACACACACACTACACACACCTCAGAACACACACTACACACACCTCAGAACACACACCACACACACACTACACACACCTCAGAACACACACTATACACACTACACACACCTCAGAACACGCACAACACACACTAAACACACCTCAGAACACACACTACACACACCTCAGAACACACACTACACACACACTACACACACCTCAGAACACACACTACACACACCTCAGAACACACACCACACACACACTACACACACCTCAGAACACACACTATACACACTACACACCTCAGAACACGCACAACACACACTAAACACACCTCAGAACACACACTACACACACCTCAGAACACACACCACACACACTACACACACCTCAGAACACACACTACACACACTAAACACACCTCAGAACACACACTACACACACCTCAGAGCACACACTACACACACCTCAGAACACAAACTACACACACTACACACACCTCAGAACACACACTACACACACTACACACACCTCAGAACACACACTACACACACCTCAGAACACACACTACACACACCTCAGAACACACACTACACACACATCAGAATACACACGACACTACACACTACACACACCTCAGAACACACACTACACACACCTCAGAACACACACCACACACACCTCAGAACACACACTACAGAAACCTCAGAACACACACTACACACACCTCAGAACACACACTACAGAAACTTCAGAACACACACTACACACACACTACACACACCTCAGAACACACACCACACACACACTATACACACCTCAGAACACACATTACACACACCTCAGAACACACACTACACACACCTCAGAACACACACCACACACACACCCTACACACACCTTAGAACACACACTAAACACTACACACACCTCAGAACACACACCATACACACTACACACACCTCAGAACACACACTACACACACCTCAGAATACACACTACACATACCACACTACACACTCCTCAGAACACACACTACACACACCTCAGAACACACACCACACACACACACACGACACACACCTCAGAACACGCACAACACACACTACACACACCTCAGAACACACACTACACACACCTCACAACACACACTAAACACTACACACACCTCAGAACACACACTACACACACCTCAGAATACACACTACACACACCACACTACACACACCTCAGAACACACACCACACACACCTCAGAACACACACTACAGACACCTCAGAACACACACCACACACACACTACACACACCTCAGAACACACACTATACACACTACACACACCTCAGAACACACACAACACACACACTACACACACCTCAGAACACACACTACACACACCTCAGAACACACACCACACACACACCCTACACACACCTTAGAACACACACTAAACACTACACACACCTCAGAACACACACCATACACACTACACACACCTCAGAACACACACTACACACACATCAGAATACACACGACACTACACACTACACACACCTCAGAACACACACTACACACACCTCAGAACACACACCACACACACACTACACACACCTCAGAACACACACCACACACACACACTACACACACCTCAGAACACACACCGCACACACCTCAGAACACACACTACACACACACTAGACACACCTCAGAACACACACTACACACACCTCAGAACACACACTACACACATCTCAGAACACACACTACACACACTACACACACCTTAGAACACACACTACACACACCTCAGAACACACACTACACACACACTACACACACCTCAGAACACACACCGCACACACACTAGACACACCTCAGAACACACACTACACACACCTCAGAAGACACACTACACACACCTCAGAACACACACTACACACACCTCAGAACACACACTACACACACATCAGAATACACACGACACTACACACTACACACACCTCAGAACACACACTACACACACCTCAGAACACACACCACACACACCTCAGAACACACACTACAGAAACCTCAGAACACACACTACACACACCTCAGAACACACACTACAGAAACCTCAGAACACACACTACACACACACTACACACACCTCAGAACACACACCACACACACACTATACACACCTCAGAACACACACTACACACACCTCAGAACACACACTACACACACCTCAGAGCACACACCACACACACACTACACACACCTCAGAACACACACCGCACACACTACACACACCTCAGAACACACACTACACACACTACACACACCTCAGAACACACACTACACACACCTCAGAACACACACTACACACACCTCAGAACACACACTACACACACTACACACACCTCAGAACACACACTACACACACTACACACACCTCAGAACACACACTACACACACCTCATAACACACACTACACACACCTCAGAACACACACTACACATACCTCAGAACACAAACTACACACACCTCAGAACACACACCACACACACCTCAGAACACACACTACAGAAACCTCAGAACACACACTACACACACCTCAGAACACACACCACACACACACTATACACAACTCAGAACACACACTACACACACCTCAGAACACACACTACACACACCTCAGAACACACACCACACACACAACACACACTAAACACACCTCAGAACACACACTACACACACCTCAGAACACACACTAAACACTACACACACCTCAGAACACACACCACACACACTACACACACCTCAGAACACACACTACACACACTAAACACACCTCAGAACACACACTACACACACCTCAGAACACACACCGCACACACTACACACACCTCAGAGCACACACTACACACACCTCAGAACACACACTACACACACTACACACACCTCAGAACACACACTACACACACCTCAGAACACACACTACACACACTACACACACCTCAGAACACACACTACACACACCTCAGAACACACACTACACACACCTCAGAACACACACTACACACACTACACACACCTCAGAACACACACTACACACACCTCAGAACACACACTACACACACCTCAGAATACAAACTACACACACCTCAGAACACACACTAGACACACCTCAGAACACACACAACACACACTACACACACCTCAGAACACACACTACACACACTTCAGAACACACACTACACACACACTACACACACCTCAGAACACACACTATACACACTACACACACCTCAGAACACGCACAACACACACTAAACACACCTCAGAACACACACTACACACACCTCAGAACACACACTAAACACTACACACACCTCAGAACACACACCACACACACTACACACACCTCAGAACACACACTATACACACTACACACACCTCAGAACACACACAACACACACACTACACACACCTCAGAACACACACTACACACACCTCAGAACACACACCACACACACACACACGACACACACCTCAGAACACGCACAACACACACTACACACACCTCAGAACACACACTACACACACCTCACAACACACACTAAACACTACACACACCTCAGAACACACGCTACACACACCTCAGAATACACACTACACACACCACACTACACACACCTCAGAACACACACTACACACACCTCAGAACACACACCACACACACCTCAGAACACACACTACAGACACCTCAGAACACACACCACACACACACTACACACACCTCAGAACACACACTATACACACTACACACACCTCAGAACACACACAACACACACACTACACACACCTCAGAACACACACAACACACACACTACACACACCTCAGAACACACACTACACACACCTCAGAACACACACCCTACACACACCTTAGAACACACACTAAACACTACACACACCTCAGAACACACACCATACACACTACACACACCTCAGAACACACACTACACACACCTCAGAATACACACTACACATACCACACTACACACTCCTCAGAACACACACTACACACACCTCAGAACACACACCACACACACTACACACACCTCAGAACACACACTACACACACCTCAGAATACACACTACACACACCACACTACACACACCTCAGAACACACACTACACACACCTCAGAACACACACCACACACACCTCAGAACACACACTACAGACACCTCAGAACACACACCACACACACACTACACACACCTCAGAACACACACTATACACACTACACACACCTCAGAACACACACAACACACACACTACACACACCTCAGAACACACACCACACACACACCCTACACACACCTTAGAATACACACTAAACACTACACACACCTCAGAACACACACCATACACACTACACACACCTCAGAACACACACTACACACACCTCAGAATACACACTACACATACCACACTACACACTCCTCAGAACACACACTATACACACTACACACACCTCAGAACACACACAACACACACACTACACACACCTCAGAACACACACTACACACACCTCAGAACACACACCACACACACACCCTACACACACCTTAGAATACACACTAAACACTACACACACCTCAGAACACACACCATACACACTACACACACCTCAGAACACACACTACACACACCTCAGAATACACACTACACATACCACACTACACACACCTCAGAACACACACTATACACACTACACACACCTCAGAACACACACAACACACACACTACACACACCTCAGAACACACACTACACACACCTCAGAACACACACCACACACACACCCTACACACACCTTAGAACACACACTAAACACTACACACACCTCAGAACACACACCATACACACTACACACACCTCAGAACACACACTACACACACATCAGAATACACACGACACTACACACTACACACACCTCAGAACACACACTACACACACCTCAGAACACACACTACACACACCTCAGAACACACACCACACACACACACTACACACACCTCAGAACACACACCGCACACACCTCAGAACACACACTACACACACACTAGACACACCTCAGAACACACACTACACACACCTCAGAACACACACTACACACATCTCAGAACACACACTACACACACTACACACACCTTAGAACACACACTACACACACCTCAGAACACACACTACACACACACTACACACACCTCAGAACACACACCGCACACACACTAGACACACCTCAGAACACACACTACACACACCTCAGAAGACACACTACACACACCTCAGAACACACACTACACACACCTCAGAACACACACTACACACACATCAGAATACACACAACACTACACACTACACACACCTCAGAACACACACTACACACACCTCAGAACACACACCACACACACCTCAGAACACACACTACAGAAACCTCAGAACACACACTACACACACCTCAGAACACACACTACAGAAACCTCAGAACACACACTACACACACACTACACACACCTCAGAACACACACCACACACACACTATACACACCTCAGAACACACACTACACACACCTCAGAACACACACTACACACACCTCAGAGCACACACCACACACACACTACACACACCTCAGAACACACACCGCACACACTACACACACCTCAGAACACACACTACACACACTACACACACCTCAGAACACACACTACACACACCTCAGAACACACACTACACACACCTCAGAACACACACTACACACACCTCAGAACACACACTACACACACTACACACACCTCAGAACACACACTACACACACTACACACACCTCAGAACACACACTACACACACCTCATAACACACACTACACACACCTCAGAACACACACTACACACACCTCAGAACACACACTACACATACCTCAGAACACAAACTACACACACCTCAGAACACACACCACACACACCTCAGAACACACACTACAGAAACCTCAGAACACACACTACACACACCTCAGAACACACACCACACACACACTATACACAACTCAGAACACACACTACACACACCTCAGAACACACACTACACACACCTCAGAACACACACCACACACACCTCAGAACACACACAACACACACTAAACACACCTCAGAACACACACTACACACACCTCAGAACACACACTAAACACTACACACACCTCAGAACACACACCACACACACTACACACACCTCAGAACACACACTACACACACTAAACACACCTCAGAACACACACTACACACACCTCAGAACACACACCGCACACACTACACACACCTCAGAGCACACACTACACACACCTCAGAACACACACTACACACACTACACACACCTCAGAACACACACTACACACACCTCAGAACACACACTACACACACTACACACACCTCAGAACACACACTACACACACCTCAGAACACACACTACACACACCTCAGAACACACACTACACACACTACACACACCTCAGAACACACACTACACACACCTCAGAACACACACTACACACACCTCAGAATACAAACTACACACACCTCAGAACACACACTAGACACACCTCAGAACACACACAACACACACTACACACACCTCAGAACACACACTACACACACTTCAGAACACACACTACACACACACTACACACACCTCAGAACACACACTATACACACTACACACACCTCAGAACACGCACAACACACACTAAACACACCTCAGAACACACACTACACACACCTCAGAACACACACTAAACACTACACACACCTCAGAACACACACCACACACACTACACACACCTCAGAACACACACTATACACACTACACACACCTCAGAACACACACAACACACACACTACACACACCTCAGAACACACACTACACACACCTCAGAACACACACCACACACACACACACGACACACACCTCAGAACACACACAACACACACTACACACACCTCAAAACATACACTACACACACCTCACAACACACACTAAACACTACACACACCTCAGAACACACACTACACACACCTCAGAATACACACTACACACACCACACTACACACACCTCAGAACACACACTACACACACCTCAGAACACACACCACACACACCTCAGAACACACACTACAGACACCTCAGAACACACACCACACACACACTACACACACCTCAGAACACACACTATACACACTACACACACCTCAGAACACACACAACACACACACTACACACACCTCAGAACACACACAACACACACACTACACACACCTCAGAACACACACTACACACACCTCAGAACACACACCCTACACACACCTTAGAACACACACTAAACACTACACACACCTCAGAACACACACCATACACACTACACACACCTCAGAACACACACTACACACACCTCAGAATACACACTACACATACCACACTACACACTCCTCAGAACACACACTACACACACCTCAGAACACACACCACACACACTACACACACCTCAGAACACACACTACACACACCTCAGAATACACACTACACACACCACACTACAAACACCTCAGAACACACACTACACACACCTCAGAACACACACTACACACACCTCAGAACACACACTACACACACCTCACAACACACACCACACACACACTACACACACCTCAGAACACACACTATACACACTACACACACCTCAGAACACACACAACACACACACTACACACACCTCAGAACACACACCACACACACACCCTACACACACCTTAGAATACACACTAAACACTACACACACCTCAGAACACACACCATACACACTACACACACCTCAGAACACACACTACACACACCTCAGAATACACACTACACATACCACACTACACACTCCTCAGAACACACACTACACACACCTCAGAACACACACCACACACACTACACACACCTCAGAACACACACTACACACACCTCAGAACACACACTACACACACCTCAGAACACACACCACACACACTATACACTCCTCAGAACACACACTACACACACCTCAGAACACACACCACACACACACTACACACACCTCAGAACACACACTACACACACCTCAGAACACACACCGCACACACCTCAGAACACACACTACACACACTTCAGAACACACACTACACACACACTACACACACCTCAGAACACACACTATACACACTACACACACCTCAGAACACACACAACACACACACTACACACACCTCAGAACACACACCACACACACACCCTACACACACCTTAGAATACACACTAAACACTACACACACCTCAGAACACACACCATACACACTACACACACCTCAGAACACACACTACACACACATCAGAATACACACTACACATACCACACTACACACTCCTCAGAACACACACTACACACACCTCAGAACACACACCACACACACTACACACACCTCAGAACACACACTACACACACCTCAGAACACACACTACACACACCTCAGAACACACACCACACACACTATACACTCCTCAGAACACACACTACACACACCTCAGAACACACAACACACACACACTACACACACTTCAGAACACACACTACACACACACTACACACACCTCAGAACACACACAACACACACACTACACACACCTCAGAACACACACTACACACACCTCAGAACACACACCACACACACACACACACTACACACACCTCAGAACACACACTACACACACCTCAGAATACACACTACACACACCACACTACACACTCCTCAGAACACACACTACACACACCTCAGAACACACACCACACACACTACACACACCTCAGAACACACACTACACACACCTCAGAACACACACCACACACACACACACTACACACACCTCAGAACACACACCACACACACTACACACACCTCAGAACACACACTACACACACCTCAGAATACACACTACACACACCACACTACACACTCCTCAGAACACACACTACACACACCTCAGAACACACACCACACACACTACACACACCTCAGAACACACACTACACACACCTCAGAACACACACTACACACACCTCAGAACACACACCACACACACTATATACACCTCAGAACACACACTACACACACTACACACACCTCAGAACACACACTACACACACCTCAGAACACACACTACACACACCTCAGAACACACACTACACACACCTCAGAACACACACCACACACACTATATACACCTCAGAACACACACTACACACACCTCAGAACACACACTACACACACCTCAGAACACACATTACACACACCTCAGAACACACACTACACACACTTCAGAACACACACTACACATACACTACACACACCTCAGAACACACACAAAACACACACTACAGAAACCTCAGAACACACAGTACACACACCTCAGAACACACACCACACACACACACTACACACACCTCAGAAAACACACCACACACACACACACTACACACACCTCAGAACACACACTAAACACTACACACACCTCAGAACACATACCACACACACTACACACACCTCAGAACACACACTACACACACCTCAGAATACACACTACACACACCACACTACACACTCCTCAGAACACACACTACACACACCTCAGAACACACACCACACACACTATATACACCTCAGAACACACACTACACACACCTCAGAACACACACCACACACACACTACACACACCTCAGAACACACACCACACACACACTACACACACCTCAGAACACACATTACACACACCCGAGAACACACTACCCACACCTCAGAACACACACTGCACACACCTCAGAACACACACTGCACACACCTCAGAACACACACTACACACACCTCAGAACACACTACACACACCTCAGAACACACACCGCACACACCTCAGAACACACACTACACACACCTCAGAACACACTACACACACCTCAGAACACACACTGCACACACCTCAGAACACACACTACACACACCTCAGAACACACTACACACACCTCAGAACACACACTGCACACACCTCAGAACACACACTGCACACACCTCAGAACACACACTACAAACACCTCAGAACACACATTAGACACACCTGAGAACACACATTATACACACCTGAGAACACACACTACACACACGACACACACACTACACACACCTCAGAACACACATTATACACACCTGAGAACACACATTAGAGACACCTCAGAACACACATTACACACACCCGAGAACACACACTACACACACCTCAGAACACACACTGCACACACCTCAGAACACACACTACACACACCGCAGAACACACAATACACACACCTCAGAACACACACTACACACACCTCAGAACACACACTACACACACCTCAGAACACACATACACACCTCAGAACACACACTACACACACCTCAGAACACACATTATACACACCTCAGAACACACACTGCACACACCTCAGAACACACACTACACACACCTCAGAACACACATTATACACACCTGAGAACACACATTACACACACCCGAGAACACACACTACACACAGAATACATACTACACACACAGAACACACACTATAAACAGATCACACTACACACATCTCTAAACACACACACACACACACATATATATCTCTGAACACACACACACACATTTCTAAACACACAAACACACATAGCTCTAGACTAAACCCACAGCACTATAGACTGAACACACACTCGCATGTAAAGACACACAGCTCTACACCTAACCCCCCCACGGGAGTTCCTCTGCACACACACACACACACACACACACACACTGCTGTGTTCCGCATTTTCCTGGAGAGTTTTCCGCTGTGACTTGAGTTGTGTGTTTTTTATACTTTAACTTTCCAAACTTCGGAGCATCAGAATCACGGAGAGCTAACAGAACAACATCCTGGATATTAATTACGCTTTAATGACATGCGTCCGCTGCTCTAATTCTGTTAAAGATTATTCTCACAACAGGAAAATGAAATGGGTAACACACACACACACACAGCTCCCATAGCATATTTCCCTCCTCCGTTACTGTCGCGTCTTGTTAAAGTTTATTCACTGCGAGGTTTGAGGTGGGTATGACATGTGCTCAGGTGCGGTGTGTGTGTGTGTGTGTGTGTGTGTGTGTAGATGAAGTTGCAGCTTTGTGAATAAAATCTGACAGATATGGGAGCTACACTGCAGACCTTACCTTGCCCTCTATTTCTCTGCATGTCGGTGTAATAATCCCGTGGCTGGGTCACAGATTTCTCTCCACAACTGTAATTAAACACACACAAAGAGTAAACAAACACACACACACAACACTAAACCACACACACAGAGTAAACAAACACACACACACAACACTAAACCACACACACAGAGTAAACAAACACACACACACAACACTAAACCACACACACAGAGTAAACAAACACACACACACACAACACTAAACCACACACACAGAGTAAACAAACACACACATACAACACTAAACCACACACACAGAGTAAACAAACACACACACACAACACTAAACCACACATACAGAGTAAACAAACACACACACACACAACACTAAACCACACACACAGAGTAAACAAACACACACATACAACACTAAACCACACACACAGAGTAAACAAACACACACACACACAACACTAAACCACACACACAGAGTAAACAAACACACACACACAACACTAAACCACACACACAGAGTAAACAAACACACACACACAACACTAAACCACACACACAGAGTAAACAAACACACACACACACAACACTAAACCACACACACAGAGTAAACAAACACACACATACAACACTAAACCACACACACAGAGTAAACAAACACACACATACAACACTAAACCACACACACAGAGTAAACAAACACACACACACAACACTAAACCACACACACAGAGTAAACAAACACACACACACACAACACTAAACCACACACACAGAGTAAACAAACACACACATACAACACTAAACTACACACACAGAGTAAACAAACACACACATACAACACTAAACTACACACACAGAGTAAACAAACACACACACACAACACTAAACCACACACACAGAGTAAACAAACACACACACACAACACTAAACCACACACACAGAGTAAACAAACACACACATACAACACTAAACCACACACACAGAGTAAACAAACACACACATACAACACTAAACCACACACACAGAGTAAACAAACACACACACACAACTCTAAACCACACACAGAGTAAACAAACACACACACACACAACACTAAACCACACACACAGAGTAAACAAACACACACACACACAACACTAAACCACACACACAGAGTAAACAAACACACACATACAACACTAAACCACACACACAGAGTAAACAAACACACACACACACAACACTAAACCACACACACAGAGTAAACAAACACACACACACACAACACTAAACCACACACACAGAGTAAACAAACACACACACACACAACACTAAACCACACACACAGAGTAAACAAACACACACATACAACACTAAACCACACACACAGAGTAAACAAACACACACACATACAACACTAAACCACACACACAGAGTAAACAAACACACACACACACACAACACTAAACCACACACACAGAGTAAACAAACACACACATACAACACTAAACCACACACACAGAGTAAACAAACACACACATACAACACTAAACCACACACACAGAGTAAACAAACACACACACACACAACACTAAACCACACACACAGAGTAAACAAACACACACATACAACACTAAACCACACACACAGAGTAAACAAACACACACACACACAACACTAAACCACACACACAGAGTAAACAAACACACACATACAACACTAAACCACACACACAGAGTAAACAAACACACACATACAACACTAAACCACACACACAGAGTAAACAAACACACACATACAACACTAAACCACACACACAGAGTAAACAAACACACACACACACAACACTAAACCACACACACAGAGTAAACAAACACACACATACAACACTAAACCACACACACAGAGTAAACAAACACACACACACAACACTAAACCACACACACAGAGTAAACAAACACACACATACAACACTAAACCACACACACACACAGAGTAAACAAACACACACACACACACAACACTAAACCACACACACAGAGTAAACAAACACACACACACAACACTAAACCACACACACAGAGTAAACAAACACACACATACAACACTAAACCACACACACAGAGTAAACAAACACACACACACACAACACTAAACCACACACACAGAGTAAACAAACACACACACACAACACTAAACCACACACACAGAGTAAACAAACACACACACACAACACTAAACCACACACACAGAGTAAACAAACACACACATACAACACTAAACCACACACACAGAGTAAACAAACACACACATACAACACTAAACCACACACACAGAGTAAACAAACACACACATACAACACTAAACCACACACACAGAGTAAACAAACACACACACACACAACACTAAACCACACACACAGAGTAAACAAACACACACACACACACAACACTAAACCACACACACAGAGTAAACAAACACACACACACAACACTAAACCACACACACAGAGTAAACAAACACACACACACAACACTAAACCACACACACAGAGTAAACAAACACACACACACACAACACTAAACCACACACACAGAGTAAACAAACACACACACACACAACACTAAACCACACACACAGAGTAAACAAACACACACATACAACACTAAACCACACACACAGAGTAAACAAACACACACATACAACACTAAACCACACACACAGAGTAAACAAACACACACACATACAACACTAAACCACACACACAGAGTAAACAAACACACACATACAACACTAAACCACACACACAGAGTAAACAAACACACACATACAACACTAAACCACACACACAGAGTAAACAAACACACACACATACAACACTAAACCACACACACAGAGTAAACAAACACACACACACACAACACTAAACCACACACACAGAGTAAACAAACACACACATACAACACTAAACCACACACACAGAGTAAACAAACACACACATACAACACTAAACCACACACACAGAGTAAACAAACACACACATACAACACTAAACCACACACACAGAGTAAACAAACACACACACACACAACACTAAACCACACACACAGAGTAAACAAACACACACATACAACACTAAACCACACACACAGAGTAAACAAACACACACACACACAACACTAAACCAAACACACAGAGTAAACAAACACACACACAACACTAAACCACACACACAGAGTAAACAAACACACACATACAACACTAAACCACACACACAGAGTAAACAAACACACACATACAACACTAAACCACACACACAGAGTAAACAAACACACACATACAACACTAAACTACACACACAGAGTAAACAAACACACACACACAACACTAAACCACACACACAGAGTAAACAAACACACAAACACACAACTCTAAACCACACACAGAGTAAACAAACACACACACAACTCTAAACCACACACACACACACAGAGTAAACAAACACACACACACAACTCTAAACCACACACAGAGAGTAAACAAACACACACACAACTCTAAACCACACACACACAACTCTAAACCACACACACACACAGAGTAAACAAACACACACACACAACTCTAAACCACACACAGAGAGTAAACAAACACACACACAACTCTAAACCACACACACACAACTCTAAACCACACACACACAACTCTAAACCACACACACACAATTCTAAACCACACACACAGAGTAAACAAACACACACACACAACACTAAACCACACACACAGAGTAAACAAACACACACATAAAACACTAAACCACACACACAGAGTAAACAAACACACACATAAAACACTAAACCACACACACAGAGTAAACAAACACACACACATACAACACTAAACCACACACACAGAGTAAACAAACACACACACACAACACTAAACCACACACACAGAGTAAACAAACACACACACACAACACTAAACCACACACACAGAGTAAACAAACACACACATACAACACTAAACCACACACACAGAGTAAACAAACACACACACACAACACTAAACCACACACACAGAGTAAACAAACACACACACACACAACACTAAACCACACACACAGAGTAAACAAACACACACACACACACAACACTAAACCACACACACAGAGTAAACAAACACACACACACAACACTAAACCACACACACAGAGTAAACAAACACACACACACAACACTAAACCACACACACAGAGTAAACAAACACACACACACAACACTAAACCACACACACAGAGTAAACAAACACACACATACAACACTAAACCACACACACAGAGTAAACAAACACACACACACAACACTAAACCACACACACAGAGTAAACAAACACACACACACAACACTAAACCACACACACAGAGTAAACAAACACACACACACAACACTAAACCACACACACAGAGTAAACAAACACACACACACAACACTAAACCACACACACAGAGTAAACAAACACACACATACAACACTAAACCACACACACAGAGTAAACAAACACACACATACAACACTAAACCACACACACAGAGTAAACAAACACACACACACAACACTAAACCACACACACAGAGTAAACAAACACACACACACAACACTAAACCACACACACAGAGTAAACAATCACACACAACACTAAACCACACACACACACAACTCTAAACCACACACACACAACTCTAAACCACACACACACAACTCTAAACCACACACAGAGTAAACAAACACACACACAACTCTAAACCACACACACACACAGAGTAAACAAACACACACACACAACTCTAAACCACACACAGAGAGTAAACAAACACACACACAACTCTAAACCACACACACACAACTCTAAACCACACACAACTCTAAACCACACACACACAATTCTAAACCACACACACACAACTCTAAACCACACACACACAATTCTAAACCACACACAGAGAGTAAACAAACACACACACAGCTCTAAACCACACACACAGTGTAAACAAACACACACACAGAACTCTAAACAACACACAACACAGAGTAAACAAACACACACACAACTCTTAACCACACACACACAGAGTAAACAAACACACACACACAACTCTAAACCACACACACACAACTCTAAACCACACTCACAGAGTAAACAAACATATACACAACTCTAGACCACACACACACAACTCTAAACCACACACACAGAGTAAACAAACACACACACAACTCTAAACCACACACACACAACTCTAAACCACACACAACTCTAAATCACACACACACAACTCTAAACCACACACAACTCTAAATCACACACACACAACTCTAAATCACACACACACAACTCTAAACCACACTTTTAACACACATCATCATCATCCCTGCTGCAGAACTCACTTGAACACGCGAAGCCCGAGTGTCACTGATAGAGTCTAATGAATATGTATGACTTCCACATGAATATATTAATCTCCTTAAAATGCTGAATTACCTGCAGATAAACTGAGACAATATGACAACACACACACACACACACACACATATATAAACTGAGACAATACAACAACACACACACAAATAAACTGAGACAATACGGCAACACACACACACATATAAACTGAGACAATACAACAGCACACACACACACACAGATAAACTGAGACAATACGACAACACACACACACAGATAAACTGAGACAATACGACAACACACACACAGATAAACTGACACAATACGACAACACACACACGCAGATAAACTGAGACAATACGACAACACACACACACAGATAAACTGACACAATACGACAACACACACACACAGATAAACTGACACAATACGGCAACACACACACACACACATATAAACTGAGACAATACAACAGCACACACACACACACAGATAAACTGAGACAATACGACAACACACACACACACAGATAAACTGACACAATATGACAACACACACACACACAGATAAACTGACACAATATGACAACACACACACACACAGATAAACTGACACAATATGACAACACACACACACACAGATAAACTGACACAATACGACAACACACACACAAAGATAAACTGAGACAATACGACAACACACACACACACACACAGATAAACTGAGACAATATGACAATACACACACACACACAGATAAACTGAGACAATACGACAACACACACACAGATAAACTGAGACAATACGACAACACACACAGATAAACTGAGACAGTATGACAACACACACACACACACAGATGAACTGAGACAGTATGACAACACACACACACACAGATAAACTGAGACAATACGACAACACACACACACACACAGATGAACTGAGACAGTATGACAACACACACACACACAGATGAACTGAGACAGTATGACAACACACACACACACACAGATAAACTGAGACAGTATGACAACACACACACACACAGATGAACTGAGACAGTATGACAACACACACACACACACAGATAAACTGAGACAGTATGACAACACACACACACACAGATGAACTGAGACAGTATGACAACACACACACACACACAGATAAACTGAGACAATATGACAACACACACACACACAGATAAACTGAGACAATATGACAACACACACACACACGCACATAAACTGAGACAATATGACAACACACACACACACATACAGATGAACTGAGACAGTATGACAACACACACACACACAGATGAACTGAGACAGTATGACAACACACACACACACACAGATAAACTGAGACAATATGACAACACACACACACACACACAGATAAACTGAGACAATATGACAACACACACACACACACAGATAAACTGAGACAGTATGACAACACACACACACACACACAGATAAACTGAGACAATATGACAACACACACACACACAGATAAACTGAGACAATATGACAACACACACACTCACACAGATGAACTGAGACAGTATGACAACACACACACTCACACAGATGAACTGAGACAGTATGACAACACACACACTCACACAGATGAACTGAGACAGTATGACAACACACACACACACACACACACAGATGAACTGAGACAGTATGACAACACACACACTCACACAGATGAACTGAGACAGTATGACAACACACACACACACACACACACAGATAAACTGAGACAGTATGACAACACACACACACACACACACACACAGATAAACTGAGACAGTATGACAACACACACACACACACACAGATAAACTGAGACAATATGACAACACACACACACACACACACACAGATAAACTGAGACAGTATGACAACACACACACACACAGATGAACTGAGACAGTATGACAACACACACACACAGATAAACTGAGACAGTATGACAACACACACACACACAGATGAACTGAGACAGCATGACAACACACACACACACACACACAGATAAACTGAGACAGTATGACAACACACACACTCACACAGATGAACTGAGACAGTATGACAACACACACACACAGATAAACTGAGACAGTATGACAACACACACACACACAGATGAACTGAGACAGCATGACAACACACACACACACACACACAGATGAACTGAGACAGTATGACAACACACACACACAGATAAACTGAGACAGTATGACAACACACACACACACAGATGAACTGAGACAGCATGACAACACACACACACACACACACAGATGAACTGAGACAGCATGACAACACACACACACACACACACAGATAAACTGAGACAGTATGACAACACACACACTCACACAGATAAACTGAGACAGTATGACAACACACACACTCACACAGATAAACTGAGACAATATGACAACACACACACTCACACAGATGAACTGAGACAGTATGACAACACACACACTCACACAGATAAACTGAGACAGTATGACAACACACACACTCACACAGATGAACTGAGACAGTATGACAACACACACACACACACAGATAAACTGAGACAGTATGACAACACACACACTCACACAGATGAACTGAGACAGTATGACAACACACACACACACACAGATAAACTGAGACAGTATGACAACACACACACACACACAGATAAACTGAGACAGTATGACAACACACACACACACACACACAGATAAACTGAGACAATATGACAACACACACACACACACAGATAAACTGAGACAATATGACAACACACACACACACGTAAACTGAGACAATATGACAACACACACACACAGATAAACTGAGACAATACAACAACACACGTATAAACTGAGACAATACGACAACACACACACACACACAGATAAACTGAGACAATACGACAATACACACATATAAACTGAGACAATACGACAACACACACACACAGATAAACTGAGACAATACAACAACACACACACAGATAAACTGAGACAATACGACAACACACACACACACAGATAAACTGAGACAATATGACAACACACACACATAGATAAACTGAGACAATACGACAACACACACACAGATAAACTGAGACAATACGACAATACACACACACAGATAAACTGAGACAATACGACAACACACACACACACAGATAAACTGAGACAATACGACAACACACACACACAGATAAACTGAGACAATACGACAATACACACACACAGATAAACTGAGACAATACGACAACACACACACACACAGATAAACTGAGACAATACGACAACACACACACACACACAGATAAACTGAGACAATACGACAATACACACACACACAGATAAACTGAGACAATACGACAATACACACACACACACAGATAAACTGAGACAATACGACAACACACACACGCAGATAAACTGAGACAATACGACAACACACACACAGATAAACTGAGACAATACGACAATACACACACACACACAGATAAACTGAGACAATACGACAACACACACACGCAGATAAACTGAGACAATACGACAACACACACACAGATAAACTGAGACAATACGACAACACACACAGATAAACTGAGACAGTATGACAACACACACACACACACAGATAAACTGAGACAATACGACAACACACACACACACAGATAAACTGAGACAATACGACAACACACACTCACACACAGATAAACTGAGACAATACGACAACACACACACAGATAAACTGAGACAATACGACAACACACACAGATAAACTGAGACAGTATGACAACACACACACACACACAGATAAACTGAGACAATACGACAACACACACACACACAGATAAACTGAGACAATACGACAACACACACACACACACACAGATAAACTGAGACAATACGACAATACACACACACACACAGATAAACTGAGACAATACGACAACACACACACACACACAGATAAACTGAGACAATACGACAACACACACTCACACACAGATAAACTGAGACAATACGACAATACACACACACACAGATAAACTGAGACAATACGACAATACACACACACACACAGATAAACTGAGACAATACAACAGCACACACACGCAGATAAACTGAGACAATACGACAACACACACAGATAAACTGAGACAATACGACAACACACACACAGATAAACTGAGACAATACGACAACACACACACACACAGATAAACTGAGACAATACGACAATACACACACTCACACACACACAGATAAACTGAGGCAATACAACAATACACACACACACACACACACACATAAACTGAGACAATACGACAACACACACACACACACACACACAGATAAACTGAGACAATACAACAACACACACAGATAAACTGAGACAATACGACAACACACACACAGCTATACTGAGACAATACGACAACAACACACACACAGCTACACTGAGACAATACAACAACACACACACAGCTACACTGAGACAATACGACAACACACACAGACAACTACACTGAGACAATACAACAACATACACAGACACACGCACAGCTACACTGAGACAATACAACAACATACACACACACACTCACACACACACACAGCTACACTGAGACAATACGTCAACACACACACACAGCTACACTGAGACAATATGACAACACAGACACACACAGCTACACTGAGACAATGTGACAACACACACAGACAACTACACTGAGACAATACGACAACACACACACAACTACACTGAGACAATACGCGAACACACACACAACTAGACTGAGACAATACACGAACACACACACACAACTAGACTGAGACAATACGCGAACACACACACACAACTACACTGAGACAATATGACAACACACACACACAACTGCAGAGACAATATGCAAACACACAAACACAACTACACTGAGACAATACAACAACACACAGAGACACAGCTACACTGAGACAATACGACAACACACACACACACACAGCTACACTGAGACAATACAACAACACACACACACACACAACTACACTGAGACAATACGACAACACACACACACACAACTACACTGAGACAATACGACAACACACACACACACACACAGCTACACTGAGACAATACAACAACACACACACACACACAACTACACTGAGACAATACGACAACACACACACACACACACACACAACTACACTGAGACAATACGACAACACACACACACACAGCTACACTGAGACAATACAACAACACACACAGACACAGCTACACTGAGACAATACGACAACACACACACACACACACAACTACACTGAGACAATACGACAACACACACACACAACTGCAGAGACAATATGCGAACACACAAACACAACTACACTGAGACAATATGACAACACACACACACAACTACACTGATACAATACAACAACACACACACACAACTGCAGAGACAATATGCGAACACACAAACACAACTACACTGAGACAATATGACAATACACACACACAACTACACTGAGACAATATGACAACACACACACACAACTACACTGAGATAATACAACAACACACACACACACACACAGCTACACTGAGACAATATGACAATACACACACACAGCTACACTGAGACAATATGACAAAACACACACACACAGCTACACTGAGACAATACAACAACACACACAGACACAGCTACACTGAGACAATACGACAACACACACACACACAGCTACACCGAGACAATACAACAACACACACACAGCTACACTGAGACAATATGACAATACACACACACACACAGCTACACTGAGACAATACGACAAAACACACACACAGCTACACTGAGACAATACAACAACACACACAGACACAGCTACACTGAGACAATACGACAACACACACACACACAGCTACACTGAGACAATACGACAACACACACACACACAGCTACACTGAGACAATACGACAACACACACACACACACGCAGCTACACTGAGACAATACAACAACATACACACACATACAGACAGCTACACTGAGACAATACGTCAACACACACAGACAACTACACTGAGACAATACAACAACACACACACACACACACTCACACAGCTACACTGAGACAATACAACAACACACACAGCTACACTGAGACAATACGACAAAACACACAGCTACACTGAGACAATACGACAACACACACAAACACAGCTACACTGAGACAATACAACAATGTACACACACACACACACAGCTACACTGAGACAATACGTCAACACACACACAGCTACACTGAGACAATACGACAACACACACACACACACACACAGACAACTACACTGAGACAATACAACAACACACACACACACACAGCTACACTGAGACAATACAACAACATACACACACACACAGACACACAGCTACACTGAGACAATACAACACACACTCACACAGCTGCACTGAGACAGTATGACAACACCCACACACACACACACAGCTACACTGAGACAATACGACAACACACACACACAGATGCACTGAGACAATACAACAACACCCACACACACACACACACACACAAACACACAGCTACACTGAGACAATATGACAATACACACAACTACACTGAGACAATACGACAGCACACACACAACTAGACTGAGACAATACACAAACACACACACACAACTACACAGACAATACGCGAACACACACACACACAACTACACTGAGACAGTACGACAATACACACAAACAACTACACTGAGACAGTACGACAACACACACACACACAACTGCACTGAGACAATACATCAACACACACAGACAACTACACTGAGACAATACAACAACACCCCCCCACACACACGCACAACTACACTGAGACAATATGACAATACACACACACACAGCTATACTGAGACAATATATCAACACACACAGACAACTACACTGAGACAATACAACACCCCCCCACACACACACAGCTACACTGAGACAATACATCAACACACACAGACAACTACACTGAGACAATACAACACCCCCACACACACACACACACATACCATATTCCCAAAGTGACGTACCATATTCCCAAAGCCACATACCATATTCCTAAAGCCACATACCATATTCCTAAAGTCACATACCATATTCCCAAAGTGACATACTATATTTCCAAAGTCACATATCATATTCTCAAAGCGACGTACCACACTCCCAAAGTCACATAGCATATTCCCAAAGCCACGTACCATTTTCCCAAAGCCACATACCATATTCCCAAAGCCACATACCATATTCCGAAAGTCAGATACCATATTCCCAAAGCCACCTAGCACATTTCCAAAGCCACATACCATATTCCCAAAGTCACATACCATATTCCCAAAGCCACGTACCATTTTCCCAAAGCCACATACCATATTCCCAAAGCCACATACCATATTCCGAAAGTCAGATACCATATTCCCAAAGCCACCTAGCACATTTCCAAAGCCACATACCATATTCCCAAAGTCACATACCATATTCCCAAAGCCACGTACCATTTTCCCAAAGCCACATGCCATATTCCCAAAGCCACGTACCATATTCCCAAAGCCACCTAGCACATTTCCAAAGCCACATACCATATTCCCAAAGCCACCTACCATATTCCGAAAGTCAGATGCCATATTCCCAAAGCCACCTAGCTCATTTCCAAAGCCACATACCATATTCCCAAAGCCACGTACCATATTCCCAAAGCCACCTAGCACATTTCCAAAGTCACATACCATATTCCCAAAGTGACGTACACTGTTAGCAATTTTTGTAAATCACACACACAACTACACTGAGACAATATGACAATACACACACACAACTACACTGAGACAATATGACAATACACACACACACAGCTACACTGAGACAATACATCAACGCACACAGACAACTACACTGAGACAATACAACACCCCCACACACACACACACACATACCATATTCCCAAAGTGACGTACCATATTCCCAAAGCCACATACCATATTCCTAAAGTCACATACCATATTCCCAAAGTGACATACTATATTTCCAAAGTCACATATCATATTCTCAAAGCGACATACCACACTCCCAAAGTCACATACCATATTCCAAAAGCCACATACCATATTCCCAAAGCCACGTACCATATTCCCAAAGCCACATACCATATTCCCAAAGTCACATACCATATTCCAAAAGCCACATACCATATTCCCAAAGCCACATACCATATTCCCAAAGCCACGTACCATATTCCCAAAGCCACCTAGCACATTTCCAAAGCCACATACCATATTCCCAAAGCCACGTACCATATTCCAAAAGCCACGTACCATATTCCCAAAGCCACCTAGCACATTTCCAAAGCCACATACCATATTCCCAAAGCCACGTACCATATTCCAAAAGCCACATACCATATTCCCAAAGCCACGTACCATATTCCCAAAGCCACCTAGCACATTTCCAAAGTCTCATACCATAATCCCAAAGCCACGTACCATATTCCCAAAGCCACATACCATATTCCAAAAGCCACATACCATATTCCCAAAGCCACGTACCATATTCCAAAAGCCACATACCACATTCCTAAAGCCACGTACCATATTCCCAAAGCCACATACCATATTCCCAAAGCCACGTACCATATTCCAAAAGCCACATACCATAATCCCAAAGCCACATACCATATTCCCAAAGCCACCTAGCACATTTCCAAAGCAACATACCACATTTCCCAAAGCCACGTACCATTTTCCCAAAGCCACATACCATATTCCGAAAGTCAGATACCATATTCCCAAAGCCACCTAGCACATTTCCAAAGCCACATACCATATTCCCAAAGCCACGTACCATATTCCCAAAGCCACCTAGCACATTTCCAAAGTCACATACCATATTCCCAAAGTGACGTACACTGTTAGCAATTTTTGTAAATCACACAGTATTTAACTGTAAAATGAAATGTATTTTTCTGTAGGACAGTTATACAGTATGTTAGTTGCATTATGGGAAACATCCCCTTGGTGCCATTAAAATACAGTATTTTTCATTTACTGTAAATCGAAATACAGCAAAAAAAAAACCAAAAAACAATGAGCGCGAAACCTGACCAATCACAGAAAGGCATTTGTTTCATGCCTGGAGGAAGAAGAAAACCAAGACACAGATGCAAGAACCTAACAGCTGCAAAGGTGTATTAATATAAATATTCCTGCAATACTACTATATTTCTCCTATATATTATTATTTTGGTTTAATTCATTAAAAATAACTAAATAAAACAAAACAAAACTTGCTTCTGTATGTCACTTAATGACGCACAGTGGCCCACAGTGGTTAATCATGCAAAAGAGCACACAAACATGGTGGACTTCAGGTTTTTGTGTACAGTTTCTGAATGTCCATGCACGATTCAATTCAGACTTCTGATTAGACTTGGAGTTTACGATTTGATAGTAAGCATACCTATTTTAAACCGTGCGCCAGAAAATTGTGAGATTTCAGAAACCTGAGGAATACACTAGCAGAAAGACATCAATTAATGCAAGCCTATTTGAGTGCTGGCTCCATCTTTCCTCCAAATGTGCAAGTAGGTTAAGGGGATTTGTAACAACAACTGCTACATACAAAAGAACCACATACAAAACGTCAATGGTTGCTGTGGTAGATCACACTGATGATGTGTACACATTTGGGAAAATTGACATGATTCTGATTACACGTCTTCTTTGTTGTTGAAAAGTGTGAATCAGTAACGGTTATTGACCTGGGTCTGCCCCATCTGCAACAAGAGTCAAATCCTGAATATTTGTGTGTAAACGCAGAGTATTTAGCTGATTAATACCCTCTGCCAGTGTACAAACGCTTTGACGCTAATTTTGTTACACATCACCACTCTGTTTGTCTTAGGTAAAAAGGTAAATGATGGACGCTGTCATCAGAAGTGCCCTCCCAATGCAGGATAATGATCGGCTGAATGACTTGCTATCAGAATTGATGAGAATTGGTGTGAAAACAGATGTTGACCTCCAATATGTCACCTCAGATGACGTCAAAGACTTCCTTCCACCAATAGATTGCAGAGGGCAGAGATGTTGACCCAGGCCCTGCAGCTGTCCTGTTGATAATGGCCCACTTCAAAGAAAAGGAGGAATCACTCTTCCTTTCAGCTGATGTAAGTATCCTTTTTTTTTCATTTATATAATTTATAATTGATATAACTGACAGTTAGAAAAACTGTGTGTGTCTGTGTGTTTGTTTATGCGTGTTTAGGTCACAACAACTCCGGCAGATGCAGAGACCAGGCTTTCACTTCCTTCTACAGCAAGGTTGATCATCCTTTAATTCATGAGTTAAAGGGATGGTTCATGGCTCTCCATGTGTAACATTTTGCTTAAAATCTCCTCAAAAAGTTTTAAATAACAAGGATAAGTAAATGATGGTTGTCATTTTTTTGGTAAACTTTCCCTTAATGGGATAGTTTTTTTTTTGTAGGGAATTCTACTCTATGCAGCAAAAAATGGATGCTGGCGATTGAAGGCAAAGTCTTCTTTCCTGAATCTGACCTACAAGATATGTCATCTGCAATTGCTGTTCTTTTTGGTTCCTATTACGTGCTTAACATCGAATACCAAGTGGAAGCAGCCACTACTTTGGAGTTTATATTCTTTCAGTATGCTATAACATTAGGGTAAACTAGTGTTGTCAAAAGTACTCCTTATGTTGTTCCAAACACAAAAGACTTTTGTTCATCACAAATGAAAATATTTTTAATCTCTTATCATTTTTGTTCATCCTCTGATAGTCCACTCAACCAAAATATTCCAGTTCAGAAAGTGTAGAAAGACAAAGAAGTAATCCATAAGATTTACCAATTAGGTGTCTTAAACCTCTCAAATCATATGGATTAGTTTTATGCACTTGACACTAAAGACTTTGGTTGACTGGATAGATAAAAAAAAATAAGAGAGAATATTCTTTAGAGTCTTGAGAGTGAGTAAATTATTATATTAATAGTAAATTAATTATTAATCTCTGTTAAAATGTCAGAAAAATTAAGTTTGTTTCATGGCCTTTTAAGATGTTTAAAATTTCATTTATTACTACAGTTAAAGAAGAAAAATTAAACTTGTCATTTGCTCATCCTTATGTCGTACCAAACACAAAAGACTTTTGTTCAACTGTTTTGTTATTTCATTTTTTACAATTGAATTAAAAACAATTAATAACATATTACACCATTGTCATTGCTTATGATTATTATTTACTGAGACCTGATGAAATACAGTAATTTACACTGTGTACAGTTTTACAGTAAATAGACAAATGGGCAATGAATTACAAGTACATTTTTATTGTATTAAAATATATTACTGGAGAAAAGACAGTAAAATATTGTATGTTTTACAGTAAAAAAAATATACTATACTGTAATGTACTTTACTTTTTTCAGCAGGATCAACGGTACTGTAAATATTAATACAGTATTTTGCTATAAGTGTAATTTATAGTAAGGTGCTGCCAGTAAGTTACTGTAAATTCTACAGGATGTCTGTTATATTCCCAAAGCCATGTACCATATTCCCAAAGTGACTTACCATATTCCCAAAGCTAGGTACCATATTCCCAAAGCCATGTACCATATTCCCAAACCAACTTACCATATTCCCAAAGCCACATTCCATATTCCCAAAGCCATGTACCATATTCCCAAAGTGACATACTATATTCCCAAAGCCACATGCTATATTCCCAAAGCCATGTACCATATTCCCAAAGCCACATACCATATTCCCAAAGCCACATACTATATTCCCAAAGCCACATATCATATTCCCAACGCCACGGACCATATTCCCAAAGCCACATACCATATTCCCAAAGCCACATACCATATTTCCAAGGCCATGTACCATCTTCCCAAAGCCACATTCCATATTCCCAAAGCCACATTCCATATTCCCAAAGCCACATACCATATTCCCAAAGTGACGTATTATATTCCCAAAGCCACATTCCATATTCCCAAAGCCATGTACCATATTCCCAAAGCCACGGACCATATTCCCAAAGCCACATACCATATTCCCAAAGCCACATACCATATTCCCAAAGCCACGGACCATATTCCCAAAGCCACATACCACATTCCCAAAGCCACGGACCATATTCCCAAAGCCACATACCATATTCCCAAAGCCACATACCATATTTCCAAAGCCACATACCATATTTCCAAAGCCATGTACCATCTTCCCAAAGCCACATTCCATCTTCCCAAAGCCACATTCCATATTCCCAAAGCCACATACCATATTCCCAAAGTGACGTATTATATTCCCAAAGCCACATTCCATATTTCCAAAGCCATGTACCATCTTCCCAAAGCCACATACCATCTTCCCAAAGCCATATTCCATATTCCCAAAGCCACATTCCATCTTCCCAAAGCCACATTCCATATTTCCAAAGCCATATTCCCTCTTCCCAAAGCCACATACCATATTCCCAAAGCCATATTCCATCTTCCCAAAGCCACATTCCATCTTCCCAAAGCCACATTCCATCTTCCCAAAGCCACATTCCATATTCCCAAAGCCACATTCCATATTCCCAAAGCCACATACCATATTCCCAAAGTGACGTATTATATTCCCAAAGCCACATTCCATATTTCCAAAGCCATGTACCATCTTCCCAAAGCCACATACCATCTTCCCAAAGCCATATTCCATATTCCCAAAGCCACATACCATATTTCCAAAGCCACATTCCATTTTCCCAAAGCCACATTCCATATTCCCAAAGCCACATACCATATTCCCAAAGTGACATAGTATATTCCCAAAGCCACATTCCATATTCCCAAAGCCATGTCTTTCCAAGTTCCTACATTTACAGGATCCTCTGTACCCAGAGCCCTATATTTCTCTTAACTTTTCATGGTTCTCTGTCCCACAGGTCCACATTCCCAGTGTACTGCACTGCACCGACTTCCTAAGGGTTTGTGTTTCCTGAATGAAATGTTCTAGACACTTCTCCACTGCTTCTTCAGTCTTCTGCTGTATCAGACATCATTTATGAGGAGAAGACATTTAATCTGGTCATTTAACTCAAATCGAATCATTGATTAAATGCATGCTGTTTCTTGCAAAAAAAAAAAGCTCAGATCTGGATATTTTATTGAATTGAATACAGATATTTTGACATTGAGCCTTTTTTTCTCTCTAACTCTGTTGAATCAATTGGAAAGATTAAAAAATGTAAAGGTTGCTCAGGTCACTGACTCCTTTCACCCTTCTAGCTCTTTAAAGTCAAATGTCCTGGTGTCACCTCTGCTGATGAGAGAAGCTCGTTGATATCAACACTGCTACAGAATCGATAAATCCCTCATGCACTCGGCACGTTCGTTTACAGATTTTTTAGCCCTTTCTGGCAAGTTTCTGATTAAAATTTTCCAAAGTAAAGCAAAGTAGCTGTTTAAATATTTGCTATAAGAATGTGGCCTTCAATCTTTTCATTTCTCTCTCTCTCTCTCCCTCTCTCTCTCTCCCTCTGTCACACACACACACACACACACATTCGTGATCACTTATTAAATTTCCAGGCAATACCTGAGTTACCATGATTAAAGATATTTTTCCAGTCCAACCGTCAATCCCTCCAGATTTTAGTTAGTTATTAAATTCAAATTAAATCTAATTAATAGCTGTTCAATCCTCTTTATTCAAATCCACCGGCATAATTAATTTCATTAAAAACATTCTCCGAGTGTCTGATTCAAAACGATCCACGATATTCGTTACGTTTTTTTGGATAACAATTTGCATATTTCAGATCATCACAGACATACAGGATTTAAATATGGATTCGGCTCTCGGGGCAATAACAGAAAAAAAAAAATCCCTCTCAGGGTATCTGGCAACGTATCTTTCATTTTCGAGTTCATTTTCTAGCCTCGATAATCATATTTAAACACCCCGGATACCAATTTACATAGCAATCGAGGTGAGGTGCGCTTGGTGTCCAGGGAATGTTTTTTGGCCGATCGTTTCCTTTAACGGTGCAGAATTGATTCTGTTTCACTCGTAAGACGAAGAAATAAATGTAAATGGAATGTAAATGTAAACACTTCTCGGAGTGCTAACGGACAAGCGGCATGGAAAAACAAGAAGTCTTAGGAACGCGATGGAGGAAGACGTGTTTTGGGAAGCACTCAGACTAAAAATGGCTAACAAATCAGAGACCAAAATCTCCAATCAAATCATTTTCCTGCGCTTTATGCTAAATTCACACATTTTCTGCTCCACTGAGATACATTTAGGATCAGATTTAAATGTAGATATATGAAGAAAAAAGTTTGGCTTTTGTTAAGAATAAAACATGACGGGCTGAGACAGCTAGCGGTTCGCTCGGACAGGTTTCAGACGTCATTAAAAATGAAGGAGCGGAGTAACGAGTGATGAAAGCGTTCTTGTGGAAGGACGATGCGAAAGGGAAAAAGGTGTGTGGTGTAAAAGGCTGCATCGTTCCCATTCTGTCCAAGATGATCTCTTTGTACTGTTTGTGCTTTCGCACTACATGTAGGACAGGAGCTGAGTCATTTTCTAGCTGCTAGCACTGCAGCAGCCTTGTCACTTTATTCTAATGCCTCACTAGCCTAATCATGTTAATGCTAACACTGGATCAGCCTAAAATAGCCCGATCCTTGGCGATCTTATACGCATCTGAATAATGAGCCTAGACGCCGCAGGAACCAGATTTGCCATAATTAATGTGATCATCATGACTAGGACTATTCATGAAGGAATAGATATAAACACTGCTGGGGAAAAAAAACGAAGGGGAGACTTACATCACATGCTGGATCTCGATGAACGAAATATTCAAGTTGAAAATCTTTACTTAGATAAACTGTTTAATTCAGTGAGAACAAAATGATGCGGCGAGTCAGGCATTGTCATGCATTTTATATCCAAGAAAGAAAAAAAGAAAGAAAGAAAGAAAGAAAGAACAGTACAGTTATTACAGTCGTCACTACGGAGCCCATTACAGACACTATTACAAAGTTTATTACAGACACCAGTACAGATATTGTTATGAATCTAATAAAAAAAACACTGGATAATAATTTCACCGATTTTTGGATTAGTGTCTTTGCTGTGAAGTTATAACATGGCAGGTTGGATGCGGGCTTCGTTTGTGAAACGTCTTTTAAAATGTCACCTTTTCACATCATCAGGCTGAATTGCAGCTCAGTGGTCTCGGGGTGATAAAAGTGATGATTGCAAAGTCGTCTTCCTGCTGTCACACTCAAGCCAGGATGATTAGGAAAGCTGATTCTGTGACATTTTGATTTCTTTCTTTATTTAATTATTCAGGTCTAAAGCACAAAAGCTGGAAAGACAGCTCTGGAATATGAGCGAGGATCCGGCATGAAGCGGATTCTAATCAGGAGTGACGAATTAAAGGAAAAAAGGCAGAGTGTTTGCTTTGTGTTCAGACTAATCTGTTACTGAACACACACACTGGATTAAATGCGCTCTGTACACACACTACTGCATCTACACACACGTTCTTTCTCCTGCTGTGTGCTGATTGTCCTGGGGCTCATTTTACCTGAAAAATCGTGACGTTTCGCATCTCTGAGAGAATCGCTACGCCAGCGCTTCAAAAATCCCTGGCTTTTGTCTTCAAGCATCGTGACGGTACGATGAGCTGCAATTAGATCCTGGGAGAAGTTCACAAATAATTACTGCAATTATCTGCTGATGCAATCAATTAGCATTTCTGTTGTTTCAGGATGCAAAAGAGCTCAGGGAGAAAATAACTAAATTAATACATGCACAAAAGACAAAGACGAGACGGAGAGAAAGAACCAGACAGACAGACAGAGAGAAAGACAGATAAGCAGGCAGACAGACAGAAAGGCTAATAAATAGATAGACAGACAGATAGACAGACTGATAGACAAGCAGACAGACAGACAGAAATGCTAGACAGGTAGACAGGCAGGCAGACAGGCAGGCAGAGAGAAAGGCTAGACAGGTAGACAGAAATGCTATACAGATAGACAGGCAGACACACAAAACAGACAGAGAGACAGAAACTAGACAGATAGACAGACAGACAAACAAGCAGAAAGACAGATGCTAGACAGATAGATAGACACAATTATAGACAGACAGACAGTCACATGCACACACACAAAAAAAAGACAGAGAGAAAGGCTAGACAGACAGACAAGCAGACAGACAGAGAGAAAGTCTAGAGAGAAAGATAGGCAGATGGATAGGTTGACAGACAGACAGACACACTCAAAAAGAGACAGACAGAAACAAAGACAGTCAGACAGACAGACAGAAACAAGAGACAGAGAGGCGATCAGACAGACAGACTGAAAAACAGATATACTGATAGTCAGACTCAAAGAGAGACAGACAGGCAACATAAACAAACAGACAGACAGACAGAAAGCCATACAGACAGACAGGAAGACAGACAGACAGCTGAAAGGAGGGGGTGCAGGTGAGTAGTGAGGCGCAGCTCTGTGAATCGGAACCACTCGGCTAAATTAATGACATTTTTCAGGATAATTTGACGTCTCATTAATTTTTCCCTGAATGTCCTTCAATGTCTCTGCAGTGCGTTTAGACAGAGGAAGACGGGAAGACAAATGAAGAGGAGAGAGAGAGAGAGAGAGAGAGAGAGAGAGAGAGAGATGGGACGGACAGTGCATTGTAGTAGCTGTGGAACTTTATCAGTGTGTTGGTGTTATAGTTACAGATCTCCTGCCCTCTGCTGGTTTAACACATACACACACACACACACACACACACACACACACACACACACACAAGAAAGAAAGAAAGAAAGAAAGAAAGAAAGAAAGAAAGAAAGAAAGAAAGAAAGAAAGAAAGAAAGAAGACAACAAAAGCTACCTTTAGAAAGAAGAAAAAAATTAATAATAAAAAATTAAATAATGTTTAAAAAAGGCAGAAATGAACATCCGCTAGAAATAACGTTTTACATTTCACCTTTAAACATTTGCATTGGCACTTCAGTGGCTCATTCATTGTAAACACAGACACACACACACAAATCACCGGCCACGTCCACCTCACACCCACTCAGGAGATGAGCCGTGATTGGCCGTTTCAAGCAGAAGACGCTCATGCTCGCAGCTGATTGGCTGAAGATACCAAGCCCACAGTCTCTCATGCTGTTCGGTTTCCTCTGTGCCACTTCAAATTCTCACAGGATCAATAAAGCAAACTTTATTCGAGTGGTTTGCTTCTGTAGATGCATCAAAGTTGAACAAAAAATGTAACTTTAACTTCAATTTCAACTAAAAAATTTAAGCAGATAAAACTTGACTTCTCTACCTGTATAAGTACAAATTTCTATCAGCTTATTTATTTAGCATATTACACAGTAAAACACTTAATTTAAAAAGTAATAAACAATACATTAAAAGAATTCAGGTAGCTTCATTTCTGTAGCTAGCGCAACATTTTAGCTGCTATATTTCTCTTTCAGTAGCTACATATATTGTTAGTCGCTCAAATTTCAGTAGTAGTTCTATTTTTTAGTTCGGTTTCAGTGGATAGTTCAAATTCTGCTAGTTCTGAAGGTTTGTACTGTAACTAGCTTTAAATTGAAACAGAAATAGTTTTATTTTTGTAGCTAAATATATTATTGTGAGTAGCTTTCATGTTTCATTACATACAGAAACTTAAAATGTAAGTAGTAAAATTCTTTTTTGGGGGCGGGGGGTAGTAGATTAAAATCCTGGTAGCTAGCTAGCTTTTGAGCAGCTATATTTTTACTTGAATAATTTTAAGCTGTATTACACACACACACACACACACACACACAAAGAAATACACAAAGTTCTGAATCTTTAAAAAAAAAACTCAGGAGGTGCAGTGTGATTAGTCCGCGGGTAAAGCTATAGGCTGGTTATTCCAACAAGATGCAATGTGTGACACCATACACAGTTTTTTGTTAAATCATAAAACTTTTGGTTTTTAAAATGGAAATTTTTTTATTTGACATTTTTACTTTTTTTATATTTTATTCAGGTGCAAAAAAAAAAAAAAAACCATTGCGCAATTTTCTGTCACTGAAAGTCAAAATTTTCCATCCTGGAAACCCGACTAGCGCTTGCAATCCAAACTGAAAAATTCCTCCATCTAATTTTCCACATATTATATCCGACTTCCATGACGAGCCCCAGTCAGGCAATGAAATGTCATTTTCATGCCAACTTTTTTTAAGGCCTAAATCCTGTAAAATAGGATCAAATTGGCTCTTCCTAGTAATCCCTCTCCTCAAAAGATGGGATTAGGACATATTTCCGGCATGCGGCTTTGCCGGGCGGCAGCTGAGGATGGAAGAAAGTCAAATTCCCCACATGATGAGTCAATTTATCGCTTTAGCCGCTTTGATTATTTCATCATTTGTGGTTCATCTGGGATTTCGTTTGATGTGTCATAACTTCCTGCTGCTTTGGCTTCTCTGGCTTTACAGAGAGGGAACTGCTGGTGCGAGGTGTACGGATGATGAGGTGAGCGAGCTGGATATGTAAAAGAATTCATCAGAATACATTAAAGCTCTGCCGCATCATTGTGTTAGTGAGAAATTCCATTGCACCAATATCAAACAGAAATATACTTAAATTGCCAAAAGTTTTGGGACGTCTGCCTGTACACGTACATGAATGTAATATGGAGTTGTAACCCCGCCCTTTGCAGCTATAACAGCTTCAACTCTTCTGGGAAGGCTTTCCACAAGGTTTAGGAGTGTGTTTATGGGAATTTTTTGACCCTTCCTCTAGAAGTGCATTTGTGAGGTCAGGCACTGATGTTGGACAAGAAGGTCTGGCTCACAGTCTCCACTCTAATTCATCCCAAACTTCATCCCAATCCCAGACTCTACTTCATCACCAAACTCACTCATCCATGTCTGTATGGAGCTTCCTTTGTGCACTGGTGTGCAGTCATGTTGGAACAGGAAGGGGTCATCCCCAAACTGTTCCCACAAAGCATGACATTGTCCAAAATGTCTTGGTATGAAGCTGAAGCATTAAGAGTTCCTTTCACTGGAACAAAGGGGCTGATCTCAACCCCTGAAAAATAATACCTGAATTTAGAGGGGTGTCCCAAAACCTTTGGCAATATTGTGTACAAATAACATAATAAATAGAGCTATACCTTTAACTGAGAGTTTCATTACTAAATACAGTATATCCTAACCTTGCATGGTGACTTTGGTGTTAGATATCTCAGAGAAATTTCCGGCAATTAAACAAAGATAAGACAGAAACCCTGCTTGTTAGGAACTAGCTACTGAGAAACAGTTATTGCTTATCTAATCTCTTGGTATGAAGGCCATAAATTCCTCAGTTCCAAGAATTTTCCAAACAACACATTATCACCTCAGTGATATCAGAAAAGTCTGTACATAGCCTTCATACTTCTGATAACGGATGTACACAACAGGCTCTTTATTAGTGGAGCCATAATGATGCATCACATCCTCTTAACTCCATTCTACATTTCATTTCTGGCATTTTGGCAGACGGCCTTATCAAGAGCAACTTACAATTCATCTCATTTTATACAATTGAGGGTTCAGGGTCTTGCTCAGGGGCCCAGCAGTGGCAGCTTGGTGGACCTAGAATTTCAACTCACAACCTTCTGAGCAATAGCACAACACCATAACCACTAAGCTACCACTTTTTGAATTCGTTGGCCATCTATACCTCTTTTCAATGGATTTGAAGCTAGCTATGGTCCTTTTTTTTATTTAGCTTCCTGCGGATGGACACTACAAGATGTTTAAAGTATTTTTTTCTTTTTATAAAATGAGGTGTAAATCTTGAGATATGACCTTGTACAAAAGGGCTATACATGATCTTCGCTATAAATATGCAAATTAGTTGCATGTTTTCTGTGTTTTTTTGTGCATGGCCTTGGAAATTGATGCTACACCCAATTGCTCCATGTGGTGCACTAACAGCTGAAATAGGTGGGGGTGAAAATATGCTGTCGACCTCAGTGTTCATTGCTGACATGCAAAATTAGATGAAGTAGTCAAGGAGGATGTTCTGTTGCAGGACAGGGATGGTTCATCTCTTCCCTGCCCCCTAGTGGATATAAGAGAAAGCCCAGACTGGTTTGGTTTGACCCGAGAGGAAGGATGTGGTCTGAAATAACCACTCTTTACAGCTGTGCTGAGCAGAAAAGCGTCTCAGTACGCGCACTGACCCGAACATCAAAAGTCCACTCGTAGAATCAGATGCAACAAGCAGGAGAAAATCGCAGGCAAGGGTTTTTTTCAGTAGTGTTCCTATTAAAGTGACCAGTGTGTGTACATCTCATTCAGAAACCTCCATATTTTTTTTTTTTTTTTTTTACAGAAACCGGATTTCTAATATTCAATCCACCAGCTTCAGCATCCAAACTGGCCAAATTACCATCGTTTCATTTAAGCCAGACGTCCATCAAAGCTGTCCATCCCAGTCGCTGAAATAAGAGGATGAGAAAGCATGGAAGGAACTAAAGAAAGAAGAAGGAAGGACCTGAGGGAGTTTCATATCTTGCCTTGCTCCCTCGCTCTAGAAGCTCTTATCTCTCTCACACACATTGACCAGCAATGCATTTAGAATTGCTTATACACTCACTGGCCTCACATTTAAACCATTTCTGTGTAAAAAAAAAAAAAAACAAGTCAGAGTGTCTAGGAAAATAAAAAGCAGCCCACGTTTCTCTCTCGGGTGTAAGAGCCGAGCCAATGATTGAAGGAGTAAAGGTGAGAAAATGAGTGTGCGTCTTCCTATTCCTGGGTGAAGAAGTCTTATCACGGCTTGCTTGCTTTTCCTGTAATGTAGTTGTTGTTTTTTTTTTTTAATGTCATTCTGTGTGCTGAAATGTGGAATCCCCACAGGGACTGGTTTTCAGTTTCTTTTGGGGAAGAAACGAAAAGTACCCAGTGGTCTTTTTTTTCCCCCTGTCAGATAGAATCTATCATCAGAATATATTTATGTATATAACACATATAATATCTATATGTAATTTTTGGTAAAAATTTTGTGAATAATATCTCCAGAACGAGCATAACGAATATACCCTTAACAAATCCAGTGTTCAGATAACTTGCAAAAATACACTATACTGGCAAAAGTTTTGGGACGTCTGCCTTTACATGCACATGAATGTAATATGGAGTTGTTCCACCCTTTGCAGCTATAATATATAATCTTCAACTCTTCTGGGAAGGCTTTCCACAAGGTTTAGGAGTGTGTTTATGGGAATTTTTGACCATTCCTGTGTAAGTGCATTTGTGAGGTCAGGCACTGATGCTAGACGAGAAGGCCTGGCTCACAGTCTCCACTCTACTTCATCCCAAAGGTGTTCGATCAGGTTGAGGTCAGGACTCTGTGCAGGGCAGTCACGTTCCTCCACACCAAACTCACTCATCCATGTCTTTATGGACCTTGCTTTGGTCACTGGTGTGCAGTCATGTTGGAAAAGGAAGGGGTCATCCCCAAACTGTTCCCACAAAGCATGAAATTGTCCAAAACGTCTTGGTATGAAGCTGAAGCACTAAGAGTTCCTTTCACTGGAACTTATGGGCCGAGCCCAACCCCTGAAAAACAACACCTGAACTCAATTACTGGGAGGGGTGTCCCAAAACTTTTGGTAATATAGTGTAGCTAGAGCTACTGATACGTGGAACAGTATTTCGATTCTACACGTTAATTGAGGATGCGTTAAAATCCGAGACCCGTAATTATCAGGGACGAGGTTGTTAACTGTGCAGAAATTTGAAACTTCCAGTCAAAGTGCATTGACCTGCACACGCTGGATCTACCCATGATTCCTACAGTTAAGCAAAGCACAGTAAAGTTTTTACCTAACTTAGATCTTTTTGCTAGCTAGTTTAGTGTATTAGCATAATTTGAATGTTTAATACAGATTTAATGAAATAAACAAAGGTTAAATGTTGATACTTTTTGATGCATGTAGATTTTTGCCTTCATACTTTTGATACACAATCTATACATTTACTCAAGTACAGTTTCTCTTCTTTTTCCACCCTTAGCTAAATAAGCTAGCTAGCCATATATTCCCAAAGTAATTTTAGCTCATCTCAAGCTACCACACTAGAACAATGTGCAGTTGAATCTACTTTTAACCAGAAATTAAACAGATGTTAAATATAGTAATGTTTCCTAGATTTATATCTTTACTGGAACATTTTCCGGCCCAGTTTTAGTGCCCTCGTTCAACCTTCTTCATCGGCTCATCATCACGAGATGTAATAATCACACCCAGTGACCCGCTCACTCAGGGAAGTGTAAAGGTAGCAAAAGTCACTGAAAAAAAAACAACACTGTGGGCTCAGCAGCATCAGCCAATCGGCTGTCAGAATGAGCTGGTTGTTCGTGAATCAGCCAATCATGGCTCGTCTCCTGAGTGGGCGTGAGGTTGTTGTGTTTTTTTGGGGTTTTTTTCTAAACTAAATCCTCCGTAATAAACTGAATACGTCACAAAGTTAAACTTTAACTAAGGAAATGATCAACTACGCACAAGCATGTGCTTTATTTCTGTAAGGCAAACGTTATTAGCATTTTCAAACATCATGCTAACACCTGGTCAGAACACTCGTGTTTAAACAGCATGCAGTTGTTCGGTTCTCTTTGTGTCTTTCTGTAATGCATTGCTGTAATGGAAGGAGATGCTATCAAATAACTGGATCTCTGTTATATTTTTAGAACCACGCTGTCAAAGCAAACATTAAAAATAAAACTGCTTGAAATATGTACCGAGACTTTTCACTGAGAGAACTGAGAGAACTTCCTGTGCAGGACTGAAGAAATATCATACTTCCCTCTTAGGACAGAATTAAAATTAGCACCTTCGCAACTTATTCTAGGTTTCTGGGCCACAGAGGACCTGAAGAGGAAAAGATGGAGAGAGAGAGAGAGAGAGAGAGAGAGAGAGAGGATATGTGATTCTGGGTGCTGGAGGTTCATCTTGAGAACATTCCTTCTTTGCTACATAAGACTGTATCGAGCTTCGGGCGCTCCACCTGAGACTTTCCAGGAAAGTACAATGGGAAAAAAATCTGATGTATTGAGTGAGGCATGAGCAGTGACTGATGTATGGTAAAACTATAAAGCTATATTCTACCTCAATGAATGTAATGCTAGCTAGCTAGATATAGTTAATAACTTATTTCATGAAGTGATTAACTAGCTGACTATTTACAGTTAGCTAATATATTTAGAATTTACTGCTTTTGTTGTAAATGCTAGCTGGTTTACTTCATTCCATGCTAATGTAAGCTAGCTAGCATTAAAAAAAATAGATAGAAGACAAGAAAATGTAAGTCTAGCTGGATGACAGCTAGCTTTCTGACCTTTTAATGACGAGTAAAGATAAACAAGATGAATGACATTCGGTGATTGTGTCCTACTTTTTCCAAGTAAATACAAACCCACCAGTCTGTTATCTGTCATGTGGTTGTGCAAGATGTCCTGACACACATCACTGACATTTGTATTCACTTATTTTAACCGTTATTGATCCAGGTGAATGCCCTTTAGAGTAAAGAAAACAAAAAACATTTATGTGATCCAAGTGTTATGGTAACCAGTGAGAGAGGGATTGTTATGTAATAGCTGGCCAGGAAAGGAAGTAGAAAACAGAATGGAAATCACTCAGTCAGCTGAATGGACTAAACCGCTGACTATCCTGAGGCTAGTTCTGCTGTGAAGACTAAAAAAAAACTCACAGGATACTGAGGTTAGAATCTGTTCCTGAAGTAAAAAAAAAAAAAAATACATTAACAAATGCTTGGTCTGCTGTTTAACAACATGCTAATTGCTAGGTAAAGCCTAACATAAGCTCCTCAAACATGCATTTAAAAAAAACTATGGCACCCATTTTGATTACAAAACCGCTCCCCTTAACTTTCCCACTCAAATGTTAAAGATGACCTGAAAAATGGTTCCCCTGATGTAATTCCAACGCTCTACACCAAAAGCCCACAAGGGCAACCTGGTAGAGCTAAAAAAAAAACACAAAAAAAAAACAACAAAACAAACAACTATAGTGTATACGTGCCATTTCAGGCTACATCAGGGTCACGCGTTCCGTGATAACGCTCGACTTGGCACGTCGGGAAACTTCGCCTACATGACTTTGCACATATCTCTCTGTGAAAAAACAGAGCAGCTCCATATGTTTTACGATAGCGATAAGATGTGCCGCGTAGGTACTTCACAGGACACAACACACAGCAAATACCTAATACACTCTCATACTTTTTAGTACTATCACACTGATACCGTAGCTGACATGAACTAGATTTAACATATATCCACACACACACACAATACGTGGCCATGTAGTTTACACACTGTACTCTTAAACCGACTAGTTTGGTCTTAATTAATACTCATTTTTCACACCCTGTGTCTCGTTGTTACTATTTTACCTCAGAAACTCACATATATTGGTATGTACTAGCTTTACCTCACACAACACTCCCTTTTGGAAGCATTCTGAGGTAAAACTAGCTAAAAGTGTTTTTTTGGTGCACAAACGTTTTTTGTGTACGTGACAGATACGTGTGTGTGTGGATACAGTGTGTGAGGACAAAATGTAAACGTCAGTGGGGGTTTTTTTTTTTTTTTTGGTTTGTTTGTTTCAGCATGTAGGTTACACGAGGTAAAGTTATATGAGGTAAAGTTTATGTTTTCTACGCCATCTCAGGCTCCTCGTGCAGGAAAGGGGGAAGGAGGTGGCGTGGGGTGACGTCGTATGAGCTGCTGCCTTCTGATTGGCGCTGTGCGACTCACCAGACATCAGCGCGCGCTCGACTTCTGCCCGCCGCGTTGCCAGATTGGTGCGCAGTGTCTACAAAAACGTTTATTAATTTATTACAGGTGTCAGAAATGGCAATTTGTCTCAGATAGATTTTTTTTTCTGTTTACGTGAACGTTCCTGACATTTAAATGTCGCGGTAAATTAATAACATTTTGCGGAATTGTGGCGCGTTCGAGGGAAAAACACAAGGGGAGGGATTTCGCGGAGAGTCACAAATCTGGCAACCCGTAGCGTTGACTCACGTGAACGGTGGGAAGGCAAAGCTTTGAGATGATGATGATGTGAGCACGTGGGGGGTGAAATAAATCAGCTGGAACCCCATTCACTGGCTTTATAAGGTGCAAAAGTGCAAACGTGGACAGAAGTGGGTTTTTAGCTTTTAAATCTGGACAGAAAAGAACTACGGGACGTCTTGTTACCAAGGTCTGAAATGTAAAAACAATCTTGCTTTCTATTTTTATGTTGAGTTTTCGATTATTATTATTATTATTTATTATTTATTTATTATTTGTCTTTCCAGTGCCAAATGCCGAGACTCGAGGACCGCTGTTGGAGCTGCACCGGGGTGAAAGCGAAAGATTTGACAGATTTGTGGATCTGGATGGCTTTGAAAATGGGTGAAATGATGTCCGTGGTCACGTCAGTGCTGCTCCAGCTTCGCTCTGCTAACTTAATCCGTCGTGGACTTGTGTTATTTGCTGTCGGCGTGTTATTAGCCTTAGTGCTTTATTTCCTGCAAATACAACGCAAGGATGCTTTATTGCCCGGTGAAGTGCTGGACACTTTGTTTTCTTCAGCTTGGTGGATTCCTCTGTGCTGCGGAACAGCTGCCGGTGAGTTCGATTATAATCAATATCATTTATAGTGTGTTTTTTGGTGTTTTGTTTGAGCCTCTGATGGGGCTGGGGTTGTTTTGTTTTTAACGCCTCGAGCTCTGATTGTAAGAAAGAGAGGAAAAAAAAACACAACCTAAAGGAAGCAGCTGTATGTCGGTCCGCGTGCGCTGCTCTCTGATTGGCTCGCCTGAAAAACGGGTGAGCGGCGCAAACGCACGCTATTGGCCGACGGCTCGAACACGCCATTTAACGACAAAGAGAAACAAGGAAGCGTGCTCGCGCGCCATATAAGCGCTACGTCACTCGGTCACGCCCACATTCCAATTACCTCAGGCAGGGATGAGGTCTGAATTTTGCCTCTCAAATTATTCACATTAAAATGTTTACACACAAATAAACTTAACACTTTGTTTTAAATATGTTTTATAAAACATGATCATCACCAGGTTTTTATGGTTTTGATGAAGGGTTAGTGAAGTTAATATTCATGTAAACATTTATTTGGTTTCTCTTTAAATAAAATGAGACTTGTTTTAAAATGTTAACTAGTCTAATTCTGTTTATCATCACTTTCATCTCAGTCACCGAAATCACTCACTAGGTGTTATTTTAAAGCGTTAATATGTTTATTGTTCCTTTAATATAGTAGAATCGAGGGACACTTGCCTCGGAGTGAGCGCTGTTAAACAGAGGAAAAACACACTTTACCTCAAGCGAATATTCTGTCATATTACACGATAATAACATGGTAATAGTTATGATAATACCATTATCGAATGTCAAAACACTGAACAATACAAACATTACGACTTTAGTCATCCGCAGCCACAGATAATAAGTCCGAAATCTGCCATCCAGCTTGTTATTGATGAGTAGATCTGTAATTTCAGAGGGTTGGCTTTGTGCTTTAAAAAAACCAAACAAAAACACTTTGTGATGTCATAACTCGTGTTTTCATCTCCTGAATAGTGTTTAATTTTCACTGTCGTGTTTCACTGTAACCATAGAAACACGTGGCATGTAGACGGAGATCCTGTGGGATTGCTTCAACATTCCTGATCATTTTCTCATGGGGGTCGTGATTCGTCTCCTAAATCTTTTCTTCAGTTCTAGCAGATTTGTTAGCACCATTAGCGTCTCCGTAACTGACCCGTTCTAATGTTTTCTGTGTTGACATGTTTCCGCAGCTGTGGTCGGTTTGTTGTATCCGTATCTGGACAGCCACCTCGGAGAGCCGCACAAGTTTAAGCGCGAGTGGGCGAGTGTCATGCGCTGCATCGCCGTGTTTGTCGGCATCAACCACGCCAGTGCCGTATCCTTACCAAACCCCGCCCACTACACACACACACACACACACACACACACACACACTGATCATACCTGAGAGCTACACTGATAAATATCGCAAAAGCTTTTTACGTCTTTCTTCAGATTTCTATTATTTACTTCAAAATTCCTCATTTAATGTTTCAGATTTAAATTGTTTTTTGTTTTTTATTTTATTTTTTTTAATTTTCCAGACACATTTTCAATTTTTACTTTCCAGAAGTTTCTTTTCTTTCCTTTACACCTGACTTTTTAGTGGTTTTTTTTCTTCTTCATTTAAATATTTTCCATTTATATTGAAAATGTCATTTTTATTTTTTTGTAACTTTTTTAAAATTATTTTTTTGTTACTTTATTTTTTTACTTTTTACATTAACTTTATTGAATTTTTATTTAGAGATTTTATTTTTGCTCGTCTTATGACTCTTTTTTTTTTTTTTTTTTTTTTTTTTTTTTTTCTTTTTTTATTTATTCATTATTATTCTTAATTTGTTTTTGTTTATTGCTTGTACTATTTGTTACGGTCAGTTTTTAATTTTTATTATGGCTTCTTTTTTTAATTATTTCCTCTCGTCGTTTAATTTTTTTTTTCCTCTTATTTTATTTTATTTTGGTTGATTTTTTTACATCTTATTCCGGAATGTTCTGGAGCTTCAGACGAGTCTTTCATGGCCACTTGTCCTTAACTTTAGCTGTTTATCAGAAGCTGGACTTTGTGAATAATGTGCAGCTGTGTCTTACCCTGGCGGCTCTATCTCTGGGTCTGTGGTGGACGTTTGATCGCTCCAGGAGTGGATTTGGGTTGGGTCTGACCACCGCCTTCTTCGCCACACTCATCACACAGCTGTTAGTCTACAACGGCATCTACCAGTACGCCATCGCCGTCTGTTACACACTGATCTCACTATACTTTTTGTTTAAAGAAAATTTGTATTAAAGGTTTGTCTGATCTTTCTCCACAGGTTTCCGTCTCCACAGCTGGGCTACGTTCGCTCCTGGCTGCCCTGCATCTTCTTCTCTGGAGGGGTGACGGTGGGGAACATCGGCAGGCAGCTAGCCATGGTTAGACCTCTCTTTAACTAGCGTCTGTTCAATTAGCATCTGTGTCTTTTTATGCTAAAACGTCCTTAAACCATAATCATGCAATATTACGCAGTTTCTCTCATTTCCACTTTTGTGAGCATTTTGTAATGAAACTTTCCTCTTCTTCGTCTCTTCAGGTTACGAATGAGAAACCTCACAATGACTAGCGAGCAGCAGGGAGGGACCCTGAATACTACAGTGAGGAGGAATGAGACGCTTCCTGTTGCATTTCCACTCTAATCTCATAAGAGAAAATGGCGGGCGGGCCATGTGTGTGTGTGTGGACACAAGGCTGGACTACACAGAGCTCATCGTTGACTCATGGCGACGGTGTGTGAGAGACTTTTACTTCCTGTCACAGATCCAGTGGCTAAATCTGTACAGTATTTTTTCCCACTAAGCCCCGTCTCTCTCATCTTCCTAAAACCCCGCCCCTTTCCAAAACTCTACTGCCATATCCGTCTGTTTCCGCCTCCTCATCATCCACGTGCCATCCACGTGACTCCACCCCTGCCTGGCTCTGCCCCCCTTTAAATGTTACAATCAGGAGTTTTCACTCCAGAAGTTTCTTGCGATGTGATTGAGGATTCGCGGCAAGGATTTCGGACTCACGGAGGGATTTGTGAACTCCTGACCTTGTCATCGCGGTTACTTTGTAAAAGAACTCCGTGCAGTTATGTAGCACAACTGGGTTCAGTTGTTCACTTCTACAGTGTGTTAGACTCTAAAGTGTGTGTGTGTGTGTGTGTGTGTGTGTGTGAGCTATATACCGAATTCTGAAGGAGAAAATATGAGTGCATTAATTGTGTGTGTGTGTGTGTGTGTGTGAGTGTGTGAGATGGTGGCCAAAATACTTGCTTGATTGTTTGGATTTTTGTGCTGGAAAATGACGAAAGGGAAACGTTTCAAGGCTGCACAAAAAATGTCCGCCATCCAAACAAGCAGCACGGACTTTCTCTAATAATCTTGTTGTTATTATTAATAACAACTAGAACTAGTGTTACTTTACTGCGAGACTTGTTTGCCAAATGAAATTTGTCCACTTCTACACGACGTGTCGCCTGATGTCGATCAGCCTGCACGTACACTTCGCTTTTATGAAGGTTCCTTCGATTGGTTTGTATTGCAGCCTTGAAGATTTTGCAATCCGTGATTGCCTTTTGTATTATAGAACGAGTGCTTTTGTCACTTTTATGTTTTTTTTTCCTTCTTTTCATCCACAATTGTTTTTTTGCTCACCGCATGTTAATCCATTCTTCGTCTAATCGCACAAAAATAACGTGCCGTGTTTTCCAGGATAACTTGATTCAAATTCACTCTGGGCTCTGCCCACACGGGCTCTGATTGGCCAACGTGGTTGAGGTGTGATATAAATACATACGTTATATTTCCAAAAGTTTTGGGACATCTGCCTTTACATGCACATGAATGTAATATGGAGTTGTCCCACCCTTTGCAGTTTCAGCTCTTCTGGGAAGGCTTTCCACAAGGTTTAGGAGTGTGTTTATGAGAATTTTTGACCATTCCTCTAGAAACGCATTTGTGAGGTCAGGCATTGATGTTGGACGAGAAGGCCTGGCTCGCAGTCTCCGCTCTAATTCATCCCAAAGGTGTTCTATGGGGTTGAGGTCAGGACTCTGTGCAGTTCCTCCACACCAAACTCACTCATCCAGGTCTTTATGGAGCTTGCTTTGTGCACTGGTGTGCAGTCATGTTGGAACAGGAAGGGGTCATCCCCAAACTGTTCCCACAAAGCATGAAATTGTCCAAAATGTCTTGGTATGAAGCTGAAGCATTAAGTAAGGGGTTGAGTCCAAGCCCTGAAAAACAACACATTAATTCAATGATTTGAAGGGATGTCCCAAAACGTTTGGCAATATAGTGTATATAAATAATTTGTTGGCAAGACTTTGCAAGTAATTGAGATTCAGGCAGCTGCTTTCGGTACTGTACAGCTTTTCCTAAACTGTATATATGTTTATATATAATTAAAAGTTTAGATCAGATCTGAAGCTCGTCAGCCAATCAAAACGAGAGATTCCTCGTCCTCGCTGCATAACACGTTTCTAACAAGAGTTTCCGCCTTCTGTTTCCGGAAAATACGGCACTCTGGGAACTTGAGGAAAGATTTGAAGTGCAATCAGTTCTAATGAGCCTTGATATTTATTTGCGATTTGTCGTGTGTCATTAAAAGGATCGTATGCAGTACAAAGAAGCAATAACTCGCCTTCAGACCGATTACAATGACACCAATGACCACTTCTACTGTTCAGAGGAAGAAGAAAAAAAGTGTGTATGTTGTCACGTTTTACCTGTCAAGTTGTGTTAGTGAAGTGTGTGAAATGGAGGTGTGTGTGTGTGTGTGTGTGTGAAACGGCTGGAAGATAAAACTCACTAACAGGACTTCAGTTCAGGGATTCGATGAAGACTCAACGTGAACGAAAGCTTTATTTTATTTGAGGAATTTTCTTTTTTTTGTTCGACGTGTGTGTGTGTGTTGTGTTGTATTTTTTTTGGTCTGTGTTTACTGTTGTTAGTTGCATGATTTCTTTTACATTGTCTATAAAATAAAATGGAAGTTGAAAGTGTTGATTTTCCTGGTGAATTATTTTGAAGATGCTCTGCTTACGATCGACTCTGATTAGCTGAACACTTTAGCGTAAGTATTTAAACCCCCACACCCACACCCAAACCCACATCCAAACAACGTCAGTGTTAGAACCTGAAGCAGAAATGAACTAATCTGCTTTAAGGACATTGTGTATGAGGTCATTTTCAAGTTGTGTTAATGTCGTACTTCCACCTCGTGGTGTGCGAAGCGGGGAAACAAAAAACATTAAGACGCTAGCATGAAAGCGTGTCTTCTGTTTGTGGAGGACGTAATGCTAGCAACAAGCTAGCCGGCTAACATTAGTGCTAACAGTAATGTCGATGACTAGCTTCTCAGAACAGCGATTAGTTTAGTCAGTGTTCTAGATCTGAAGCTAAAACTTCTATAAACTCATTGAATTTTAGAGAATGGAGCAGCCATGTGGGTTTGATGTCAAAACCTTTATTGTTAAAGTGGAGTAAAAAGTGGTGGTCCATGTGGTTAAGGCTCTGGGTTATTGATCAGAAGATCAGGGTTCCAGCCCCAGTACAACTCCACTGTTGGGCAATTGGGCAAGACTCTTAACCCATATCATAACTGCTCTTGCCAACCTCCTCAGCTGGTATATGTGAATAAAAGTATTCCTCTGTGCTGTAATGGATGTGTGGAGATAATAAAGCCTTCTTGCCCTCAAGTTCTTCTTGTGAATGAGTTCGGTGCCATCAGAAAGGAATAAGGTGTCAGAAATGTGTCAGAAAATCAGGACCTTCTGTAGCGGGAAACAGAATTTGTGAGTGTTTGTTTTGGAAAGTGAACTGAAAGTTCCCTTTGGGATGAATAAAGTATCTATCTATCTATCTATCTATCTATCTATCTATCTATCTATCTATCTATCTATCTATCGGTCTGTCTGTCTGTCTGTCTGTCTGTCTGTCTGTCTATCTATCTATCTAAGTGACGTTCCCTTCTGGTGCTGTTGTGCTGCCTGCCACCAGATGGCAGCATTTCATCTCTCCATCTCACAGAGAGTGGTTGTCTCTGGAGTCTTCGTCCTGAAACGTTAGGGAATGTGGAACAACGCTCAAGCAGGTGTGTGAGGAATCCCCAGTGGGATGACCCTATGATCAGGACATTCCCAAGAGAGCAGGTATTTTCCCTGTTTGCTGGAGAACCCTGGAGGCTAGAAGATGGGGAAAACCTGTAAAATAGCTCCTGTCCTGTAGGTGGCGCTCTAGTCAACTGTTCCTTATTCCCAATACTTATAAATAAAATTTTCACTTCAGGGAGTCTTCAGACAGACAGACAGGTGGGAAACCTGGCGTGAGGCCGCACCAATGTGTCCAGCTTTTTTTTTTTTTTCCCTCACTCTCTTTCCCTTCCTGAGAAAGTTGCACTGGTCTTTTGTGCACTGCCAGTCGAGCGGAACGTCCTCTCTCCGTCCGCAGCTGCTTGCTTCCTGCTTTGTGAGGACCAAACAAATCCAGCGTCACTCACACCCCACCCACCCACACATACACACACACACACACACACGGATCTTTTATCCCCGACACACACTACCCTACACTACACTACCCCCTAGATTCTCTCTGCACTTCAGCTCGGATTTATATGATCCTGGGACAAAGACAGGCAGAGAGACAGATGGGTCAGAGGTCAGGAAGACACCTACCTGTGTACCTGACACATGGAACAATCACCAAAGCACTCCAATCTCAAAGATTTAGAAGCACTTTTTAACCATCACCACATACACTTTGTCAGGTAGAAACGGGGAACAGGTACATTCCAGGACCATTATTTCCCATTTATTTATTTTCCTTATGATGTACACACTTTTATATATATATATATACTGTATCGAAGGGTTAAATTCTGAATGATTTATATGTTACATATGCTGAAGATATTTTTTTCTTTTTCCTGGTATATCCTGGTGTGTGTTTACTGAGGTCCTTCTGTTTCTGAGGTCCTTTTCTTTTCTAATACAAACATCATTTTCATTACAAATGAGATTGTCCGCAACAAGTGAGGGAAACTTTTAAAATTGTCGAAATATTCTGATGAATTTTGATTTACTGATCTTTGATTTACAAAGATATGTTTTGAGGAAAATCTGACTTTTTATATGACATGGTTCGAGAAACACACGTTTGCTTCCATACTAAATACTGAATACGTCCTCAATACTGAATACACAAAATACTCAGGTTTTATTTTATAGATATTCCAAATTTTCTGCTTTTAAATAAAGAAATATTTCACTGCTTTATGTATTTATTTATTTATTTATTTACTCACAAACAGAATAACTTTCGATAAGTGTGATTTCTCAGGCTTCTGCTTTACGAGGACAAGTTTATCTACTTTGACCAGAACTCATTATTTTATTCCATTTTTCTCTGATGCTCTTAAAGTGAAATCTCCAATAACTTTATATTTTAAAGCATGCACTACACTGGGCCTGGTATTTTATACCTGACGAAGTGCACTTGTCTAGAAAAATTCCAGACAAATGAAATTAATAAACACAGATAAAAACATATAAAAACATTAATTTTTATGTAGTATCAGAGCATGTATAATTATTTTTTATATAAATGTTTCTTCTTTTTCATGTTCTTCTTCTTCTTCTTCTTCTTCTTCTTCTTCTTATTATTATTATTATTATTATTATTATTATTATTATTATTGTGAATTAGAAAAGACAAAAAACATTTGTTTCAGGAAAATCAGCCTTAGTGCACATTCTTTTAAACAAAAAAGAAAAGAAAAAATAAAATAAAATAAAATAAAATAAAATAAAATAAAATAAAATAAAATAAAATAAAATAAAATAAAATAAAATAAAATAAAATAAAGAAGAGTGAATCGAGGCTTAGTTTCCTCTCAGACAGTTTGTTAGTTTCCTAAATGGGTTCTACTTTGGAACAGGAATTTCTCATGTCTTGGGTTCTACACAGAACCTTTTAAAGGTTCTCCTGCAGAGGAAAGCAGAGGGGAAAAACCTCATTACGGGATCTGAAGACAAGCGATGAGGAAATGAAAACAAACCAAAAGATCAGCTACATTTAAAAACAGTAAAGTTGTACGAAAAAAATATGATTTAAAAAATACGATTTACAATTCTCTGCAGAATAATTAATAATAACAACAATAATAACATCATCATCATCAACAACAACAACAACAACAACAACAACAACAATAATAATAATAATAATAATAATAATAATAGGGTCGGATTTCTATTGTAGCACGAGCCACATTATTTTCATCCCGATATTAAACCTGATCAAACGAAATAATAATCCGACGTGTGTGTGTGTGTGTGTGTGTGTAATCGAATTAAAGCAGATAAACTGCGACTTTGCACGGTGAGAAATAAATAATAAAAAAAAACCGCATATGTGGCCCGTGTGTGAGGAAGAAGAAGAAGAAGAAGAAGAAGAAGAAGAAGAAGAAGAAGCAGATGATGATGATGATGATGATGATGATGTTTAGTAATTGATTTGTTATTTGCTTGCATTTTCTTTAGTGCGTTACAGAAATTTGCCATCAACAACAACAACAACAACAACAACACAGAGAAAATAATAAAGGAAACAAAAAAAAGTCGGAAAGAAAAGAGTCGGAAATTTATTTACTTATTTATTTATTTATGTGTTTATTTATTTATTATAGTTATTTACTCTTATTATAATTATAATTCATAACAAAGGCATGAATAAATTATTTATTTATTATACACAGAAAGGGAAACAGCTCTCAGACAAACAGAAGCATTTTTTTTTAACTTTAATTATATTTCATAATTTTATTATTTCTTGCCTTATTTGTCGCGGAAAAAATCGATGATAATGATAATAATAATAATAATAATAATAATAATAATAATAATAATAATAATAATAATAATAATAATAATAGTGAAAAAAAGTTTCACCATGTTTATTAAGACAAAATGTAAATCCAGTGTCAAACATTTATTGGTTTCGTTCACGCGCAAATTCAGCGCCGCTTCACCTCTCGTGACAGGAAACTGCTAAAAAAAAAAAAGTCGTGAAACCAACAAACAGTGACTGGTGTTTAATTCTTCCCGAAGAGGAGGAAGTGACGCTGAAGCAGCTGTTAATGGTGTTAATGGTGTTAATTATCCGCAATATTAAAGTGATTAAAGTAACTGTGTTTCATTCACTGCTTCACCAAGTCCTGACATAAACACCTCAAAGCTTTCTACTCATTATCCTCACACACACACACACACACACAGGCTGAATGAAGGCTTATCTACGCCACGCAGATCAAACACTTCAGATTATTAGTCGAGAATTAAAGCTCATCGTCTCTCTCTCTCTCTCTCTCTCTCTCTCTCTCGCTCTGTGTGTGTGTGTGTTTCATCTGAAACTTTTCTGTCTCTGAAACACACACAAAAAATAGTGTACTGAATGATTATAGTTTCTGAAGTCTTCATTACTGAGCTAATTAAAGTGTAACGTCTTTATGTGTGTGTGGGGGGGGTTTGGAGAGTGATGTGTATGCATGGAATGTGTGTGTTTGGAGTGCTAAGTGTGTGTGTGTGTGTGTGTTTGAAGCGTGATGTGTATGTATGGAATGTGTGCATTTTTGGAGCATGTGTGTTTTTGGAATGTTAAGTGTGTGTGTGTGTGTGTGTGTGTGTGTGTTTGGACTGTTAGAACGACAGATTGTAAGATTTGGGGTGTGATTTTTGTTCACATTTGGTCTTTGCATGCTGTCAGAACTCATATTGCACAAACCTTTGATTGGTGTGTGTGTGTGTGTGTGTGTAGAGAGACAGAAGGGGGGGGGTACATCCTACAGCAGATTGTGAGTTCGCTCAGTGATCAATGGGACACACACACACACACACACTTGCATACACACACACTATAGGCGTGCGTCCATTCACAAGTCCGCTCTCACTCACCATCTTTTGTAGAACGAAATGTCTGGAACAAGCGCTAAAGTAGCAGACAGACCGACAGACACCCCCCCACCCCCCACACCCCCACACACACTGTATGAAATGAGAATGTGCCCCTTTTAATTCTTCAGTATTTTAATCGCATGAAAGTTTATAGTCTCTGATTCGCTCCTCGGCTCCTGCGGGTTGCCAGATTCTTTAGATTTTAAAATTGCAGGGTTTCTCACCTGTGCAGGATTCTCTGGGATTAAACCCAGTTGTGAGTTAAAGGATACGTTTTTCCCTTTTTGATGAATAGTTTGTTGCGTAATATTCATTTAAAGTTGTTTTTCTAGAGTGTAGCGCTTCTACTGGCTTAGGGTCAATCTGGCAACCCTGCACGAGCCACGCCGTTTCTCTTACTCCAGCTTTGAGGTGAACCGTAAAACGTCTTAAAGAGACAGAGTCCCGTTTCAGCATCTCTCCATCCGTGTGTGTGTGCGCGCGCACGCGCGCGTGTGTGTGTGTGTGTGTGCGTGTGTGTGTGTGTTCTCACTTTATAAACTATTATTTTTCTATCGTTCATATATCTCCTGTATCACGTGCCACTACTGAGAGAAACAGAGATTCTCCTCCTGCACGTGAATTAGGAGGAAAAACTGACATCCTTCATTCATTCAATCCACTGGAGATGTTCACTGTCCACCTGCTCTGGGTGTTGGTCATATCATAAAGGCCTTTTTAATGCAGCATAAATACATAAAGAATAATAGATAGATAGATAGATAGATAGATAGATAGATAGATAGATAGATAGATAGATAGATAGATAGATAGATAGATAGATAGATAGATAGATAGGCAGGAATAGATAGATAGATAGATAGATAGATAGATAGATAGATAGATAGATAGATAGATAGATAGATAGATAGATAGATAGATAGATAGATAGATAGAGAGGCAGGCAGGCAGGAATAGATAGATAGATAGATAGATAGATAGATAGATAGATAGATAGATAGATAGATAGATAGATAGATAGATAGATAGACAAGCAGGAATAGATAGATAGATAGATAGATAGATAGATAGATAGATAGATAGATAGATAGATAGATAGATAGATAGATAGATAGACAGGCAGAGAGGCAGGCAGGCAGGCAGGAATAGATAGATAGATAGATAGATAGATAGATAGATAGATAGATAGATAGATAGATAGATAGATAGATAGATAGATAGATAGATAGATAGATAGACAGGCAGGCAGGAATAGATAGATAGATAGATAGATAGATAGATAGATAGATAGATAGATAGATAGATAGATAGATAGATAGATAGATAGATAGATAGATAGGCATAATGAAATAAATAATTAAAGAAGAAATATAAGACATATACGTGTATATACGTGTGTAAATACGTGTGTGTGTGCGTGTGTGTGTGTGTATATGTGTGTGTCTGCGCGCGCGCGTGCGCGTGCGTGCGTGATGTTGATAATTTGGTGTTCCGCTGCGTCTTTAAAGAAACATGAACGAAAACACTGCCCCGTTACTCCAGGAGCGTGGTCACGTGACAGACTCTCCTTCCGTTCCATTGGTCGAAGGCACGTGTCCTGGATACGGGAGTGAAACGTCACAGTGGGGCGGAGGACGGGGAGGGGGTCTCGTAATAAAAAAAAAAAAAAAGAACCAAAAAAAAAAAGAGAGAGAGAGAGAGAGAGAGAGAGAAAATCGGGAGTAAAAGTATTTGAGGAGGAGCGGATCCAGGAGGAAGACCCCCTCCTTCCTCCTCTGCCTCTTCTTCTTCTTCCTCTCCGGCCCGGAGTTTACTCACTCAGACCTGCTGTACACCCGCTTCACACGGATCACAGGTGTTTCTCTTTATTATTCATCACATTTCATTCGGGTTTGTTTTTTTTTTTTTAAGTTTTATATATTTATAATAGAGCACATTTTTGTTCTACGGGATCCGAAACTATGGTTCTTCTTTGTGAGCACGAGGCGCAGGAAGAAGATCTGTTTACAGTCCAAAATCCACGCTGATTACTATTAATATCACTATCTTATTATTATTGTTTTTACAATTTTTTTTTAAAGTGGAGCGCAGTAGCTCCGTGTTCTGTAAAGTGCCTGATAAGTGCGGTTAAAAGGGTTAAAGAGAGAGACCGAGGGGAGAGAGGGAGTGTGTGTGTGTCCTGGTCAGTATGGATGAGAATGAGCAGAGAGTCAGAGGAGACGCTCGGCGTGCGGGAGAGTCCGAGGTGAGAGCTCCGTCCCCGGGACACGCGCCTCCTCCTCCTCATCCTCATCCTCATCCTCCTCCTCCACCGCCGCCGCCACCGCCGCCTCCTCACCGCGTCACCAACTTCTTCATCGACAACATCCTGCGCCCGGATTTCGGACGCAAAAAGACGGAGGAAAGTGTGCTGAGACGCCACGAGAGCAGCGCGGGACAGCCGGGAGAGGTCGGACAGGTGGGACAGGTGTCCACGGAGAGCACCTCCACACCGCACGCCGGGAAGAAAGCCGACACGGTGACAGACGACGAGCCGGTGAAAGTGCGCGGAGAAAGCAAGGAGCAGTGCCTGAGCTCGGACTCGGAGCTTTCTCAACCCAACTCGTCCACTTTAACCCAGAACCAGCCCATGCTGTGGCCCGCCTGGGTTTACTGCACGCGCTACTCGGACAGACCCTCGGCAGGTAAACACCGCTCAGTCCTATTTCTTTATTTCAACCACTAAAAATATCATTCATGCTTTTAAACACTTAAATAAAAGTACTATCCCTCATCATCTGGAACTAACCCCGAAGTCACATAGAATTCAGGATTTCATAGTTTTTGTTCAGAAAATCGCGCAAGAGTCATGATGCCGCTCTGTGAAATAAAATAAATAAACAAATAAATACACGAGATAATTAAAAACAACTATTTATACAAAAAAAGCTAAATCCGATCACACATTTTTAGTTATCAACAATCCTAAAAGTAATAATAATAATAATAATAATAATTTGACATACCTGACTTAAAATAAAAATATTTACAAAAATAATAAGATAATAATACATACTTACAAATATTTATTATTATATTATTATTGCAAATATTTATTATTTTATTTTTATTTCATGAAAGAAACATTCTGGAATTTTCAGTCTCTCTTCTTTCTCTCTGTGAAAACAAAACAAATCTATAATTAATTTCTTCTGTTAAAATAAGTGTGTGATATTTAACTTGGGTAATAGTTAATAGTTGAAATCTAGATAATATATATATATATATATATATATATATATATATATATATATATATAATCCAAAGCAGTGTGGTGCACAAACAGTTAAAGTATAGAGTGAAGCTTATAGGCTGAAGCAGCGCCACTGAAACCTACAGCCTTAGCATCTACAGTGGAATGTATAGATTAGCATCGATTCATTCACACATTATAACATTAATAAATTAATAAACATTACATTAAAAAAAAAAAAGGAATAATGAGTCTGAATTGTGAACTGAAACGTAATGTTTTGTCACTGCTGTCGGCTTACCCAAGCAAAATCCTAAGGTTTAATTCACCCTTCCAGCTTCGAACGTACATGCTAAGCACACCTGAGGGGATGAATTGAAGCTAAATGTCTAGAATTAACCCTTTATGGTGCTGAATAATCACTTCAAATTCTCCAATACTCAATTTTCTTTCTCTTACTGTGGTATATATATATATATATTTGTCCAATTAGCATAGCGAGCATTACTAGCAAGAACGCTAGCGACGCTTTGCTAGCGTCTTCTTTTCTGAGGGGATTTTTCTGTAAAAGTTAAAAGATTACAGCGGAAACCTTTATCTTTTTTTTTCTTTTTTTTACATTATTAACGTGTATTAAAGGCATTTAAGCTACTTATATAACGAGAACTAATCTTTCTGCGAGGTTAAATTGTGTTGTTTGAGGGGAAACTAGCCTTAAAAAAAAAGAAAAGAAACGTCTCGAGTTTTTAATCAGTTTATCATCGCTATCATGTTATTTCGTTCAGTAGAATGTAATTAGCACGCCGCCAGCACACAAAAACTCAGTGATAATGTTTATTTCTTATTTCCCAATTTAAAAAAAAGGTTAATTCAGTTACAAATAAAAGTCGTGACATGACATATATTGCATAGATTGCTAGAGAATTTGTTCAGAGTGAGATAGCTAGCTAGCTCAAATGTACTGTTGAAAGAAAGAACCAAAACAACACGAAAATAAGGGGGAAATGTGGATTTTGTGGTAAATGATTTTTTAGCATTTTCTGCCATTATAGATAATATACCAAGTAGAAGTAAAATTGTCCTGTATAAAATAATACTAGCATGTGAGACTGTTTATATATTAGAAATATTTAACCAATTCAACCAAAAAACCAGAACCTAGCTGGCCTAGCCATCCAGATTTGATCTCCACCATAACTTCATGACCTGATACTTATACTACATCAGCTATTTCTATAGGTATAGATATAGATATATTTTTAAAAACATTTTTTCTATAACTATTTTGCAATATTAAAAGAATTGCATGAAGCAAGCTTAAAAGAGAAATCATTTCTTTCTCTGCGATGCCAGTCTTCCAAGTTCATTAGCATATTTTTGGGACAATGGACTGCAGGACGCCTCTGGCTGTCTCCATTATCCAAACTAAAAAAAAAAAACTGAATTAAGATGAGTTTAAGAATTCGTGTGTTTAAGACCTTCATTTATTTATTTTTTTTAAAGAAAAACGCAAGGGAAGGATAAATCATGCTTTAAATGCAGCGACTGCTTTAAATCCAAAACACAAAAAAAATCGACATTTTTTTAGCTACTGATGGTTATAAAAATAAATCTGTAAGTTATTTTAATTAGGCATTTCGGGGGAAATTTTGGCTGATGAAGCAGTTTTTTTCTGCGGAAAAAAAATATTTTGGCGACGAATGTTTGGTTTGAATTCATTTGCATGGCCAAATACATTTTGATAAATATATATTTTAGCTTTTAAAATGGGAATAAATGGAAAATATGGTATTGAATAAACATATAAACATCATTATCCTATTTACGGGAGTTTATTTTTTCTTCAAATCCGACGCTAAACATCAAACCTATTTTCTTTCCTTTTTAAATAAATGTATTTATTCATCGTATATCCCAAGGCCTAAATCACATAAAATACTGCATTTTTTTGTCTTTAAACACCAGAATGATGAAGACTGTCCAATCTCCAAGCCAAAATTTTCCACCATAGAGAAAAAAAAAACCGGCTCAAAATGGAGGAGCCCATCGTTAATATTCATGAATATTCCGCACAAGAGCTTTTTCCCCAGCAACAATAACTTTTATTACATCTATTATATTCTACAGGACGTGTCCTACCTTCACGACTAAACTGTTCACTTAAAATAAAAATAAAAAAAAAATCACTTTGACGCAGAATTTCGACAATTCGTTTCCTTCCATTTTGGTCGGCATTAAAGCTACCAGATCCCCGACCGATTCGTGATCAGAGATCATTAACCGTCACTCAAGCTGATCAGGTGGATCCTTAACGATCGAAAAACAAAATCGTTGAAAAATGTTCAACATCTGGAGCTTTGACGCTAACACGCTCATTATGAGGATTGTAAATTAAACTAATCGAGTTTCCTTTAAACACCGACATTCATAATGCTGTTTATAAACAGCTTATAGATGTGAATGAATGAGTGAATGAGTGAATGAATGAATGACACACAAAAAACAACAATTATGCAAATAAATCAGTTTCTAAATTTGTATATTTAAATATTCAAAATATATCCACAGTAAATATATATATATATATATATATATATATATATATATATATATATATATATATATATATATATATCCCACAGTATTAATTCATTCATAAGAATTCATGTGATCATCTTCTACTATGAATAATAACCAAGGTGAAGGTGAAGGTGAACCAGGGTGAGGGCCTGGGATGCTACTTCATTTTTATAAAATCCAATCAAATCGCTGTCACGTTTACGTTAAGAATTTGCTTGTACGTGACTCACACAGGAATAATATAGTGTATATAAGCGACGTCATGATACAAACATTGATATAACTTTCATAGAGCAGGAATAAAGAGTACAATAAAAATGGTGGATTTTGGGTAGATTTCCTCTAACAATTTATATTTTATAATATTATGTATGAATAAAATGAAGATCGTATAACGGACGGCGTGTAAATTCTAGCGTGTCGGTGATTAGGTTGGATTTTAAGGTAGGAAGAGAAGAGTGTCCTTGTCCTTAACCTTCACTTCACTTCATGTCACACAAGTGTTTTGGTTTTAGAACGTTTCTCAGCTGATTTACCGATTTTAAGACACAGAGCTCGGCTGAGCCGTTTCGACCTTAACGCTAATACAAAATGCTAAACTCAGCATTTTAGTCGTTAATGTAAGTGTTAGTTCAACTCCACGCAAACAGCCGTCGTTCGAAGCCTAAAAGTTCATTAAACGCCATAATTGTTCATTATACGCTTAACTGGAGGCGTTAATTGAACACAATAAGGGTTAAATCCAAGTGTTTAACACGCTCCGGACAAGGTGAGCTCTAATTCAGCACCGGAGGTGTTAAAAACCAACACTGTGAGGTTAAATTCAACATTTTTTCGAGTGTTAATTGGACTGAACAGAGTGTGGTGGTTTCGAGGTGTTAATTCGGCACTGTAAGGGTTAATCCACCACTGCTGATTTTGCTGAGTAAGGGATGCAACACTTAGCATGCTGTTTCCAAACTGCCTTGCCTTGCTGTTATTTATTCCAACTCAACATAGCCACGCCCACCGCAGGTCCCCGAACCCGCAGACCAAAGAAGAAGTGCAGCGGCAGCAGCAGCAGCAAGGAGGACAAGCGGCCGCGCACCGCCTTCACGGCCGAGCAGCTGCAGCGCCTGAAGGAAGAGTTCCAGTCCAACCGCTACCTGACGGAGCAGCGGCGCCAGAGCCTGGCTAACGAGCTGGGCCTTAACGAGTCGCAGATCAAAATCTGGTTCCAGAACAAGAGGGCCAAGATCAAAAAGGCTTCAGGAATCAAGAACACGCTGGCGCTGCACCTGATGGCCCAGGGCCTGTATAACCACGCTACCACCACCAAGGACGACAAATCAGACAGCGAGTGAGGGGTGGGGACAGGGTTTGGGGGGGGGGGTGAGAGAGGTTTGGGCAAGATACACAGGAGGTAGATGGAGTAAAAGAGGCGGAGAGAGAAAAGGAGAAGGAGAAGGAGGGGGAATGAGGACTATACAACCATGCCAACATCCTGATAGAGAGGGAGAGGTGGGGGGGGACAGGAAGAGAGACAGAAAGAAAGAGTGAGACAGGTGAGAGAGAGATGAAAGAAGTGACGGTTGTATTTCCAATGCAATAACTCTTAAGCATCAAGGGCCAGTGTACAAACATACCAGCATTAACCGAGGTTCCAATCAAAGTGTTATTATTCATCAGACTTGAACAAGACTTACTATTATTATTATTATAAAGAAAAAAAAACAAACAGGAAAAGCATGGCGGCCACGCTATTGGATTTGTGCTTCTGCTGTTTTATAAATAGAGCTTTTCACGGGCTGCATTATCACGACAGAGAGAGAGAGAGAGAGAGAGAGTGAGAGAGAAACATCCTGCTTCAATCCAAAGACTATTTCCTGCAACTGTGAATGAATACGAAAACATGAGGCATTGTTCCGATTATTCCGCAAAGGCATGTGCTGATATTCAGATGAAGTGATGAATTTCTCACGTCTTACGTTCCTGACCCAGGGTTCAGTGTTTTTGTTTATCCATCATCCAGATAATAATAATTATAACAATAACAAAAATGAACAATAATAATAATAATAAAGTGCGCTCACATTAGGATATTTGCGCGGTTTCGGGAATCGATCCCAAGCTAAAGGATAGTTGACGCTTTGCTTGTTTTTTTAAGCTAGAAAGCAAAACTGCACTATAACGTAACCGATACGCTTGTTACTAGAAGATTCTGTGAAATGTTACTTCAGAAATTCCAGCGATTTAAGATTTGTCAGGCAAAAAAAAAAGAGTAGCAAAGATGCTTATTAGCATGCCAGATACTCGGATTGTAGCTTGGGAAGATCCACAGTGCCTAAACACGCCTAGAAAAGAAGGATGACCGCGTTTCATAATAATAATAATAATAATAATAATAATAATAATAATAATAATAATAATAACAATAAAAACATGTTTAATATCATGATAACCCACGATTTATCGGCACATGCCTTTACTCCGCTCCTGTTTTTTTTTTTTTTTTTTTTACGTATTTTTTTTGGGGGGGAGGGGTTTTAATGTTTCGATTTCGATGCACGCATGCAGCGACCGTAGCGACGATTTTTAACCCAGCGCAAAATTGTATCGTAAAGCCGAGCGACGTGAGGAGCAGTAGAACTGTGATCGTTTATTTGAAAAAAAAAAAAAAAAAAGAGGCGGAGTGGAGACGTAATCAAATTACTGACACGCGCTGGACAGATCGAGCCTGCACGTATAAATCGATAAATATTTAAAAAAATAAAATAATAATAATAATAAAAAAAAACAACAACACAGTGCTTGGACCCCTAATCAACCGAAACGTCTTAAATCGCATAGAGTTTTTATGAAAGAGCAATATCTTTTTTATTTTTGGTTTGTATTTCTTTTGTAAAAATGTTGTACCGCTGCCTAGAGACGTGTAGCACTCGGACTTACGACGACATCATCTACAGAAGGATTATAAAAAAAATATATATACGATATATACGCAGGCAAACACTATGGAAAAAAAACAAAACAAACAAATGAAGCAAACCAGCATTCTAACAAAAATGACCATTTTATTGCTGTTATGTATTTATAGAAATATATGAAGAAGAAAAAAAAAAAAACTTTATCCGATGACCGGTTGTCGCTTTTTTTTCTGTTTCTTTGGAGAGTAGATTTTTTTAAAAGAAGAATAAAAAAAAGAAGTAATAATCTCTTTAAGAAAAATGGCATATTTATCATTGTGTATGTGAATGAAGCGGATCTCGAGGCCTTTTTGCATGAAAAGCTGATGATTAAAGGCATATTATAAAAGTTGGATGGATTCGTTTTGGGGTTTTTTTTATGTGTGTGTGTGTGTGATACAGTGTCATTAATAAATTCCTGACATGGACAGTCTGCGAAGGCTTGTTAAGTACGTGTCCATCTCCGGGACGTCGTCATGGTAACCAGTGACGTCATTAGGCACAGGTTTACCCTGTCGTTGTAATTCATTATTGTTTCTATATTAAAAAGTCACTTGTGATGCGTTCCATGTCCAGTGTCTGCGTTTTGGAGCAGTCAGAGGTGAGGCTCAGAGGTGAGGCTGGAATTGAAATTATTTAGCGTTTGTTGTTTTTTGTGGTTGATGAGGGAAAGTCTGTTTACAGCTGCTATAGCGTAAACGATTACAGGAAGCAACTGCTTTCAAAACATTAAACATAGCTACAAACTCCTCTCTTTAAACTCTCATCCATATCATCGTTTATTAGTTTAAAACAGAATCTTAAAACCACTGCAGGATGTTTTCCACATCGTGACCATCATCATCATTAACCTCATCATCATCATCATCTTCATCACCATAATCATCATCATCATCATAATCATCATTAACCTCATCATCATCATCATTAACCTCATCATCATCATCATCATCATCACCATAATCATCATTAACCTCATCACCATCATCATCACCACAATCATCATCATCATCATCATCATCACCATAATCATCATTAACCTCATCATCATCATCATTAACCTCATCATCATCACCATAATCATCATTAACCTCATCACCACCACCATCATCATCATCATCACCATAATCATCATCATCACCACAATCATCATCATCATCATCATCATCATCACCATAATCATCATCATCATCATCACCATAATCATCATTAACCTCATCACCATCATCATCACCACAATCATCATCATCATCATCACCATAATCATCATTAACCTCATCATCATCATCATTAACCTCATCATCATCATCATCATCATCACCATAATCATCATTAACCTCATCACCACCATCATCATCATCATCATCATCATCACCACAATCATCATCGTCATCATCATCATCATCATCACCATAATCATCATCATCATCACCATAATCCTCCTCCTCCTCCTCCTCATCATCATCATTATCCTCCTCCTCCTCCTAATCATCATCATCATCCTCATCAGCATTAACCTCATTATCATCATTAACCTCCTCCTCATCATCTTCATCATCATCATCATTATTCCCATCATCATCATCCTCCTCCTCCTCATCATCATCATTCTCATCCTCATAATTTTCATTATCCTCCTCCTCCTCCTCTTGATCATCATTCTCATCCTCATAATGATCATCATCCTCATAATCCTCCTCCACCTCCTTCTCATCATCATTCTTATCCTCATAATCATCATCATTATCCTTCTCCTCCTCATCATTCTCATCCTCATTATCATTATCCTCATCATAATCATTATCATCATCCTCATAATCATCATTATCCTCCTCCTCCTCATAATCAACATCACCATAATTCTCATCCTCATTATCACTATCCTCATCATTGTCATCATCCTCATAATCATCATCATTAACTACCTTCTCCTCCTCCTCCTCCTCATCATCATAATCATGGAACGTAACCTAATTTGCCTTAAAGTGCGAGTTTAACGCTGAAGGGATGATTTTCTCCTCAGCAGCTTAAGCACTTAAAACCACTGCACTAAGACGTCTTTTTTTTTCTTTTTTTTGTGTTTTTTGGTAAATAATTGCAGTGACTGTGCTATTTGAACTGGATAAACAGGAAGTCGATAAACAGGACGTGAATAAACAGGAAGGATGAAGAGCTTGGAGCGTGTCGCTGGTTTGCCTTCTTTGGAGGAATATTTGAGATAATGTTGGAGTTTAATACACTTTCTCTTATTCACGTGTCTGTTATTACGCTGTAATGAACACCTTTAACACCTTTATTACCATAACAACCTTCACACACTTCACACCTTTATTCATCTTCATCATCCTTTTATACATGAAAACACTTCACAGATACATCACCTCCTGAATGATTATTACACATGCATGTCCTGTAGAGAAGATGCTTATAAACATTTATGATGCTTTAATGACACGATCAGGACAAATAAAGCCTTCATGAACGCTTTACTGAAGGCTTATTACACATTCACAGAGGACCAGAGAAGCCTGAATTAACACTGAATTGCTGCTTATTACACTTTAATGAAGCCTTAATGAACCCTTTATTAAGTGTCAGACGCAAACTCATCTAAGACAATAATGAGCAGAAGAACTCTGTAAGCTGTAACATTTAACATTGTTATTAATGTTTATTCCTCTTTAATGATGCACTCAAGACAAATAAGCTCTCAGTGAAGATGTTTATTAACGTTTATAAACCTTCAGTGACATTCGTCTCAGTTGTTAACATTTATAAAGAACAAATTCAAACTTCAAGACTTTTATTGTGATTTAATGACAAGCATAGGACAAAGGAAGCCTTAATGAACGCTTTATACCGTTGTTATTATGACATCATGACACATACAGAAGAAATAAGATCTTACTTAACACGTTTATGAATGTTTATAACACTTTAGTGAGAAAGTCACACTCATTCAACTAATAATAATGAACGTTTATTACATTTTTCATGACACCATAGAAACAAATACTCTTTATTACACTGTAACGACACATAAGGAAGAAAGATGTTCGTAATAAACAGTGTTATTAATGTTTATTAAGCTTTAGTTACATATAGAAAACAAATAAAGCAGTTTTTCTGACACATACAAAACAAATAAAATGCTTTATGATGCTTCATCCAAATATATTACATAGTTATACATGTTTATTACATTGTAATGACATACAGAGAACAAATATGACACTTTTTATGATGTTCATTGCTGTTTCAAGGACAAAAGAAAACATTAGCTATCATTATTTCATGCCTTTTGATGAGATAAAGACCAAATAAAGGTGTTTATTATTGCTTATTACAACGTTTAGTGACAGAAACACCTCAAGTAACACTTTCGTTAGCGTTTATTACGCTGTAATGACACAGAATGAACACTTTTACTGACCAATCAAGCTAAAATAATGTGTGAATTACACTTTACTGACATAAACAGGACACACAAGACCTTATAATCAGAGTTTATTGGGTTTTAGTGATAGACTTAATCTCACTTAACACTTTAATTCACTTGATTCAGATAATATGACACTTATTCAGGTTTTAGTGAGAAACACACAGATCACACACCGAACACCAAGACGTTGTTATAAAAGGTGGTTATAAACATATTTACAAATAAACAAAGAATGTAAATTTGAGTAAACAGAATATCTACAGAAACGAATTTACATTTTCTGTAAGAAAAAGAAGCTGAAAGTGTCGAGTGGCTCTGGAAAACATGCTGTTAACATGGACGTTCTGGAGTCTTAAAGACCGTTATTTTCAGGATGTTTTATCCTTGAATGTTTTACTGCAATATTAAGTGTAACGAACACAGGGTGTAAAAGCAGTAAAATGATCTGACGTCTAAACTCCACTTGTGCTGAGAAAGAGAAAACACTTAAAAAATTCCATTTTACAAGGATCCATACATTTGGAAAATTCGGAAATTGTACATAAATTCATGGACAAGAGCTGAAAAACTTACAAAGCCATCACCACAGTGTCTCCAGCATCTCTAAAATAAAAAACAAAACAATGATCTATAAATAAATAAATAAATAAAACAATGTTCAGTCGAGTATTCAAGCTAATCTGGTCATGGATCTGATTTTTCTCTTCAAAATCCAAACCGTGAAATATATTTCTGTTAATTCCTCTCGATACACTGCAGCAATATGCAGAACGCTGTAAGGAAAAAGCTTTTTATATATAACCTCTACAGCTGAGAACTTCCATCACTGAAAGAGCACAGAAATCAGACTCACAGACGATTCTAAATACCCACATAAACACTGTGTATTAATTCCCACATAAACACCTCAACAACAGTTCCACATAAACACCTTGTTTATATTCCCACATAAACACCTCATTTACATTCCCACATAAACACCTTGTTTACATTCCCACATAAACACCTCGTCTAAATTCCCACATAAACACTTTGTTTACATTCCCACATCAACACCTCGTCTACATTCACACATAAACACCTCATTTACATTCCCACATAAACACCTTGTTTACATTCCCACATAAACACCTCGTCTACATTCCCACATAAACACTTTGTTTACATTCCCACATCAACACCTCGTCTACATTCCCACATAAACACCTCATTTACATTCCCACATAAACATCTTGTTTACATTCCCACATAAACGCCTCGTCTACATTCCCACATAACCACCTCGTTTACATTCCCACATAAACACGTTGTTTACATTCCCACATAAACACCTCGTTTACATTCCCACATAAACACCTTGTTTACATTCCCACATAAACACCTCGTCTAAATTCCCACATAAACACTTTGTTTACATTCCCACATCAACACCTCGTCTACATTCCCACATAAACACCTCATTTACATTCCCACATAAACACGTTGTTTACATTCCCACATAAACACCTCGTTTACATTCCCACATAAACACCTTGTTTACATTCCCACATAAACACCTCGTCTAAATTCCCACATAAACACTTTGTTTACATTCCCACATCAACACCTCGTCTACATTCCCACATAAACACCTCATTTACATTCCCACATAAACACCTCGTTTACATTCCCACATAAACACCACATCTACATTCACACATAAACACCTTGTTTACATTCGCACATAAACACCTTGTCTACATTCACACAAACACCTTGTTTACATTCCCACATAAACACTGTGTATTAATTCCCACATAAACCTCAACAACTTTTCCACATAAACACGTTGTTTACATTCCCACATAAACACCTTGTCTAAATTCCCACATAAACACCTTGTTTAAATTCCCACATAAACACCTCGTCTACATTCCCACATAAACACCTCATTTACATTCCCACATAAACACCTTGTTTACATACCCACATAAACACCTTGTTTACATACCCACATAAACACCTCGTCTACATTCACACAAACACCTTGTTTACATACCCACATAAACACCTCGTCTACATTCACACAAACACCTTGTTTACATTCGCACATAAACACCTTGTCTAAATTCCCACGTAAACACCTCGTCTACATTCCCACATAAACACCTTGTATAAATTCCCACATAAACACCTTGTATAAATTCCCACATAAACACCTCATCTACATTCCCAAATAAACACTTCATCTAAGACTTTGAGTAAACACCTCATCTACATTCCTACATAAACACCTCGCTTACATTCCCACATAAACACTTTGTTTACATTCACACAAACACCTCATCTAAAGTCCCACATAAACACCTTGATTACATTCCCACAGAAACACCTTGTTTACCTTCCCACATAAACACCTCAACAACGTTCCCACAAACACCTCGCTTACAGTCCCACATAAACACCTTGTTTACATTCCCACATAAACACCTCAACTACATTCCCACATAAACACTTTGTTTACATTCCCACATAAACGCCTCGTTTACATTCTCACATAAACACCTCATCTACATTCATACATAAACACCTTGTTTACATTCCCACATAAACACCTGAACAACATTTCCACATAAACACCTTGTTTACATTCACACATAAACACCTTGTTTACATTCCAACATAAACACCTCTTCTACATTCACAGATAAACACCTCATCTACATTCCCACAAACACCTCGTCTACATTCCCACATAAACACCTTGTTTACATTCCCACATAAACACCTTGTATAAAGTCCCATATAAACACCTCGTCTACATTCCCACATGAACACCTCGTCTACATTCCCACATAAGCACCTAGTTTAAATTCCCACATAAACACCTCGTCTACATTCCCAAATAAACACTTAATCTAAGACTTTGAGTAAACACCTCATCTACATTCTCTCATAAACACCTTGTATAAATTCTCATAAACAACTCAACAACATTCCTACATAAACATCTTGTCCACATAAACACCTTGATTACATTCCCACAGAAACACCTCATCTACATTCACACATCAACACCTCGTTTACATTCACACAAACACCTCGTCTGAATTCCCAAATAAACACCTTGTATAAAGTCCCATATAAACACCTTGTCTACATTTCCACATAAACACCTAGTTTAAATTCCCACATAAACACCTCGTCTACATTCCCAAATAAACACTTCATGTAACACCTCATCTACATTCTCTCATAAACACCCTGTATAAATTCTCATAAACAACTCAACAACATTCCTACATAAACACCTTGTCCACATAAACACCTTGTTAACATTAACACAAACACCTTGTTTACATTCCCACATAAACACCTTGTAAAAATTCCCATATAAACACCTCGTCTACATTCACACAAACACCTCATCTACATTCCCACATAAACACCTCGTCTACATTCCCACACAAACACCTCATCTACATTCCCACATAAACACCTCGTCTACATTCCCACATAAACACCTCATCTACATTCCCAAATAAACACTTCATCCAAGACTTTAAGTAAACACCTTATCTACATTCCCAAATAAACACTTCATCCAAGACTTTGAGTAAACACCTCATCTACATTCCTACATAAACGCATTGATTACATTCCCACAGAAACACCTTGTATAAATTACCACATAAACACCTCATCTACAACCCCACATAAACACCTCATCTACATTCCCAACATGAACACCTTGTTTACATTCCAACATAAAGACCTCGTCTACATTCACACAAACACCTCATCTACATTCCCACAAACACCTTGTCTACATTCCCACATAAACACCTCGTCTACATTCCCACATAAACACCTCGTCTACATTCCCACATAAACACCTTGTATAAATTCCCACATAAACACCTTGTATAAATTCCCACATAAACACCTCATCTACATTCCCAAATAAACACTTCATCTAAGACTTTGAGTAAACACCTCATCTACATTCCTACATAAACACCTTGATTACATTACCACATAAACACCTCGCTTACATTCCCACATAAACATCTCAACTACATTCCCACATAAACACCTCGTCTACATTCCCACACAAACACCTCATCTACATTCCCACATAAACACCTCGTCTACATTCCCACATAAACACCTCATCTACATTCCCACATAAACACCTCATCTACATTCCCAAATAAACACTTCATCTAAGACTTTGAGTAAACACCTCATCTACATTCCTACATAAACACATTGATTACATTCCCACAGAAACACCTCGTATAAATTACCACATAAACACCTCATCTACATTCCCACAAACACCTCGTCTACATTCCCACATAAACACCTCGTCTACATTCCCACATAAATACCTTGCAAAAATTCCCATATAAACACCTTGTCTACATTCCCACATAAGCACCTAGTTTAAATTCCCACATAAACACCTTGTCTACATTCCCAAATAAACACTTCATCTAAGACTTTGAGTAAACACCTCATCTACATTCTCTCATAAACACCTTGTATAAATTCTCATAAACAACTCAACAACATTCCTACATAAACACCTTGTCCACATAAACACCTTGATTACATTCCCACAGAAACACCTTGTTTACATTACCACATAAACACCTTGTTTACATTCCCACATAAACACCTTGTCTACATTCCCACATAAACACCTCGTCTACATTCCCACATAAACACCTCGTCTACATTCCCACATAAACACCTCGTCTACATTCCCACATAAACACCTTGTCTGAATTCCCACATAAACACCTCATCTGCATTCCCAAATAAACACTTCATCTAAGACTTTGAGTAAACACCTCATCTACATTCCTACATAAACACCTTGATTACATTACCACATAAACACCTCGCTTACATTCCCACATAAACACCTTGTCTACATTCCCACATGAACATCTCAACTACATTCCCACATAAACACCTAGTTTACATTCCCACATAAACACCTTGTCTACATTCCCAAATAAACACTTCATGTAAGACTTTGAGTAAACACCTCATCTACATTCTCTCATAAACACCTTGTATAAATTCTCATAAACAACTCAACAACATTCCTACATAAACACCTTGTCCACATAAACACCTTGATTACATTCCCACATAAAGACCTTAACAATGTTCCCACATAAACACTTTGTTTACATTCCCATATAAACACCTCGTCTACATTCCCACATAAACACCTTGTAAAAATTCCCATATAAACACCTTGTCTACATTCCCACATAAACACCTAGTTTAAATTCCCACATAAACACCTCAACTACATTCCCACATAAACACCTAGTTTAAATTCCCACATAAACACCTCGTCTACATTCCCAAATAAACACTTCATCTAAGACTTTGAGTAAACAACTCAACAACATTCCTACATAAACACCTTGTCCACTTAAACACCTTGATTACATTCCCACAGAAACACCTTGTTTACATTACCACATAAACACCTCATCTACATTCCCACAGAAACACCTCGTATACATTCCCACATAAACACCTCATCAACATTCCTACATAAACACCTCGTCTACATTCCCACATAAACACCTCGTCTACATTCCCACATAAACACCTCATCTACATTCACACAAACACCTTGTTTACATTCCCACATAAACACCTCATCTACATTCCCGCATAAACACCTTGTTTACATTCCCACATAAACACCTCAACTACATTCCCACATAAACACCTCGTCTACATTCCCACATAAACACCTCGTCTACATTCCCACATAAACACCTTGTCTACATTCCCACATAAACACCTCATCAACATTCCCACATAAACACCTCAACTACATTCCCACATAAACACCTAGTTTAAATTCCCACATAAACACCTTAACAACGTTCCCACAAACACCTTGTCTACATTCCTACATAAACACCTCATCTACATTCCCACATAAACACCTCGTATACATTCCCACATAAACACCTCATCAACATTCCCACATAAACACCTCGTCTACATTCCCACAAACACCTCGTCTACATTTCCACATAAACACCTCGTCTACATTCCCACATAAACACCTCATCAACATTCCCACATAAACACCTCATCTACATTCTCACAAACGCTTCGTCTATATTCCCACATAAACACCTCAACTACATTCCCACATAAACACCTTGTTTACATTCCCACATAAACACCTTGTTTACATTCCCACATAAACACCTCATTTACTTTACCACATAAACACCTTGTATAAATTCCCACATAAACACCTCGTTTACATTCCCACATAAACACCTTGTTTACATTCACACATAAACACCTTGTTTACATTCACACATAAACACCTTGTTTACATTCACACATAAACACCTCATTTACATTACCACATAAACACCTTGTATAAATTCCCACATAAACACCTCGTTTACATTCACACAAACACCTTGTTTACATTCACACATAAACACCTTGTATAAATTCCCACATAAACACCTCGTTTACATTCACACAAACACCTTGTTTACATTCGTACATAAACACCTCGTATAAATTCCCACATAAACGCCTTGTATAAATTCCCACATAAACACCTCATTTACATTCCCACATAAACACCTTGTTTACATTCACACAAACACCTTGTTTACATTCACACATAAACACCTTGTTTACATTCACACATAAACACCTTGTTTACATTCCCACATAAACACCTCGTTTACATTCACACAAACACCTTGTTTACATTCGTACATAAACACCTTGTATAAATTCCCACATAAACACCTTGTATAAATTCCCACATAAACACCTTGTATAAATTCCCACATAAACACCTCATTTACATTCCCACATAAACACCTTGTTTACATTCACACATAAACACCTTGTTTACATTCCCACATAAACACCTCGTTTACATTCACACAAACACCTTGTTTACATTTGTACATAAACACCTTGTATAAATTCCCACATAAACACCTTGTATAAATTCCCACATAAACACCTCATTTACATTCCCACATAAACACCTTGTTTACATTCACACATAAACACCTTGTTTACATTCACACATAAACACCTTGTTTACATTCACACAAACACCTTGTTTACATTCGTACATAAACACCTTGTCTACATTCACACAAACACCTTGTTTACATTCATACATAAACACCTTGTTTACATTCACACATAAACACCTTGTTTACATTCACACATAAACACCTTGTTTACATTCACACAAACACCTTGTTTACATTCGTACATAAACACCTCGTATAAATTCCCACATAAACACCTTGTATAAATTCCCACATAAACACTTCATCTAAGACTTTGAGTAAACACCTCATCTACATTCCTACATAAACACCTTGATTACATTACCACATAAACACCTTGTTTACATTCACACATAAACACCTTGTTTACATTCCCACATAAACACCTCGTTTACATTCACACAAACACCTTGTTTACATTTGTACATAAACACCTTGTATAAATTCCCACATAAACACCTTGTATAAATTCCCACATAAACACCTCATTTACATTCCCACATAAACACCTTGTTTACATTCACACATAAACACCTTGTTTACATTCACACATAAACACCTTGTTTACATTCACACAAACACCTTGTTTACATTCGTACATAAACACCTTGTCTACATTCACACAAACACCTTGTTTACATTCATACATAAACACCTTGTTTACATTCACACATAAACACCTTGTTTACATTCACACATAAACACCTTGTTTACATTCACACAAACACCTTGTTTACATTCACACATAAACACCTCAAGTTTCAGATGCCAGATGCTCCGTTAAGGGCAACAGGTTGCATGAATTATAGTCTCAGTGTAATAAAACACAACAATGAATCCTAATAATCCAAAAAAAATTGGAATGTGTACAGGACAGGAAACCAGAAGAAGAAAAAAGCAACAGGTGTTTTTTTTTAACCTGGATTTCTTTTATTTATCTTCTTTAACTTTTTGCACAGTTACACTTGGTTTGTTAAATACCCTAAAACTATCTATCTATCTATCTATCTATCTATCTATCTATCTATCTATCTATCTATCTATCTATCTATCTATCTATCTCTAGTTTTCATTTATTTAAAAAAACATTGGTTTGTTCATTTATTTATTTATTTAGATTTGGTTGATTATATTCTTTAAAATTATTATTATTATTTTTTTTACACAACTCTTTTATTTTTTTCCAGACATGTTAATATTAGAACATGTTCTACTTTCTTTTTTCTTCTTCTTAGTTTTCAGGGTGCACAAACTTTCGCACGGGGCTGTTAATCCCGTAACCGCATGTTAATGAAGCGTCCTACACGCTGCTCTGTTGACGAGGTCGCTAATAAAAGCAGGATTGAGTGTTTTCAGGATGTGTGTGTGTGTGTTGGGGGGGGGCGGTTTACAGCATTCCTCCCCCTGTATGGGACCGACGTGGAAGAAAAGCGCAGCAGTCAGGAAACGTGAGCATTGTGTCGGCTGTTAAACGTGCGGAGTCAGGAGGCAGCGTGGAGAAAGTCCACCTGTCCTGTGTGTCGTGTTCGAGGGGGAAACGTGTGAATGCCTCATCTACATTTCCTTTATCGAGGCGGTCGTGTTAGGAAACCACGGCCAGTGTGTGAGCACAGAGCTGACTCCCGTCTACAGACGTGTGTGTGTGTGAGAGAGAGAGAGAGAGAGATAAAGAAAAAAGAGAAAGAGAGAGAGAAAGAGAGCAAGACTCCAGATGAAGGTCAAAACCTCCTGTCATGGCCGCAGGTGTTTCACTTTTCCAGCAAAGCACACTCGCCAGCTCGGCTTCCCTCTCCATCTCTCTGTCTGTCACTCACACACACACACACACACACACACACTGTTTAACACTGTCACACACAAAATACAAAATCCAGCAAATCTCCAGCACTGGAACGATGATTCACAGGAAATAGAATTAGCATGTGCTCCTCTTGTTCATAACAAACAAACAAGTGATGATGATGATGATGATCTACAGAGTTTCCACTGTTGCTGTTTTACTCCTCTTATACAGCATCATTACAATGTTCCGTTGATTAAAGCTTGACTCTCTAGTTACATTTAATGTTTTTTTCGCTTCTCTCGCCATGACGTGCTGTATCTTTATCTCTGACACTGGAGACTCCTTCCTGCTGTTACTATAGAAACGGTAACGAGCTACAAGCAGAGAGTAAAGAGAAATGTGATGATGATGTGTATGATATGATTGTGTAGCTAGCATTAAGCTCCTCGTGAGCTCTTATTAACTCTGCGGCTTCTTCATGCTTGTTGGCTCGACCGCACGGCACGGCGTCGCGGTTATAAATAGCGGCGTGTTTGATGGCTGCGTCGGAGCTCGAGAATGAAAATCCCGTTCCTTTTGATGGCTGGGAATGGGCTGAGGGAGGAACGGGAAGGGAATTGGCCATTAAAGGGCACGTCTTGTCAGATGTCTCACGTGTTTGACACGCGGTAAACACCGTCAGAGTGAAAGCGCTCAGAACAGACACGCTAAACTGTCCTGGCGGACGTGGAGTTCTGTCAGTGTGTGTGTGTATGTGTGTGTGTGTGGGCTGAATGCTGATGTGTGTTCTGTTTACCATGTGCCAGAAATGTGTAACACACTCGTACCGTGTGACAAGAACATGCTTTTGGACAAATGTTATACAAATGCTGCGGCAAGCCGCTGCTGAATTCTGCGCTCTGATTGGCCAGAAGGTGCGGGGAGGATATGTTAATGCGCTCGCTTATGGTTTCTATGGTAACAGCTCGTGTTTCCTGTAAGGAGATGTTTAGTTAACGTCGGTGGGAGAGCTGTGTTTCTGGAGATGCTTACAGAGTGGGAGGGGCTTAGTCTCTATCTCTCGTTCTGTCTGTCTCTCTCTCTTTCACTCTCTCTCTCCCTGTCTCTCTCTCTCTGTGCCTGTCTCTCTTTTTCTCTCTCTGTCTGTCTCTTTCTCTCTGTCTCTCGCTCTCCCTGTTTGTCTCTCTCTGTATCTGTCTCTCTTTCTCTCTCGCTCCCTGTCTCTCTCTCATTGTCTCTATCTGTCTCTCTCTCACGCTGACTTTCTTTCATCGTCTCTGTCTGTCTCTCTCTCTCCCTGTCTGTCTCTCTGAGAGAGCGACAGTTTGCTGCTATAACGTAAATGTCAACAGGAACTTGTTTTATGGATACCATTACATCAGGTAACTATAGATGGATAAAAAGTAGACCATATTCTTTCATTGAATGAATAAAGTAACACAGGTGTTGTCCTCACGTGTCCCTGCCGTGTTTCACGCCGTATTTATTTACTGAACTCTATGGAAAATCGAACCTGGAGGCTCAGAAGGTCTCAATGTGTTTTTTTTCCTTCTCCAAAACTCTGTGATCAAAGTGAGGTAAGTGAAAGTGAGCAGGAGTGTCGCCGTGTCTCTGCTTGTCTGACTCCCTTATAAAAAGAGCAGGCGATCGGGACAACCCCCCAACACACACACACACACACATACAAACTACACAATAACACACACACTCCCCCACTGAGCCTTTTCAGCGAGCGCCCTAAACGCTTCCTGGAATGCAGGGTCGGAAACGGAGTGAGGGACGCTGGTGGACGAGAGAAAGGGACGACATCAGGCCGATTTCATAGCGCCGCTCGAACGGCCGGAGCTCCGCATCACGCGCCACAGATCAAAAAAAGCGGCGGGAGGAGACGGGTCGAGCCGAACACATAGGGTTTAATCTCGTTAGAATACAAGTTAACACCGAGGCCAGAGGAAGAGGAAGAGAAGGATGAGTCCAGTGACTTTCACCTTCCTGAACGTTCACTGTCTCAATACACACAAACGGAACCACAAAACAAAATGGCAGCCTGAGCATCACCCTGCTGACCTGCTCACCTGAATCCTGTCACCTAGGCCTCTGGCACAGACGTCTACTCATCTAGATGTCTAGTCCATGTAGTCTGCTGCACTACAGGTTCGTTATCTATTACATGTGTCTAAGCTCGGTTATAGTCCCATTACTTCACTAGCCTCGACATCTAAGTGACCAGCCGTCTATGCTCAAGGTCCAGACGTCTGACCTGGAGGGTTAATTGTATAAACTACACACCTAAACATCTAAGCAGGTTAACCTTAAAGCACTAGACTAGCAGACTGTCCAGTTGCTAGACATCTATACAAGACAAGATAAGGACTAGTTACTAGTTTAAACTAGACCACTAGAGCTGGAGGACTAGTGAGAAGGAGATTTAAACCTGGATTAGTGTCCTAACTCTAACTTTAAAAAGTAATGGACTAGTCATCTAAACTAGAGGACTAGATATAGATACTAAGGGACTAGACTAGATGTGTAAACTAGTTGAAACAACCAGTTGCTTTGTTCAGACGACCATAGTACGTGTATCTAAGACTAGATGTTTAGGTTAGAGGACTAGTGCTTTAAACTAGAGGACTGGATAACTAGATAGTTAAATCTAATCTCTCTCTCTCTCTCTCTCACACACACACACACACACACACACTGTGGGCAGGGGGCGGAGACTTTACCGACTGGGAAAAGGGAAAAGCTCCAGTGGTCGTGTCAGTGACCTCCAGAGGAACCACAGCAGGGCTCTGACAACCAAAGGAAATGAGACTGTGTGTGTGTGTGTGTGTGTGTGTGTGTAAGTGTGTGTGTCTACTAAGCACCTTGGCAACTCTTGATCTCCCATGTATGAGGCTCCAAAGAAGTCGACTCTGTGCAGCGGACAAAAGAAAGCAGATTCATTGTGGTGAAGATCCCCTCTGTCCGAGTGCACGCACACACACACACGCACACACACACACACACACACACATACACACAACTATAGCATGATCATGTCATATTAACCCCTGTGTGAGGAATAAAACACTGTGTGTGATTATTTTTCTAATATCACAGTAACCTTCTGGTTGTATAGAGTTAGTTGAGGAGACAGTATTGTTTGTTGATTTCCTGTTGATTTCCTGTTTATCTTTATTCCTTTCTGCATGTTTATATGCGAACACCATATTTGGGCGTGGAAGCAGAGATCTCAGCTGTCAATCATGCTTCAGTGACACACCCAATAGAGAACAGAAAACAACTCTTAGCTTCGCCATCTTCACCCGCCTCGGACAAAGAGGTTAATTAGTCGCTAACGAGGAAGTGGGAGGAGTTGGTATTGGAATTAAGGTGTGTGACCCATCAGCTGGTCAAACCAAATGACCTGACTCAAGAAAGTGTGGTCACAAAGGAGACGCTCGGCCGCGTGAAGCCCAGAGTATCCGCTGTTTATTCAGACACTAATGAAGAATGCGAGAAAGGAAAAGCCAAAATAAATAAATAAATTGTTCCAATAATTTTGAAAGTAGAGTTTTGTGGTTTAGATATTTAACGAACGCGAAGGAAAAAAAAGTAAAGCAGCAGAGTGACATGATAAAAATAACAAAGGAATGATTTTGTGAGATGCTCATTTCTTTTCATAGATTTTTTTGTGCTAGAATTTATGGTGCTAGGTGATGCTATGTCGTTTCATGAAGGTGGAATCTGACTCTACTGTTCAAGTTATGAACGTATTTTATATCTCAACATCTTCTCGCTGGGTGGAAGAGAAAGGGACGAGTGTCTGTCATGTATTAACACACAGGACGCAAACGAATCCGGGACGAATGAATGAATGAATTATGCATGCTGTGTTTTTTTCCGCGCAGGTGATTTCCAGACAAAACCTCACGCCGTCCGTCGCAGCTTTCGCCCGAATCAAAGCAGCCGAGGCTCTACAGCGTCTTATGGGATTGAAGGGAAGCGAAAATGGAGGAGTGGCTCCCACATATTAACTACACCTTCATTTCAATTCGGAGTTTCGAAAAGAGAAAGAAAGAGAAAGAAATGTTTCGTGCAGTAATGCAGCAGCGTGTCCTAACGCGCAATGATCCTGATGTGATGTAGTTTATCATAATCAGATGAAAGAAGCCGTAGCTTCGGTCGACTACACAAGTGGACGTGACTGAGGAAAGGAATGAAAATTCTGGTTGTAGGATTTGTAAATTCCGCAGATGGAATGATGGAAAGATCCTGAAAAATGGTTAAATCAGTGCAGTTTATTGTCCATATTGAGGGGAAAAAATGAGAGTATGAAAGATGAGAGGTGATGAAGAGGATGAAGAAATGATAGAAGGAAGAGTCAAGGAGAAGTGTGAATGACAGATAGATAGAAACTTGCAGCACATTTACACACTTGTGAGACTGGAACAGAGAGAGACAGAGAGATATGATGGAGGAAAGATAAAATGCTAATCACTGATATTTTTAGATATCTAGATACCTCACATTATCAACACACCAGCACCTAGCATCCGTATCTAGAGCGGAAGAAGAAATCCTCGATTTATTTTTTGAAGCATTTGCCATAAACGTGTGTGAGAACGAATGAAAAAGTTTCATGAAGATGAAAGATTATGTGAGAGTCACAGTATCCGGTATCAATGCTAGCAGTAACTAACGCTTTCGACTAGGAAGGATTGTTAAAGAGAAAAATGATGAAAGGAATGAAAGCTGGTTGCTAATCAAGGCTAACAGGGCGATATTTACCTCACGTAATCAAAATAAATATCAGCCACTAGATACAAGATCTATAGCTAGAGGAGATGTGTTGGAGTTATTTAGGGAGGAAATGTTAAAAAAAAAAATGTGTGAGGAAAGATGAAAAAAAAAAGATGGAGGAACGTGGAGTCAGTGGGGGTCAAAGAACGGAAATCAGAAGCAATATCAGTCACGGTGCTAGCAAAAGGTGACTAGCGCTTTTGGAGAGAGGGGGAAAGAAGGTGACTTGTTTCATTTGTTGAAATAAAAATGTTACAGAGACAGAGAGAGAGAGAGAGAGAGAGAGAGAGAGAGAGAGAGATGAAACAATGCTAGCTCAAAGGGGAAAATAGTTGATACTTTTTTAGATTTTTACCTCAGATAATCCAAAATATCAATTAAAGCTAGCAGCTAGCGACTGCATCTCCAACGTTGTTGATTTGTTTGCATAGTAAACATAAAAAAACTGTGAGAAAGAGAGAAAATGGAGAGAGAGAGATGAAAAATGCCGATTAAAGGTTGAAATGCAGATTAAAGGTTGAAAATAGTTGCTTATTAAGGATATTTTTTGTTTAGATTTTTACCTCAGATAATTCAAAATATCTACTAATGCTAGCAGCTAGCGACTATATCTCTAGCTTGAGGGGATGTATGTGATTTGTTTACATAGTAAATATTAAATAAAAAAAAAAACTGTGAGAAAGAGGGAATAAAAGACAGAAAAATGGAAAAGCAAACCAGTCACAAGGACAGCATTGACAAAATAAAAACATGCTAAAAAATGCTAGCAGTTTGGTGTAGAGAAAAAAGATGAAAAGATGAGCCTTTTAATTCCTTTAAATAAAACCGTGGGATTGATACAGCAAGAGAGAGAGCTTAAAGATAGATAAAGATAGTTGCTAATCAAGGATATTTTTTTTAGATTTTTACCTCAGATAATCCAAAATATCACCTAAAACTAGCAGCTAGCAACTGTATCTGTAGCTTGAGGGGATGTAGGTGATTTGTTTACGTAGTAAATATTAAAAAAAAAAAAAATGGTAGAAAGAGGGAATAAAAGATGGAGGAAATGGAAAAGCAAATCAGGCACCAGGAGAGCATTCACAATATAAAAACATGCTAAAAAATGCTAGCAGTTTGGTGTAGAGAAAAAAACTTATTACTTCATTTTCATCGGTGATATTTTAGACATTTCGCTCAGGTTTTATAAAACATCAACCAAAGGAACCATCAGAGCCGCAGCAAAACATTTAAAACCTTCGATTTATTGAGGATAGTAAACGTAAAAAATGAGTTGGAAAGATAGGGAAAAAAAAGGTTTGAGGTATTGAACGAAATTTCTTTGACTAGCAGGATAGTCGCCGGTTTATTTCATTTACTACATTATACAGAGAATGAGAAAGAACTAGAGAGAGAGAGATGAAAAATGATAAAGGGGATAAAAAATGGAGGCTATTCAGTTATATTTTACCTCAGACATCTAAACCACTAGCAGCTAGCAAACTTTAGAGTACGTTTAAATGAAATAAAAAACGTGAGAAAGAAAGAAAGAAAGAAAAGTGTTGTTTTTGTAAAGATGATGTGATCATGCAGCAGAAAACTCGGCCTGTTTGATGCACATGAATGACATCGTGGGATTATTCCAGGAACAGAGGAATTTTGTGAGGAATTTTATCATGTACATCTAAAAAAATTGAACACTCAATCAAAATGCTAACTAGCGGTTTAGTCCTCAGCGCTAATCACAAGGACCTCAGTGGATTTACACGCCGCCTTTTGTTTGGGGCTCAAAGCACTTTCTGTTAGTCTGAATTTTTGAGTCTGAGACTAAATCAATCTGAGTGACGTTCCACAGGGTCGGAGGCTCAGCGCTAGAAATTCTGTTTACGGTTTTTTTTAACACCACTAAGTAGCAGTTAGCAGCTAGCTCTTGCTACAACACCAAAAGCATGTGTCTGGGATTTTCGTGACCGGACGGAAAAGCTTGCTATTGGAACGCATGGTCGGAAAAATAGATAAAAAGTTCATCGCAGACGTCTACTTTTCATCTAATATTAATCTCAATCAGAGTGAGTGATTTGGATTAGTTTGATGGAAAAAAAAAAATAAAGTAATGGAAGATTGAGAGGTGGGGATGGGGAAATGGTGGTGGAGTGGGTGGAGCCATGCAGTGTTGCATTGCGGCTGCCATTTTATCGAAATCGGCTGTAAGAAGCGCTCCGGCTGATCTGAGTAGAAGAACGTGAGGAGGAGAGGGGTTTCTGAGTGAGAAAATAACAAGGCCCAACTTCTGAACACAAGAGAACTCGGTGTACCATCTCTACAGAACCCACGTTCTCACTAACATCCCACAAAGTGCTCCGAAAAGCAGCGCTAAGATTCGCCACCTAGCAACTGACTGCTTTTTTGTTTTAACTGGCTTAAAAAAAAATAGAGAAAAAAATTTCTAATTCTAGGAAATTTCTCATTTTATGTGTTTATTTTCAATTAAATTCGAGCCTAAATTAAAACATTTAAGTAAAAACATCAAAATAAAAACAATACATGAGCTGGATTATTGTTTAGCTTGGCCTCATTAAAACATTTTAAAATTTTTAAATTACGCACTCACTATAATACCAGGTTTTGTTTTTTTTAATCATTTTTCTTTTTTTAAAAAAAAAATTGTCCCTGTATAAATTTTCTAAAATTCGTAGATCTGGATGAAGAGTCATATTGAGAAAACGGGAAATAAAATCATGTCTGATTTTTTTTTTTTTTTTTTTTTAAAAAACAATAATCTAAAAGGCAGAATTTGATGCTGTAAAGAAAAATATTTTTTTTATTTTGTAAATAAATATAAAAATAATAAATATATCTATTATTATAAAGTAAAAAATATATATTATTATTATACAAATTATATAAATAAATTTTAAAAATGTGTTTGACAAATATCCCTTTTCTAAACTCCATTTCCTCTTCTTGCTCTAATATTTATGCTAGTTTTTCGTGTAATTATTGAAATATATTATTTAATAATAATCAGTTTTGAAGCATGGAGCTTAAACAGCTTCTAGAAGAATCTAAATATGGCTACGTTTTAAAAAAAATCAAGACATTTACACTGAGCTGAAGCAGTGGTACCGGAAACGTGCCACTAAAACAGGTTGAAAATTCAGGTGTAACAATATAGACCGAGAATTGAAGGTGATGTAACACAACGAGCCAAAAGAGGTACTTACAGGAAACGTGGAATTACACAATCACACCGGGGCAAGAAATAAACCATCCTCCCGGATTCCAGTTGCAAAAAAAGAAAAAGCAAAAATAAAACGATAAAGAAGGAAAGAAAAAAATATAATGAATTAAATTTTTAAAAGTAGAAAGATTTCAAAGAAAAAAAAATAAAGTTTAAGTTTTTCAGTATAGGTTTAACCTCACAAAAAAAAAAAAAGTTTCACGTCCGGACGTTAATGGAATAATCTTGAAATAATTTCAAGTAAATTAAAATAAAAATAAAAAAGAAAAGATGTAGCATGAAAAGGTCAGAATTCATTTGGCCTGCTTGGTTAGGATAAACAGAAACGGATAAGAGCGTCTAGACGGGTCAAGGTGGACGGCGTCGCGTCCCGAACACCCTCGTGCAACATTTCCACTTTCCCACTGTGGATGTTTCCGGAAGGAGGGGTCACCGGTGGACAAGTGCGCACTCCGGAGGGGGCGAGTGGTGGTGGGGGTCAATGGTGGTGGTAGTGGGGGTCAGGTTGGGGGGGGAGGGTGTCAGTGCTCCCTACTCGGCTAATCAAAGGCTACAGAGGGCAACGGGGCCAAAGAGAAAAGGGCAGAGCTGTGTGTTCGCTATTCTTTGTTTCCATTCAGGTCACTGAGACGAGCTTCCGCTGACATTTCACACACACACACACACCACCTGGGGCCTTCCTAAGCCAAAAGCTCCGTCCTTGATTATGGAACGTGTGTTTAAACAGACACGCACGATGGACACGGCAAACACACCCAAATGTCCCTCACAACCCTCATGAAAACCAAACGCCAAGCCTCTGTGTGTGAGAGAGAGACAGAGAGAGAGAGAGAGAGAGAGAGAGAGAGAGTAAATGGAAAATCATTAACATCTTCCATTCTCTTCCTTTGCCCTCAGAACAGCAGAAACGCTGATTAAACCCATCTAGGTATCAGGAGATCAGCTGCTGCTCTCTATGACGCATTTCAGTTTAAAAAACAGCACTATGATGTCATAAGGTTCATGATCGCTTGTGTGACGTTCTGTAACACTGCCTCGTGGACCTAATATTAATGATAGAAACTCGTCAAAAACATGTGTGTGTGATCTGGTGAAGGATCTATAAAGTATAAAGTAATAAAGTATAAAGCTATAAAGTAGCTTGAGACTCCTTTCATTAAAGCTACGGTCAGATCTGCTGTCCAATCAGCATCCAGGATTCATCCAGGAATGCCTCACTAAAAGAGTCTGAAGATCTTAAAGTTCAATCTCCGGTGTCGGAGATCTGAAAAGTCAGGAGGATTCTCCCACACACACACGTCTCCAGAAGTTGTGGGTTTCTCACTAAACATGACAGACTGCGTTTCACACTTCTTTCCCAGATGTTCCACAAGATGTTACACTAAAGGGATAAAAAGTACTGCTTTTTACGGAGTAATGAATGGAACATTGCTGTGGTGTGAGAGGAATAAAACAGTAACAGTCTCACACACACAAACACACACACACACACACCTGATGCTTTCAGCTGAGTTCTGAAGCTGCTGTAGGAGCCGAATCACGTCGTCGGATCAATCGGAAGATGAAAGCGAACGTCGCTTAGGTTGTGAGGAATCATTTATTATTCATGGCTTAATTATTATTTACCCAATAAAACAGTAAGCGTGTGACGCTTCGGGAAAACTAAACAACAGACAAGTCGGAAAAGAGAGAGAGAGAGAGAGAGAGAGAGAGAGAGAAAGAAAGGAAGAACTTCACATTTTTTGTCTGTAGTGTAGAACACACCCTGCTGAATTTTTTTCTCGATTGTTTAGATCATTTGTTTATTTTTTTGTTGATAAAAAAGCTGGGTTTTTTTGTCGCTGGGTTTTTGTGGTGATTGACAAAGCTGTGTGTTTGCCTGAAGCAGCTGCTTAATGAAAGTGTGAAAGTGTGTACCGTCGTCTTTATTAAACACACACACACGAAGAGGAGAATACCCCCCACCCCCACCCCCGAGTGGATGTGTGTTACACACTCGCACAATTAAACGGCGAGTGGGATTTCCCGTTACGGCCGAGGAGAACGCTGCGTGAGGAAGAGTGGGATAAAGTAAGGATCTTTTTTTTTTAATTATTATTATTATTACTCTCCTGTCAGAGGTTGACACAGAGGAAGACGATGGGAAGAACCCCCAAATCAGTTATCAATACATCTCACTGGAAAAAAAGAAAGGAAGGAAGGAAGGAATGGGATGCAAAGCAGAAATAAGAAAGAAACTTTACTACTCAACACCAGAAGATGAACAGAAACAGACTGGAACAGAAAACCTGCGAGAAACCTGCTGCATCAGAAAAATAATCAACACCAGAGTGAGGGAGTGATGGATTAATAGAGTGAGGGAGAGAAGGAGTGAGGGAGTGATGGATTTATGGAGGGATGGAGTGAGGAAGTGAGGGAGCGATGGATTGATAGTGTTGGAGTGTTTGAATGATAGAGTGATGGATTAATAGAGTGTTAGAGTGATGACATGATAGCTTGATGGAAGGATGGGGTGATAGAGTGATGGATTGGTGGAGCGAAAGAGTGATAGTGTGAAGTACTCATAGATTGATAGAGTGATGGATTGATGGAGTAATAGAGTAATGGATTAATAAAGTGACATGGTGTTGGAGTGATAGACTGATGGATTGATACAGTGATGGATTATTTGAGTAATAGAGTGAGGGATTGATTGAGTGATGGATTATTGGAGAAATAGAGTGATGGACTGATGGATTAATAGAATGATGGGTTGATGGAGTAATAGAGTAGTAGATTGATAGAGTGTTGGAGTGATGGAATGATAAAGTGATGGAGGGATGGAGTGATGGGTTGATGGAGTAATAGCGTAATAGTTTGATAGAGTGTTGGAGTGATAGAGTAATGGATTGATAAAGTTATAGTGTTGGAGTGATGGATTGATAAATTGATGGAGTGATAGAGTGTTAGAGTGATGGAGTAATAGAGTAATGGATTGATGGAGTAATGGGTTGATGGAGTGATAGAGTGATGGATTGTTGGAGTAATAGAATAATAGATTGATAGAGTGTTGGAGTAATAGAGTAATAGATTGATAGAGTGATATAGTGTTGGAGTGATGGAGTAAATGAGTAATGGATTGTTGGAGTAATAGAGTAATAGACTGATAGAGTTATAGAGTTTTGGATTGATGGAGTAATAGAGTAATGGATTGATTAACTGATAAAGTGTTGAAGTGATAGAGTGATAAAGTAATGGAGAGATGGAGTGATACAGTGATGGAGAGATAGAGTGATGGAGAGACTCCCTCATGTTCTCTGGTAGATTGAGAAACTTTCTCATGGTTAGAGTTAAAAAGCACTGACGCTGGAGACTCCTTCCACAGAAGCTCCATAAACCACACCCATCACACATCCTGTTTCTGTGGACCATGAGCTGTTACTATAGAAACCAGATCATGTGTTCTGCTCGGTGTCGGTTCTCCGCTGCTCCTCCATGTGTTCTTCCTCTGGATGAGGTTACAGCTGAGGTTTAGTTAAAGGAGTGAGAGTAGAGTGATGAGTGGAGAGGTGATGAGTGATGGAGTGCTGAGGTGACCTCTGCTATCTGTCAGGCTGGGGGCTAATCCTCTTCAGGCTCTAATTGATAGCTGATAACTCTGACCCCACCGCCCAGGCCGCGCTCGCTCCGAACCTGACGCTGTGTGTGCTGGAACGTGAAATTGATATTGTGTGTGTGTGTGTGCGCGCTCTGGCTTTGTGACAGTGTTTCAGTGCTCGAATTTAATCACTCTCGGTTCCTCTCTCACACCTGTTCTCAACACTGGACACCGCGTTAATGCCCTAAAGAGATGTGGGTCTGGTCCCTGGAATGTGCTGTAGATCTCACAGCTCTCTCTCTCTCGGTACAGACAGAGGTGACTGACCGCAGCAGTAAACTGCACCTGCACGTGAGCAAAGAAATCCAACCACTGAGGAGCATCACAACCTTCAACCAGTGGCAGGCATTAAAGAAGGAGAAGAAAAGCAAGAAAAAGGCAGAGTGGAGAGAGAGAAAGAGAGAAAGAAAGAAAGAAAGAAAGAAAGAAAGAAAGAAAGAAAGAAAGAAAATACAAAGGATAGAAATGAAGAAAAGGAAAGAGGATGTGATGAAAGAACCATGTAAATATTTCCAGAATTGAGAATATTTATTACATGTTTATGTTCTAGAGTTACCATAAAACAGGAAGTTGATTGGTGTATAGAACTGTAAACAGGAAGTTGATTAGTGTGTAGAACCTCGAACAGGAAGTTGATTGGTGTATAGAACTGTAAACAGGAAGTTGATTAGTTTGAAGAACCACAAACAGGAAGTTGATTAGTGTGTAGAACCTCAAACAGGAAGTTGATTAGTGTGTAGAACCTCAAACAGGAAGTTGATTAGTGTACAGAACCGTAAACAGGAAGTTGATTAGTGTGTAGAACCACAAACAGGAAGTTGATTAGTGTGTAGAACCACAAACAGGAAGTTGATTAGTGTACAGAACCGTAAACAGGAAGTTGATTAGTATATAAAACCGTAAACAGGAAGTTGATTAGTGTGTAGAACCGTAAACAGGAAGTTGATTAGTGTGTAGAACCACAAACAGGAAGTTGATTAGTGTACAGAACCATAAACAGGAAGTTGATTAGTATATAAAACCGTAAACAGGAAGTTGATTAGTGTGTAGAACCTCAAACAGGAAGTTGATTAGTGTACAGAACCACAAACAGGAAGTTGATTAGTGTACAGAACCGTAAACAGGAAGTTGATTAGTGTGTAGAACCACAAACAGGAAGTTGATTAGTGTGTAGAACCACAAACAGGAAGTTGATTAGTGTACAGAACCGTAAACAGGAAGTTGATTAGTATATAAAACCGTAAACAGGAAGTTGATTAGTGTGTAGAACCTCAAACAGGAAGTTGATTAGTGTACAGAACCGTAAACAGGAAGTTGATTAGTATATAAAACCGTAAACAGGAAGTTGATTAGTGTGTAGAACCGTAAACAGGAAGTTGATTAGTGTATAGAACTGTAAATAGGAAGTTGATTATTGTGTAGAAGCGTAAGGAGCAGAGCAGAAGAACAGGAAGCAGCAGAGAAAGAAACGGTTGATGGGCAGAATGTCCGGACTCAGTGGAACACGATGTCATGTTCGGCTCTAATTTGTGGCGTCGTGACCTGAGGAAGGTGAAGGCAGGAAGGTGATATCTCCCATCTAACAGGCTAACTGGCTAACAGGCTAACAGGTTGTTCAGCCGTGTCACGCCGTTCCTGAAACAAACTCCTCCACATTCCTCAGCAGCATTTCTAGCTCCTGCTGCATAAGTGACTTGTTTTAAAAGCAACTGACTTCAGGAGCACAAATATAGAGATGCAACTTAACTTATAACGAATACACGGATACAAACAACGAGAAAGAAGGAATCATTAAAATAGAATAAAAACCTTTTTTTTTTATTCCTTCCTTGTCTATTTGTTCGTCTGAAAGATGAATAAATGGAAGAGAGGATTTTTTTTGTCTGAGAGTAAGAAATCTGCTCACCTTAAATTCATAGGTATGCCTCTCTGGGTTTTCTAAAGAGAGCGCGAAACCTCTCCCCGGCTGAGCATCTCGTTATATTAGTGAAGCTAGTTTCATAATTAGAATTGCACGTTAGCATACTGACAGTTACACATGAGCCTCGCGGAGTGAGGGGTAAAAGGTAAGACTCGTCCAGACAGTAAGATCTGCACCCCAGGGTGTTTTCCCTGGATGCCGCTGTGTTTCGCGGAGCAATGCACGTATTTCAAGGACTACGCTTGCCAAAACACATCCTGAGACATGCGTCCTCGGTGGGAAGACTGAAAGGTAGAGAGAGAGAGAGACGTGAAGAGTCGCCTTCAAGCCATCGTGCAAGACAAGCGGCAAGGAAGAAAGGACTCCCTGGGGCACGGAAGCGCTTCCATCCTCTAAAGACTTCTTCAGAGGAACGTCAGAATAAAGATGAGACTCAGATAACTAATATATCCAGAGAGACAGAATGATGAAATACAGCAGGACTTGCGCAAGCCTGCAAATCTGGGTACCTTCACAATTTGGTCACTGGTGCCAACAGAATACGGTCTGACTAGCAGGGCAAGGTCTAAATGATTCTGTTGATTGGTGCATGTGATTATCTTCAGGTCTGAGAATTAAAGATTGTAGTCAGGGTTGAAACTGGAAGGAATCCCAATCAGGAATGCTGGGTGGAAGGTAAGGATACCCTCCGGATGATATTCCGGTCTATTGCTCAGCCTCATACACTTTTAAACACTCATCCTCCCGCCATCCTCAGATCTCCGCCAACTCTGGGACAATTCTGAGTTAAGATTGTCTACAAAGCTTTCTAGAGGCACCACAGAAAAGCCTTCATGCTATCAGCAAGAGATTGCAGTGATGCCACAGTTACCGTCAGTGGGGGTTCAAGGGAGCAGAAGTGGCTGGGATCGCTGGGCAGGATGAACTCAATCAAAGCGCCATCAAACAATCCAAGCCAAGTGATGCAGCATGAGCAACAGTTTAAAAAAAAGATAGAAGAACTTCTACTACGCTGTCATGTTAGCAATATTAGAGAGCAGCATAAGGATGGTTTTGGGAAGTGATGAGAAACTGAAGAACACAGATACAGGAGGAATGTCCAGGACCAAATCAAGGACCCTCGATTTGTAGGGAGTTGTACTACACCTTACCAGCATGTAGCAGTGCCTTCCGAGAGAGCCAGCTCAAGCCAGCTATTACACTTTCTGATGTAATACATGCAGAGAAAGATCTAACTCTGATTGACACAGGAGACACAGTTTGCCCCTCCCATTCAGACATTTTGCTCCCTTGTACCCCAGCCATGGTATCACTGTGATCTGATGATTTTGTGAAGGTTTTCCTGGTGTGCCGCCTTGTCTCCGAGTTGGTAAAGTTATGAGGATCTCTGCTTTTTCCAAGATTCCATTTCAGTTTAGGAAAGTTCTGGAAACTATCGCAAAGGAGTCACAAAGGAGATTGTCAACCATTTCTTCCTTCATCATCTACCTTGAGACATAAGTGTAGAGGCCAAAGGAAAAGAAAATGCTAAGATTGGTGAAAGATGCAAGTAAAGGTTCAGGTCTGAAGGTGTTTTTATTTATTTTCCATTTTCAATATTCTAGAAGATCAGGTGTGTCTCACTCAGTTCTCCACTGCTGACTCAAATATAGTGAAGATGGTCCCTAGTTTTTGTGGGGGGTTTTTAATGAGCAAACATTCCCCTTGAGACAGAACTCAAAATGGCTGACTTCCTGATCCGCACCCTGACTAGTGAACTAGGAAGCTGATTAAGATGCAGCCGTGGTTTCTATAGTAAAAACTTAGACTTTGCTGTGGTGAAGCTTCTCTTGTTAGGGGATGTGGCTTTATTGGTGGCTCAGGTGGTTAAGCGTTGTTGATCAGAGGATCAGGGTTCAACCTCCAGCACCACCAAGCTCCACTGTTGGGCAAATAAGCAAGGCTCTTAACCCTCCCTGGTCCATAGCTGCCCCTGCACTCTGACCCCAACTTCCTCAACTGGGATATGCGAAGAAAAGTATTCCACAGTGCTGTAATGTATGTGTGGAGATAATAAAGTCTTCATGCCTTCAGTTCTTTACCACTGATGGAAGGAGTCTCCAGTGTCAGCGCTGTGTACCAGTCAGAGGTAAAGCAGTGAAGGACTGGATGTTTATACCTGCTATAACATAAGTGAGAACAGGAACTAATTTGTTTCGTGTTTATTCCACAACATTAGACAGATAAAAAGCAGGAAACACATTCCCCCGAACAGGATATGGGATGATAGTTATGTGTGGTGAAAGTTGTGTAGCTATAAATACTGAAGGCATCTTCACAGCAGCAGTAAAGCTGAAGAGCGAGGAAAGAGGACTGATTTAGATTTCATGGCTAATGGGAAACTCGAGAGAGCGAAGAATCTTCTGGAACAGTGTGTACCTGAGTCAGTGAAGCAGCCACGTACTGGACAATAAGCTAGACGAAATTCCCCCCTCACACACACACACACACACTTATTGGCAACCCTTTTCTTTCCAGGGTTTTAATATCACACACTTCTCGCATCACAAAATCACAAAGAGACAAAACACCAAGCTTTTTCACCAACTGGGGAGACTTGAACAAAAGTTCTAAAAAAATAATAAAAAACTAAAGGAATCAATAATTGAACAGAAAGTTTTGAACAAGCTTTATGAATTCGTTTAATAAGGAATAAATAAATTCAGCAGTCACCAAGGAAAAAAAAGGATTAAATATAATGAACACATCATTAAAAAAAGAAAAAAACTCCAAACTCGTTGCTGAAAAATAAAAACAATCCTTTTTTTTTTTTTTTTATCAAGGACCCACCTACAGCCTCCGAAAAAAAAAAACCCTTAAAAATCATAAAATCCCAAATCCAAAAGCTGATCAGTTAATTACATGATTTATGATTTAATTAAAAGATTAAATAAGAAATTAAAGCTCATTAAAGATGACAATCTGCCTTTAAAAAAGAAAAAGCCTAAAAGCATGTAACAGGTTCTGAAAATTAAAAGAAACTGAATAGAAAAAAATAAATATATTCAGAGCACCTAGCTATAAGATATTTAAGTATCTGGAAAAAAAAATCAGAGTAAATTAAAGGTGCTATAAATGTAACCAGAAGAAATTTGTAAGAAAAAATAAATAAATAAAATGTTAAAAATAAATAATTAAGAGTATTTTGAGTATTTTCTTCTGATTTTCTTTATTTTTTATTTCGAACTGCCGTTCATTCCCTCGTTCTCGTTCTCCTTTCCCGTTCTTACGAAAGAACAAGAAAGTGAAGGAGAAGAGAATAAACAGGGCTGGAATAAAAACAGGGTGAAGACGAGGGAACTGAAAGGTTCGGTTTTTTTTATTTTCTCGAAGGGATATGACGACATTGTAGAAAAGCCAATGGTCAGAAAAAGCCTGTATGAGGAACATCAGACACCTCAGAACTGACCTCAAGGACTTGACCACAATCTTGATCAGTCGGTGCATCGGATGCTCGGCTCTTTTATCAGGACTGGTCGCTGCTGATTATCTGATTAAACTCAGCTGGAAGTTTTTCATTTTTCCATCTGATATTTAAACATTAAAAAAAACATTTAGAAAAAAATAAAAAATAAACGGCTCACAAACTTTGAAAATGATTCAAAAATAGAGATGTATTTTAAATAAATAAATAAATAAATAATCAATTAAATAATAAATATATACATGTTTTTTTAATTATAAACAAATAAATAAATATTTTTTAAATAAATAATTTTCAAATAAATAAATAAATAAATGGAAATAAATGAAAATTCGAATCTTTATGCAGTTTTTTTTGTATGTCGTTTCAGTCTCACATTCCTTCTCTTAAACTTTGGAAATAAAAAAAAAATCAAAACCTAGCAGGAGAAAAAAAAACCCATCCTACTTCTTACTCCTTTTTGTCGTTCACATTATCTGAAACTTATCTGAAACAGACACGATGAAGGCTTTAAGCTCCGCCCACTTTCTGAACACGTCATGCGGTTGGTCTACAGCACAGGGGAAAAAAGACGTTTCCTGTTGATTATTTTTTAGAAACTTACAAACTGCACTAAGCAAACAGCACTGAAATTAAACCGCACTGTATCCTGAAATTCCTCAAAATCTCACAAATAAATAAATCCTACATTTGAAACTAAAAAATCTCCATGACTTTTTCCACATAGTCTCCCATCCATCACATGAAGCTTAGCACACAGGAATGTTTCCAAAAAAAAAAAAAAAAGTTTCATCTTCTGACCAATCAGAGTCCAGAACTGAGCAGAGTCACTGCACCATACAGAAAACATCACTCTGCACGACTCAAGCTCCGCCTCTTGGTTGAATGGGCGTGGCTTCGGAGCCAGCTGTAGCTAAACAGTCTGAATGATGTGGATAAAAATTTGCGCATATGTTTATGGCAAAAGTTTTAGAGCGAGAACTAGCTTCATTAGCCTTGTGCATAAAATAGTTTCCTGCAACAGACATTAATTTGTTACGTTTCCGTATATATTTGTCTAGTTTGTGTTCAATTTGTGTGACTCCTTGACTCTGAGCAACAAGCTAAAGCGCTAAATCAGCTGCAGAGAACTTTGTTCTGCTTATCGTCAGTGTGCTGCGGCTTCGGGATGGAAATTTCCGGGAAATGACTTTGGGCCTGTGAACATCACAAACACAGAGAGGTTTTAAGTGCAGGTTTAGTTTCAGTGATAAACGTGTGTTTAGGGGCGTGTGATGGAGGGTTAGATGGTAAATGCCGCATCTGCGGCTACACCGAGGCTGCAGAAATATCCACAGAGGAAATGATGCGACTTTACAGAAAAACACCCGGAGTCACACTAATAAAAAAATTGGAACTAATTAACTACTTCTGATTATTTTAGCGCTTCTTCTGTTTCCTTCTTTTTGCTAACTCGCTGTGGGAAAAACTCTCCAACAGCGAAAAAAAGAAATGATATAATATTTTAATTTTTTTTAACCACATGCCTGATTTTGAGTCAAACTGTCGCATATTTAAATAGAAGTAAATATAGATTTTGTCGATTTAATTATTATTAATTATTAAGTTACAAATGTAAAAAAAAAAGACTTCACAGTTTACTTTATAAGGTAATTTATGCGCATATTTAAGGAATAAATAAACAAATAAAGCAATAAATAATAAAGATTTTTTTTTAAATAGATAAATAAATTAAGGTCATACTTATCTGCTGGGTGTGTTTATATATTAAAATTAATTTCTACATGCACATAACCTATTAAATTAAATATGCTAATCTTCTAAAATGCACATTATTTTTAAATGAAAATGCTGAAAAAATGTAGATTTATTAATATTCTTCTATTTATATATACATATATATATTCTTATAATTTTGTGATTCGACAAACACTAAAATGTGTAAATAAAGTCTACCACACACACACACACACACACACACACTCAGAGTTGCAGCTGAAGCTGTGTGTAAAATATTCCTGCAAAAGCAAAAGATTTTACTGTAACGAAAAGAACGTAAAAGCAAACAAAACAAAACAAAAAAACGTTGTGAGATTGCGTCGGTCTACAAACGTGCAGCTAATCAGCAGCCAAACACGCTGCTAGTCGTCTACTGCTCCAGACGCCGAGGAGATTTTTCACTTTCTGTGACACGGCTGCTCTGCTTTCTCTTCTCTTTTTTCTTGTCTTTTTTTTTTCAAAGTGCGAACAAAAAACGCTTCTGTTTATTTCAAATATTAATAAACATTGTAAAGTTCATCGTTCAAACCGCTGATTAGTGTGTGTGTGTGTGTGTGTGTGTTATCTGTATATTTTTACATTTTTTTTTAATGCTTAGTTTTCGTGTTTTCTTTGCATCAAACGTTATTACGTAGAAAAAAACTCAGTAAAATGATTGAAATTAACAAAAAAAAAGTCAACAAATGGCGGACATCGGTGTCATAAAACCTGGGATATTACAAAATAAATAAATAAATAAGAATTCCAAATCCTAAACGCTTCATATAAAACGCTAAACATCATCTGAGACTTTTCGGATCGGCCGAGAAAAAATAAATAAATAAATATAATTTAAAATGTCATAAAAAATCAGCAGCAGCTAAAAATAAATATAAAGTATTTTTTATTTAAAAATAAAGTATTTTGTACATTACAATTACGCGACGTTCAATTGGCAAAAAATATTTCTGTGCTCATAATCGTTTATATGTATATATGTTTTTATTTATTTTAATTCTTAAAACTTAAAAGGAGGAGAGAAAAAAAACGATGAGGCTGCGTTTTTTTTTCTATAGATGGCGGGAAATGTGTAGATTTAAGGGCATCTGAGGACAGCAGGGTCTCACGAGGGGATGAGAGAACACTTCACACACACACACACACACACACTTCACACACACACACACCCACACACACAGAGAGAGAGAAAATAAGTGGCTGTAATAAACATGGCATGGTGTCGTGTTTTTATGTCTTTGGTATAATAAGCGCAAAGCGAACGCTGCATGAAGACGAACGGGCTTTCACACGTAGCTGAAACCGCGGCAGCATTTCTAGGCTAAATCGTGAGAATGAAGCCGTTTGTGAAGAATAAAGAGCAGGATTATTAGATAGATAGAGTCTGCAGGAGTGTGTGTTTCCATGACTCTCACGTTTCCTTTGCTATTATTGACTTCATTTCATAAAAGGTTTACTGTGTGTCAAATTTATCCCATAATCATCAGCTGCTCGGCTACATGAGCGCGGACTTAGCTTTATATTTCTAAAAAGATGAGCGTTAAAATCCCCGCGAGAGAGGAAGCTTTATTACACGACCAGTTCAGTCCCGAAATCAGCGCTAGATTTCATTTTCTTTAGATTTCTTTCAGGGTAAATTTCTGTGCTTCTTCGGAGAACAAATTCCAGCTACAACATCGTTTAAAAAGCGTTAACACGAACAGCGCGGTTTTCTTTTGGAGATTCGTGTGTAAACGTCTCAAGCGGAAACCTGTTAGCGTTCTGCGTGTGAAAAACAAATAACAAACACGTTCAGATCTTTCGACTGCTTGAGCGAAATGTTTGTGTTTTATTTTATTACAACGGGGTTTGATCGCTGGTGAGTGCCGAGGCCTTCTCTCTCTCTCTCTGTCACACACACACACACACACACACATGCACAGCTTCGATCTTAATTCTCTGACTCCATTTGAAAACATTAAAGAAGGAAGTAAACCGAAAGTTAATAAAAAGTAAAAAAGTAAAGGAAGACGTCCAGCTCAATATGGACCATCTGTATACACACACACACACACACACACACACACTCTTCCATGAAGCAGCAAATTTCAGACACACTCACAGCGCCTCTTGACACAGCCAACAAAAATAACCCGGGTTGCCAGATTGGACTGATCTCCACGTTATTATTATTAATATTATTATTATTCCAGCAGAGCGAATCAGCAACAAGTTTATTCCTGTTCTCACTTCAATAATAAAAAATACTTCAATACCACAAAAAAAAAAACCCCAACATGTCCAGTCTGTCACAAAGCGAGCGCTGGAGACTCCTTCTGTAGAAATGTTAAATAAAGTAAATAGATAAATCTCCTTACGGTCATCGTTTTATTTACAGAACATTCCGGGGTACGAATCCCCCCCGTGCACTGCTATTACCATGGAAACGACAGCACGTGTTCCACACGGAACGTGGAAAACAACTCCCGTCCAATCAGAATCCGGAAACAGCGCTGAGAAGGAAACGGTAATAAACGTCTTCTCTGGGGTTTATGGTTCTATTACATGAGAATTAATCACGAGAAAGATAACGCGGCAGGAGGCGGGACTTGTAGACGCTGTCAATCAAGCCGAGTTTGGACCAATGGGAGTCCAGCGTGTAGGCCACGCCGCTGAGTTTTCATTTCGGTTTGAATTCATGACGTACGCACTGTTTTCTCGCGGTTCTTTGTTTCTTTGTTTGACCAGGAGAATGTGTAAAGCGCCCTCCCTCCGTTCCTAGTGCCCTCCCTCGTGCCCTATCTAGTGGCCGAACTCTAAGAAGAACAAAGCGAACAATTTCAACTGCAAACTGGACGACTTCCACACATTGCTTTCTTCCGTAACGAGTAAACAACAAGCCTGAAACCTGACAAGATTTCACTCTCAGAGGTTATTAACGCTACGTTGCGTCCTACCAAGGGAAAGTTAGTACTCAGTTTTTGTTTTAAACACAGCCCACAATCCTTGACTGCTCGAACTGTCCATAAACACACAAGACACTACGTATTTATTCAAATCAGGGCTTTTATCTTTTAATAGTTTAAAAAGGTGTTCAGAAAAGCAGTGCATTAGCTACCAAGCTATCAAAAAAATAAAGCAATTAGCATTGTCTTCCTGCTTAAGATGCGGAAATTCCGTGAGAATGGTTTAGATTTCTGTTTCTGGATGTGATTTCATGAATTGTTTCGAAAGGGAAAATGTGTAAACTGACACTGGAGACTCCTTCCATTAGCCTAGCCTTTCACTGTAGATTAAATGTTAGTGAGATGCTGTTATGGAGATCGTCTGACCAATCAGAAGCCAGAATTCCACAGACTTAATCAGTAATAATGGCGAGGTGATTGAATGCTAATAACAGAGAGTTGATTGAATGCTAGTAACAGCAAAGTGATAGCATGCTACTAAGAGTGAGGTGATAGCATGCTAGAAAGAGTGCGGTGATAGCATGCTAGAAAGAGTGCGGTGATAGCATGCTAGTAAGAGTGCGGTGATAGCATGCTAGTAAGAGTGAGGTGATAGCATGCTAGAAAGAGTGCGGTGATAGCATGCTAGAAAGAGTGAGGTGATAGCATGCTAGTAAGAGTGCGGTGATAGCATGCTAGTAAGAGTGAGGTGATAGCATGCTAGAAAGAGTGCGGTGATAGCATGCTAGTAAGAGTGAGGTGATAGCATGCTAGACAGAGTGCGGTGATAGCATGCTAGTAAGAGTGAGGTGATAGCATGCTAGAAAGAGTGAGGTGATAGCATGCTAGTAAGAGTGAGGTGATAGCATGCTAGTAAGAGTGCGGTGATAGCATGCTAGTAAGAGTGAGGTGATAGCATGCTAATAGACTAAATAGCATTTTGACTAATGTTGGTCAAAACAGATGCTCAGTTCAATTAAATACTTCAAATGAAGTCTGGTGGGGGCGTGGCTTTATGCTTGACCGACATACTACTGTATGCAACCAATCAGGAGCGGCCATATTTAATTCCACAATATAATTAAGGTTTCGAGTAAAAGCGAGAGTTATGTTTTTTAAGTAAACTAGAGAGAGAGAGAGAGAGAGAGAGAGAGAGAGAGAGAGAGAGAGAGAAAGAGAGAGATGAAGGGGTGAATAATTGCGGTCACGTGACGGCAGGTGCTTCGTCACCTGTATGCCGCATTAGAGAGGACAAAAGGTGGTCGCGCGCTTCAAAGAGGGCGGGCTCGAGCGTTTGTCCGTTGAAGTTCAAAAGTGCTCCGTGACCACGTTACCAAGCAACGCATCCGTTACCGCAACGCATCCATACGTTAACGTGACGACCATGTCGCGCGTGTTCGCCACGTGAAATCGCCCTAACAGCCTACAGTAATAACACTGTTATAACGGACACATTGTGCATTTGTGGTGTTATTGTTGATCCTAAACAGCTTTAACGTTAAACACGGCCACGCGCCATAACCGTGCTCCTTACCTGTGCTTTAAGTCAACTGTCTGATGAAAGAAACGTCACGGATTTTTTTGGGAAAAATAAAAGTTTTCAGTGCGCTACAGTGAAGACCGGCCTCAAAGACTTGAAAAGTCTGCGCGTGCCGTCGGTTCTTGCGTATTTATAAAGTTCCGCCGAGTCTCCCGAAAGTCCCAGCAGCGACATTTGTGCTCAGTTTGTTTCAGACAGACTCCAGACAGACTCCGCTCGGGCACACCGTCTGCGCGCGCACGCCGTCCGCGCGCGTTCACGGGGCACAGCGGGTGCGCGCGGGAGACTGACGTGAAGCGAATCCAATGGCATCCAGCAGTCCGGTTCAGCGGGAGTGCAAACAACCAATAACACAGCAACCTCTCTGCAGGATATACAAAGAGAAAAAAAACACTGCAAACCTCGTCTCTAACCTCTGCTGAGCTTTACTTAGGAATCGTTCTTGTGAACCGAATCTTTTGAACGACTCCGAATCGTTCATCAGAATGGAAATGTGTGAGAGTCAATGCAAATTCAACAGATATAAATAAAAGGAGGTGGGAAAGACTTCCTGCATCTGTTCATTCATTTTCAGCAGCTACTTTATCCTCGTTGGTGTTTTGGTGGACCTGGAGGTCCATCAATACATGTGAGGTGGAAATACACCCTGGATGGATGGGACACCAGTCCATCACACCATTCATTCACTTACTGACACCTGGACAGACAGCTAATCCACTTACAAGAAGGTGTTTTTTTGGATGGCGGGAAGAATCCAGAAGAAACCCACAAGGACATAGTGGGAACTTTACAAACTCCACTAACCTTAGTTCAGGATCTGTGAGGTGGCACCGAAAATTTTTTGGTTGGTTGAGCAAACAACGTGTTGTGTGAAAAATATATCAATTATGAATAGAGGGGAAAAAATGGACTTTTAAACATGTAGTTCTTATATTTTATTATGAATAAAATCATTTGTCCAGTATGCCTATATATTATATTGGTTGTTAACTTCAAGTAGTTTGGTCCCAAGTGTTTGAATATGGATTCGAACCAAGAAATTTGTAGCGTCATGCACAGCTATGCCAAGAAATCTTTAGAGTCGAGATTCGAGGAAACAGAAGCAAGGCTTGCCCCCGCTACCTGAAACGCCTGACTCTCATCCTGCCAAGAAGGTAAAACATAGCAGTGATACCCCTGAAGCTCCGACTGTTATGCTTGCGGTGATGCTGCGCGTTGAGAAAATGCAGGAGGAAAGATTTCTCCAGATATCGCTGACCAACTTCCCAATTCTGTGACTGTTGTGCACAGACCAGATCAGAGGAACACGTCTCGGTGTATAATTGTGCAGTTTATTTCATGTTCACATCGGGACAAAATGTGGAAGGATGCCGGAAGATCAGCTATTCTTCAACAAAAGAAGATCAGGATTCTGGAGGACCTCACTCAGGAAACCAAGGATGCAAGGAACAAGTTATGGCCTATAGTGGAACCGGCAAGGAAAGAGGGAAAGAAAGCAGGATTCCAAGTCTCGTTTGCTTACATCAATGGTAAAAGACTGTCGGTGAATGATGTGTGAACTGTTTCCCACGAAGGTCTGATTAGAATTACTCCTACTTGAAAATGTATTTAATAATATACCTTCTTGGTTTACAATTTATTGTTTTTGGGGTGGAGCTCCCCTGTTTAGTAGACTGCTGTTAGTTGTATTGTGCAGTTCTTCTTATGCTAAAGATCGTTTTTTTAGTCGCTGAATATTCAATAACAGTTGTTTGATGATGATGATGATGATGATGATGATGGCGATAATGATAACACCACTCTCCTACTTCTGTTATTAATCATAATAACGGTTATTGATACGTATAGTAATAATAGTAATAATAATAATAACTATAATAATGTTCTTGTTTTTTTGTGTGTAGGGAAAGAGAATATAAAGGTGATTAGTTTAAGGTTTCTTTAAAAAAAAAAAAGAAAATAAATAATAAATACTCATATATATATATATATATATATATATATATATATATATATATATATATATATCTTTGGCAGAGCTGTGTTGTAAGTTTCAGTTTACACTAATAGATTTGATAGTGGGTTTTTACATCTTTGAGTGTAGTTATCTTTAGCTGTTTTATTTCATTTTTGTCTTTAATTTCCGTTAATGTCAGGGGGCTTGGAAATACTTCATTTCATTTCATTGTCTGTACCGCTTATCCGATCTGTACTCGGGTCACGGGGAGCCTGTGCCTATCTCAGGCATCAAGGCAGGATACACCCTGGACGGAGTGCCAACCCATCGCAGGGCACACACACACTCACACACATTTAAAGACTCCAATCAGCCTAGAAGCATGTCTTTGGACTGGGGGAGGAAACCGGAGCACCCAAAGGAAACCCACCAAACACAGGGAGAACATGCAAACTCCACACACACAGTGAGCGGGAGCAAGACTCAAACCCAGGACGCTGGAGGTGTGAGGCAACCATGCTAACCACTGGCTTAGAAATAATGTGAAGAGGGAAGCTTCATTTTTGTTTGTAAACAAGATTTTTCTTTTCAGGAATGTCATTCTTCCAAGGAAGATGTAAATTTTGGGAAATTACCATGGTGTCTGGTTTGCACATGGTTCGGTGCGTTCTGCTGGTGTTGGTGTCCTCAAAAATAGATTTGATGGGAATACATTAGCTACAGACTTTCATTCTCTGGGTCATTTTTGTTTATTAATCGTACAATTAAAGCAAATGACATTGATTATCCTCAACATATATGGTTACAAATCACCTTTTGACAATAATCATTTATTTGAAAGGTTGGAGGGTAGAATTTCACATTGGTTATCCTACCGCATCTATCACAGTAGGAGGGGATTTTAATGTCACTATGGATGACACAATGGACAGATGGCCTCCTAGGAATATCGCCTCCTGTTCCTGGGCAAAAATTCTGCCTTATTGGTAATTGGCAGGAACGTCAGTATACTCGGAGTAATAAAGACTGTTTCTCGGCAGTCCAGAATTGATTACTGGTTGCTATCTACGTAGGTTTTTGGCTGACAATAATGTTGGTCTTAACATTATTAATACTCCTTTGACTGATCATAGGGCAATTTATATTTCTATATCTTTTCCATCACATTCTCTCCAAAAGGCACGTTTATGAAAAATTAAATAATTTACTCCTTCAGTTTTCCAAAGTGAAGGAAACGATTACTAAACTTATTAATACATATTGGATTAAAACAAAATCTAAAAAAAAAAAAAAAATATTTGGCCCTATTTTATGTAAATATGAAGTTGGAAAATTTTGTTACCAATTTAGGTAAAAGAATGAGGGCAGATGAGGATGACACTCTTGCTTTCTTTATTTTCTAGGCAAGAAAGTTTATCTGTCTCTGACAAGTGTGACTATAGTAAGACTTCAAAATAAATGAGATGATATTTATAGATGCAAAGCAGAGGGCGCATTTATTAGGTCTAGAAGTAAACGGATTGAAGTTGAAGGTGAACAGAAATTCTGGAAAAAACATTGCTCGGAAAAATTCCTGTACTGAAAAATGAAGAATGGGTGATAAGATTATTGTAGACCCATGGGACATTGCTGAATACTGTGCTATGGGAAACTCTATCCATCTAGTTATTGTAATGATTCTGCTTCTTCTTTTTTGGATTTTATCAGTCACTGTAAAAGTCTTACTGATGATGAGAGAGCATTATGTGACTCTCATATTAACCCTGAAGACGTTCTTCAAGCAATCCATAGTTTGCAAAAGAGCCTCTTCCACCGTCAGTGACTCGGGGGCGTCATCTCTCTGATCCCTGAACCGGAAAAAGATTTACTCTCTATTGAGTTGAATTCTTCTTAATAATGATTATAAAATTTCGGCCTTACTTTTTGCTAAACGAGTCAAAGATGTCTTACATTCAATTATAGAGGAAACACAATCTGGACTGATGAAAAATCCACACATGTAGTAAACAATATTAGGATTTATTAGATTACTGTGAACTCTACAGTTGACACTGACAGTTTGATTTTATTTCTTGATTTCCACAAACTCTGTTGAGCAAAATTTTATCCTAAGAGCACTGGGGAAAATGTGGCTTTGGGCCCTTTTTCAGCAAAACAGTTAGAACTTTGTATAATAATAATAATAATATAATAGCAGCTCTATTATCTATGGAACTTCTCCTCAGTTTAATTGATCTCGTGGAAGGACGTCCAATCTCTCCTTGCCTTTTCCTGATTGCTTCTCGGTTCTAGGCAACATATATGTGGCAAAGTGGTTTAATTGGCATTAGGGTGGCAGAAAGACTTCAGTCAGTTGGCCGATGATACCACTCTGTTTTTTCAAGATGCGTCTCAAATTCCTCTGGCTTTAGATTTCATCAACTCATTTTCAAAAGCTTCGGGCTTATGCTTGAATGGAAATAAATGTGAGTTAACGGCAATTAAAACTCCATTTATTTGCAATTTTCCTGTTCAAAATCAGGGGACATACTGAGGAGTTGTTCTAACCAAAGATTGCAAAACAAGATGCCCTTCCATCTTTTCTTCCATTATTGAAAAAAAAAAACTCAAAAGAAATTGAATATATGGCTTCCGAGAGATTTATCTCTAAAGGGAAGGATTCTGCTCTCTAAGGCAGAAGGTCTCTCCAGACTCACATACACAGCGCTCTCTTTATATGTTGATGATTCTACTTTAAAAACACACTGACAGAATGTTATTGGAACAGGGTTCGTTACATCAAAAAATCTCTTTTAATGAATACACAGGAATGTGGTGGCATGAACTTTATAGACTTTACAACGCTGAATTCTACATTTAAAATAAACTGAGTAGCTGAGGCGATCTTTAAAGGATCCCAATTCTATCTGGAATGCCATCCCCTCCTATGGTTTCTCTAAAAAAAATGTATTGGTTATTGTTACTTATTATTGGTACTTATAAAAACAAATCTATCTTTTTTTTTGAAAATTGGTTTAACAATAACATTATCTTAGTTGGTCAATTACTTAAACCCAGTGGTCAGTTACATACTTATACTGAATTCCTCGCTGCTTATTTCATCCCTGTATCTGTAAAGGAATTCTCCATCATGTCTGATGCCATTTCTGGAGGTGTGGTCAGCCTGTTGTTTCAGCATAACAGTTGTTGGTCAAATATGTTTAATTTCTTCTTTTCAGACACAACAATAAAAGAGTTAGTCAACAACTTACAGTCACCGTACCTCATGTGATGTCATACTGGGATGGTTTTGTTTACAATATTCCGTGGGAAAAAAGTCTGGACTTATATTTGAATGAACAAGATGAGAGAAGTCTCGTTTCAATTATTATATAAATTTTATCCTGTCAAGTCTTTTATCTCTTTGGGGTTTCAAAAGGAAATGGACACCAGCTGCTCTTTTTGTAATTCTGCTCCTGAAACCTGTGTTGGACCTGTGATTGTACTGAACAATTTTGGTCAAATATTCTTGTTTCTTGATTTTCCTTTTTGCCATTTTTTTTTTTTTTTGACTACAAGAAAGAGGAAGAGGGCTTACTGGAGCAACGCAGTAGGATATATCTCCTGGAGAAAAAAAAAAGTATGGATGCTTCCACATACCTTTTTTCTATTTTAAGAAACTACACTGTCTCAACCCAGATTCCACTCCATAGTACACATCTGAAAGAGCTCATTCCCAAAAAGGCTTACATATCATATAGAAACATGTTTAATTCAAATCAGTTTATCTTTATGGTATTTTTACATTGGCTTAAAGCAGCCTTACCAAATATTTAGAACACTTAATCCAATCAATTATTAGTATGGGAGCGGCAGCAAGACATCAAGAACCATCACTGAACAAAGGGTATACGTGACCATGATTACCATTTAGTATCGCCCGACCATTTGGCAATATTATCTAGCAAGCCATTACTTAAAAAAGTTTATTTCCGCCAGTTGCTCTTTCTGCGACGCCTTTGACGAAACTGTTGTTCATTTGTTTTGGAATTGTTCTTTTACAACAATGTTTTGGCAAGATTTACTTGATTTTTTTTAGATCTAAAATTGATAAAGACAGTGTTTTATCTTGGAAGGTTGTTGTGTTGGGATTTACTGATTACAGTCCTGCTGTAACCAAACATCAATTCTTCATAATGAACCTAATTTTGTTATTGGCAAAATTCCACTTTCACAAATACTCTAGCCCCAGACCTCTATTTGCTGTATTTAAAAAAGAATTTAAGCAATTTGCTAAGTCGTCACAGGACAAAAAAAGCCTTAAAATCTTGATATGTTTGTGATCTTTTCCGTGTTTTCGATGACCTGTAATTCTCTTTCTTCTGTTTTGAGTTGTATCTGATACCCCTCCTCCCCCCTCCTCTTGTATGCTTCTTTGGTTGCTATTTTCTCATTACTATGTTTCCTTTTCTTTTCTATTTTATTTATTTAATTTCCCCCCCTTTTTTCGTCCATTTGCTGTATTCTGATGTCATGTTTGCTTGTTCAGCTGTTGTGCACTATTTTCTGTATTAAGCAATAAAAAAAAGAAAAGAACGAGGAAGAGGATAAATATTTTTAGAATACATTTAATCTTTATAATTGCTACGTTTTTTTTAATTCATGAATGTCAATTAATTATTAGTATACCCCTCTTTCTTGTATTCAAAAATGAAATAATGGGATACTTGGTAAGTATTAAGTTTTCAAAAAATTCCAAGTGAAAATCCAACGTGAAATCGGCGGCCATTTTGAATTCAGCACTTGCAGCCCACAATGCAACGCGCGACTCGGACCGGTCCGCCATGTTTGTGTATGACTTCAGCGCCGTCTTCGCTTAAACACACTCACTACCACCTAGAGTGCACACACTAAACACACGCTCCTAAAGCATCTGTCCCAATGCACATGTCTACATTTTAAAAGGAAAATAAACACTCTGAAGACATTCCGACGTCTTCTGTGATGGAGGCCAGTGCTCGAGGTATGAGATATTTCAAACTGTTAAGAGACGGAGCATGTTAGCCATTTTTGTTAGCTAGCTAGCACGGCGGTTTTTTGTTGTTGTTTTTTAAACGCTTTAGAAGAAATCGAGTTCCTCTTGTTAGAATCCAAATGGGGACGAAATGAATATTTACATCGTATTTTGTCGCAGGATTTATTTTAATCTTAGATAAATCGGTTAAACGTTAGCTTAGCATATGCCTGGTTTAGCTATTCGGGTTAAAGCCTATTGTACATGTCGTCTTCGGGGGGGTCTCGTGTAGTTTCGTAAAATGTCGTAGAATTTCGGGTGTTTTCGGCCAAAATCGGGATGTATGCTGTTTACATTGATTTAAACCGATTTCACTCTCTGAAGAAGCTATTTTATTGAGTATTTTATTTATGTATTATTTATTTTGTTGATTGTTTTAGTTATTTAGGCTGCAACCAGTAACATTTTAGATAAATAATGCACATACAATGTGTGTGTATGTGTGTATATGTATATATATATATGAGAGAGAAAGGTAGATACTATGATACTATAGCATATAACAAACATATATGTGAATTAAACAGGAAAATGAATTCGCTCAACCCTGTGAAAAATACGACTTGGTGAAGTTCATCAGAAAGAGAGGTTTATATAACATTTAATGTGGAAGGAGTCTCCAGTCTCAATCAGTGGTAAAGGTGTAAGCTTTCTGGAACATTCTGCTGTAATGTAAACGTGGATGTTCTACAGCGCTGTGTGGAAGCCAGGATGATCGGATGATATGACACGGCGTATCGTGGATTCAGGATGATTAATTGTGCCGTGTTACTTTTTCCAGATGAGGAGTTTAAGTACGATAAACCGGGAGCTGAGAGGTCGAGGAGACGAAGAGGAGGAGATGATCTGGACAGGTGAGCAAACTGGCGTTTTATCAGTGATTATGTGGTAAAGTGATGTGTTTCAGTTAAATGAAAATAAAGTACTGATATTAAAAATAATAATACTATGATGATAATACATTTTTTTAATTGTCAGGGTTTTTTTTTTTTTACATTTAAAATGCAGCTTCGGATGCTTTAGTGTTAAGTAAAAAAAATAAAGAGATAAATAAATAATTGCAGTGACAAAAAAGAAAAGAAGTAAAATATTAATTTTATATGAATTAAAAAAAACAAAGCTATATCATACTACACATGCAAGTTAAAATAGAATAAATGTACAAAAAAAAAGAAATAGTATGGTAATGAAAAGGATCAAATTTTGTAATATATTATTAGTAACATGATGGTCAAAGTACAGCGAATGATTTAAGAAAAAAATGTGGGAAATAATTGCTTAAAAATGTTTAATAAAATTGCAATAATTAAAGGAAAAACAGGATGTTATTTTTTTATTTAAAAAGAAAACCAGTCATTAAAGTAACCTAAAATGAACAGGGGGATCATAAAAGACATTAGATAAAATTGCTCAAATGACTTTAGCGCGCTGGCGACGACGTTGAGCTTTTCCTCTTTGGCAGAACGGGAGCCGCGCCATGACTTTTCAGGAATTGATTTAACATTTGCGAAGCATTTGGAAGCCCAGCAGCTGACGGTGTTTCATGCCTCTTCCTTCTGGATTCCGTCACAGACGTGGATCCGAGGTTTGTGTGTTTGAGAAGGAAAATGTTTCTAACCTCATCTTTTACCCCCCTCTGCAGTGATATGGAAGGCGACCTGCTGGAGGAGGACTGGCTTTCATCCAAGAAGGTAAGTGTGCTGTGATCTCTGATGATGGAGCGACATTTTCATCAGATACGGCCCGGTGCGCCAACTAACAGCTTCTGATCCTCCTGCAGAACCCGTCAGAGCTGTCGGACGAAGAGCTCAACGACGACCTGCTGCAGAGCGACGAGGAAGACCAGAACACCAGGTGTGATCCCAATCTGCTGTTAAACACTGAGGTGCTCAGTGCTCGCTAAACAGAACTGTTCATGCTGCAGCACACACTCACTGTACACCTCACTCCCTGCTCTCACACCTCAGCTGTATCCTGATTGGTTGAAAAACGAAGCAAATCAAACTTTTGACGTCACTCAAAAATGTTTATTACTGATTATTGATTGATTTTTTTTTTAACTGTGTGTGTGTTAGTGCTCAGGGTGCAGCGGTGAGCCTGAATGCAACATCAGGTCTCGACGAATCGCACGAGCTCCAGGAAGGAGATGAATACATAGAGGAGGGAGAGCAAGAGGAGTACGGAGAAGAAGAGGGGATGGAGTGCAGCATGGGGGGAAACGAAGATGAAGTGCTGGACCTGCAGATCGATGAGTCGCTGGACGACGATTTTAAAGTGAGTCCCAATGTCCGTCCCAATAAACCCCCACCCCCCGAACGGTTTTTTTATTGTCTCGTCACTGGATACGCTGGTGCCGGACATCATGTTGGCAGCGGTCACTAAGGTGTCACTGTAGGCAAATTTGTTGACTTCTTGACCTCACCCCTTTTATTTCCCGCTCATGTGCACAAATCTGTCTTCACACTCAGACGAGTTACATCACCATAAACACACCAGTGATGATCCCAATCCCAGTGTTTTGGACAAGCTCTGTTCCAGACTTTGTCCTGCTTTATTCTTGTAGCTTGAATTCTTGTAGCTATGCAGGGTGCTTAACGATTTCGGCTTGAGATGTAGGCGGAGTCATGGAGGGTTTGGTGTGAACACAGAAGCCCTCTTTTTTTCCTCAGTGTCCTAAAGTCATGGCTTTAACCATTTCTCTTTATCCTACATATTTATCCATGACCTATATAAAACTAACAAATCAAATTAAAATCACCAATTGCATCTTTAACCAAAACACTACAATTTTTTGTGTGTGTATGTACACTGATCAGGTATAACATTGTGAGCAGTGCCAGGTGAAGTGAATAACACTGATGATCTCCTCATCATGGCACCGGTTAGTGGGTGGGATATATTAGGCAGCAAGTTAAAATTTTGTCCTCAAAGTTGATGTGTTAGAAGCAGGAAAAATGGACGAGTGTAAGGATTTGAGGGAGTTTTTGATGAAGGACCAAATTGTGATGGTTAGACCACTGGATCAGAGCATCTCCAAAACTGCAGCTCTTGTTGGGTGTTCTTGGTGTGCAGTGGTCAGTATCTATCAAAAGTGGTCCAAGGTAGGAACAGTGGTGAACCGGCGACAGGGTCATGGTTGGTCAAGGCTCATTGATGCACGTGGGGAGTGAAGGCTGGTCCGTGTGATACGAACCAACAGACGAGCTACTGTTGCTCAAATTGCTGAAGTTAATGCTGGTTCTGATAGAAAGCGGTCAGAATACACAGGGCATCACAGTTTATGTATGAGGCTGCATAGCCACAGACCGGTCAGGGTGACCATGCTAACCCCTGTGCACTGCAGAAAGCGCCAGCAATGGGCATGTGAGTATCAGAACTAGACCATGGTGCAATGGAAAAACGTGATCTGGTCTGACGAATCACGTTTTCTTTTACATCACATGGATAGCCAGGTGTGTGTGTGTGTCGCTTACCTGGGGAACACATGGCACCAGGATGCACTATGGGAAGAAGGCAAATGGGACTGGTGGAGGCAGTGTCATGCTTTGGGCAATGTTCCGCTGGGAAACCTTGGGTCCTGCCATCCATGTGCCATGTACACCCTTTCATGGAAATGGTATTCCCTGATGGGTGTGGCCTCTTTCAGCACGATAATGCGCCGTGATGCAAAGCAAAAAAGCTTCAGGAAAGGTTTAGTGACCACAACAACCAGTTTGAGGTGTTGAGCATCTGTGGCATGTGCTGGACAAACAAGTCCGATCCATGGAGGCCCCACCTCGCAACTTACAGGACTTGAAGGATCTGCTGCTAACATCTTTTTGCCAGATACCACAGCACACCTTCAGGGATATAGTGGAGTCCGTGCTTCGACGGGTCAGGGCTGTTCAGGCATCAAAAGGGGGGCCGACACAATATTAGGCAGGTGGTCATAATGTTATAGCTGATCGGTGTATAAAGTGAGCACCGTTATCTCTCATTCCAGCACATCTACACCAGACACCTTCTTCCATCTTCAGTGATGTTTCATTTCAAACCTCTTTTGTCCTGTCCCATCACTTCACAGTGGAGACTGGATCTGATAAGAGGTGAAAAGATTGTTAACCTCAGGCTTTTAAAGCTCCGCCACAGCTCTGGATGATTGATGAGTCTGTTCCTCGTCTCCCGTTCCACGTGTTTTGGTTTATGTTTTTGTCTCCTATACAAAGGATTCCAGATTGTCTCGGACGCCTTTCCATTGGGTGTTTATATATGGATAAACACACACACACCTGCTGTGTGCAAGTGTGCGTGTAGGTGTGTATCTGTTTACAGAAATCAGTTACTTACACTGTAACAATGTGTATAGAACATATAATAGGTGTGTGTAGACATTCCTGCACGTTATTGTGCCTGTCAGTCAGGTGTGTGTGTTTATATAAAGACGACTCGGTCAACGATACTGTAGCCGTGTGTGTGTGTTTATCCAGTTTTTCAGTGCATCGACCCGAATATTTACATCTCATTGAATTTCAAATAAAGGCAGGAATACTAATGGGGCATAGAAATGTGACCAAGATCCCCACTGTTATGCTAATTCAACATCTCTCTACCCTCTCGCACACACATCGCCTCTCACACACACACACACACTGTTCCCTTTTCACACGTGACGTTAACATGTTCATTCCTGGCCTCGTCTGCAGGCTTGCAGGCTTTAATCATCATCATGAGGGAGTTTTTCCTCCATATATGCTATGGTGTAAGAGGAATAAAGCAGGTAGTGTGTGCGTGTTCAGTAGACCTCACATTCAATCTCATTCGTAACGCAAGTCAGTTTTCCTGCAGGTCGCCAACTACGACATCGAAGCGCAGGAAGTGCAGCCTAACCAACAGAAGATGACCGAGGCAGAGGGGGCAGAGCCTGAGGAGGAAGTCGAAGACGTCTCGCAAGTTACAGAAGCAGAGGAGGTGACTAGTGAAAGATCATGCATACGCTATTCCCAGAGTGCACTAGTGAAGTGTTGCTCAATTGTATTATTATTTTTTGACTCATCTCTTAAGCTCGAGCCCGAACCCGACACGAAGGAAGATTCCGACGAAGACGAAGAGGACGACGAGGAATCCGAGCGGCTGCGTTTCAAAACCGAGCGCAAAGACAGCACTGTGGTCCGGCTCTCAGATGCCGCCAGCAAACGCCGGAAAATTCCGGAAACGCTTGGTACATCCCATAGTGAACCCACATGCCTGAATTTATTATTGAGCGCTTATTAAGCTATTATCAAGGTCATCTGTTTTGTATTGTTTTTTTCTGTTAGAACTGACCGAAGAGGCCAAAGCAGACCTGCTGGAGTTTGAAGAAAAGGAACGGCTGAGGAAGCAAGGTCGCTTCAGTGGTCGAGGCAGAGGAGGAGTAGGTGGAGGAAGAGGAAGAGGAGGAGGACCTCCCGCATGCAGTATGGGAGGATTCCGTAAAGATGGCGGTGCCGGGCGAGGGAGAATGAATGAACCCAGACCTCCGCTGATGCCGGTCAACATGGGCATGCAGGTAAACACTTAAATCCTGGCTACTTATTGGTCGAAATGTTTCAGCTCAGATTAAACCCTCCTGTTGTCTTCAGGTCAATTTGACCCGTGTTTTTAGGAATAATTTGTCGTAACTTGGGTTTTTTTCCCCCACATACTTGCCTGAAAATGACATGGATGGTTCCATACTATGTTCCATACTCTTTTGAAGTAAAATTAATTATTGATATTTTTGTTGAATTATGTCTTTTATAAATAGATTTTATAGCATCTGTGGTCTTCCCGGGTCAATTTGACCCGGTCACACTTTTGCACTTTTCAGCACAATGAACATACACACACACAAAATGACCACTAACACACATACCCCACACACACGCAAAAACACTTTTCAAAGCACTGGGCATTGCATTTCATTAGGCCTCCAAACAAAACAAAAGCTACACATTTGTAAACATTTCACACTTGTGGTATGCAACATCAGATCTACCAATATGGGGCTACACACACACACACACACACCGTTCAAAGCATTGGGCATTGCATTTTATTGGGCCTCTAGACAAAACAATCTATAAGACAAGATAAATAAGCAAAGAAAAACTTGCATTTTTAGCATCTTTGGGGCATTTCACATTTCACTCTGAGACATCAAAATGAAGAGGACCTACACTGCATTACAGGCACTTGACCTCATTTTTGACCCTGTGGAGGAGGAGGAGAGAGATGAGGCAGAACCTGCAGAAGAGGAGGAGGAAGTGTCAGAGGAAGAAAATATCACTGAAAGTGATGAAGATTTTGTTCCAACTGACGAGGAGGAATCAAGTGATGAAGAGGAGCCTCCTGAAAAAAAAAAGAATCTTTCCAATCCAAAGATGGAAATATTCTCTGGTCCTCCGTTCCTCCACGCGACCGACGCCGTATGTTGGGGGCTGAGCGGCAGAGGAGCCCACGAGGGCCAACAAAGTATGCTGTCTCTCATGCTGTTAGCATGAAGTCGACCTTTGAGTTGTTTATGTCAGAGAAAATTCAAGAGATGGTGCTAGAAATGACTAACAAGGAGGGGTGTCGTGTGTATGGTGACAAATGGAAGAAAATGGATAAAATAGATCTACAGGCATATCTGGGTCTTTTGATTCTTGCTGGGGTCTACCGGTCCAGTAAAGAGGCTTTGTCCAGCCTGTGGAATTCTAAGACGGGGAGGGCAATTTTTTGTGCCACCCTGCCGCTGAGCACATTCCAGCTCATTTCGCAAACCATACGTTTCGATGATCGCAACACCAGACTAGCGCGCCGTGCCAGAGACAAACTGGCTGCCATCCGACAGGTCTGGGATAAGTGGGTGCATCGCTTGCCGCTAATGTATAATCCAGGTGTTAATGTGACCGTGAATGAGCGCCTGGTCCCGTTCAGAGGTCGATGTGGATTCAAACAATATATGCCAAGTAAACCTGCTAAATATGGAATCAAATACTGGGTAGCCTGCGATGCCCAGACTAGCTACGCCTGGAACATGCAGGTGTACACTGGCAAACCTGTGGATGGCCAGTCAGAGAAGAATCAGGGCCAGCGTGTGGTTCTCGAGATGACAGCGGGTCTTCGGGGACACATCATCACTTGTGACAACTTTTTCACGTCCTATGGCCTAGGCCAGGAGCTGCGAAAGAGTAAGATGGCTATGGTGGGAACCGTGAGAAAGAACAAACCTGAGCTTCCCCCTGCACTACTGGTGACAAGAGACAGGGCCAAATTCTCCTCCAAGTTTGTGTTTACTGACACGCATGCCGTTGTCTCTTACTACCCCAAAAAGAGAAGGAATGTGCTTCTCATGAGCACTCTGCATCGGGACACTGCAGTTAGCTCCAAAATGGACAAAAAACCCCAGATCATCCTCGACTACAACAAGAACAAGGGGGGAGTCGACAACCTCGACAAGGTATTGCACCTTTTCATGTAATATTTATTCATTCAGGTCAATGCATTGCATTCTTGTGTAAGAAAATATGAATTAATTTTGACTGATTTGTTTTGTTACTTTTGTTGCAGGTCACCAGTGTTTACAGTTGTAAACGACTGACAGCCCGTTGGCCTGTGGCAGTGTTTTACAACATGATTGATGTGTCTACATACAACTCGTATGTGCTTTGGAGAGAGATGGACCCAACCTGATATCAGGGGAAGTGCCACAAAAGGAGGCTGTTCCTCGAGGAACTTGGAAGAGAACTTGTGATGCCTCTCATAAAACGACGCGAGGTTCTTCCCCGCACGCCAGCCTCTGCCAGCATGGTCAGGGAAGTACAGCAGGATGCATCAACTCCTGGCCCCCTCCCCCCAGCTGCTCCTTCTGAACCGTCATCCAAAAGGAAGAGGTGCAAATTCTGCACAAATGACACCAAAACCAGTACCAGGTGCCATAAATGTGATATACATATTTGCAAATCCCATAGCTTCATAACCTGCCCCAAATGCAAATGAAGACACACACACACACACACACACACTGGTTTTTAAGTCTTAAAAGGACTTTGCCTGCCGGACCAGTTGTAACATGGTTTATAGGGACCCACCTTTCCCTTTGTGCTACAGTGACTCTGAAAGCATCAAAAAATCTATTTAAAATTGAGCAAGACAAATTTCACTTCAGATTTCTTTTACTTGAAATTAAACACTTACCATTAGGACCTGACATTATGGGCCATATGAGGACCTGCTGGGAATGGTCCACCTACTTCAAAAAGCAAATTTATAAGGTTAAACCAGTTTTATGAGGACATCAGTTTAACAATACAGTCTTTACACCGTAACAAAAAAGTCTTTACACCGTATTAGAAGCACAGGCTTTTACTGTTTTACTGGAACTTCATTACACACAAAGACATACATGATCATCTTTTGTATTACCAAAACATTTGTCATTTAACAGAACAAAGTCCTTCTATACAACTGTTTTAAAATGGTAAGCAACATGTGTGAGATATTACAACTGAGAACTTCAAACATAGTTTTTAAATGGCTGTTTTGCATATGTAGCATCCCCTGGATGGTTACAGTTTTTTGAATGTCTCCGTTGATTTGATAAGCTCTTCATCCTCTGCCATTAAAGCTCTACAATGGATAATTTCACACATCTTTTGTAATGTGTGCCCCAGTTTGGTAGCAGTTCATTTCTTCATCGAAGCCAGACACGGTTTTGACAGCTTGAACTGCACTTGAAAAGTTGGCAGGTTTTACAGCTTCCTTGACTGTGGATGGAAGAATCACTGTGTAGAGTTAATAAGAATCTTCCAATTTCATGAAGCTTCTGTTGAACATATACATTGTAGGGTCATTTCCATGTTTATTGAAGAAAGACTGCGCTAGTTGAAGAATGTAAAAGTCATTGCGTACTGCAGAGGCAACGTCATCTTGCTTCATTACACTTAAGAGCTTCCAAACCCCTGGAGATATCTGGTGTGGGAATGTAGACTCTGCCATGGCTGCCAAACCATATATATATATATATATATATATATATGGTTAGAGATATATTGTAAACAACATTCACTTTAAATACACAAAACAAACACGCCACAACTGTCGCCTTTATCTATGGCACAACTAAAAAAAAAAAAAAAAAAAAATGAAACGTTGAATTTTATTAAACATTTTTATACCTGCGCTGATTTATCACAAGACCAGGACCACAGTCTGGATACAATGAACCATTTAGATAAAAGATACCATTTATAAACAAACTGCCATCTTAAACACTGTAGGGTTACTGTTACTGACCTTTTCATCTAAGACCAATCCATCTGAGTGAAACAACCGGTCCAACACATGCAGCACATTTGTTCATTGCTGGAACAATTTTGTTTTTACAATTCTGTTAACAGAACTTGAAAGAACAGTCATTTTATATCAAACTAGAACAAGCAAACAGTAGAGGCTCGACCTGGAGAAACCGATTCAATTTATTTGCTACTAGATGATGTGCATTTTTGACTTTCACTGTGTCTGCACCCTCAAAATGGGAACACGTGTTGGTAAATTCTAGACAACACATAGTAGTAGCAGAAAAAGCCGGCTCTCACAAAAAACAAACGAAAAGCCACTGAATATGCTTCTCACTGCTTACTTAGTTGATATGTGAGTTCATTAAGAAATACTAGTATGACAGTACATATAGTACTCAGAATCATGTAACATGGAGTTAGCTAACACTACCTTTTTGCTTGGATACAAGGAAATGTATGTTTGTGTTCAACCATTTAGATAAATTAATGTGCTGCACTGTGGTTCTAGGTGGTAGGCACAAAAGTGGGTGTGACCTTCAAGATCCAAAAGTACAGTCAGATTTATAAACCCATTTTGGTTCAAACATCAAAAATTAAAGGTGCTGTTGTGCAATGTTTCCCCACACAAAATAGGCAACAGTAGTTCATGAAACTTATGTATTTATATCCTTGACACTACTCGTATTGCACTATGTCCAATGTCATTTTCTGACATGTTTTGATCTGACCTCCAACAGCTCTTTGGAATTTTTAGATCGGGTATAGTTTAGCATCACACTCGACTTACTTCCTGATATCCAGACAGTTTAGCTAGGATGCAAAACCTGAGGACCGAAAACTATACCCAAGTTATTCCAAAGACCTGTCCCCAGCTATAGTGCTTTCCTAACCAGGTTAGTGCTATAGGCAGGCCATGACTATCTGTCATTTTGGGAATAATTAATGTAAATTCATTAGAAAATGTCAGTACATCACAAAACAGCCAAGTCACATTTATCTTAAAGTAACCAGAAAAAAAAAACTTTCAATCAACCAGCATTTCCCCAAAAATCTAGACATCAGCCAGGTTCTGTAACAGCAGCAGGATGAGAAATGAGCGAAATACTGACTCCGGTCAGTAACTCTACATCTGCTAAATAAAAATTTAAGGTAATTGTACCTAATAAACATGTGGTGTTCATATTATAGCTTACTAAAGTCCCTCGAGACCACGTTTCTGTCAGACACTACACTACACAGCTGCTGATGTACATTAACTTTAACATTTAACATTAACATTTCTACAAGGTCCCCTTAATATCCACTGTACTACTAAACCATGTGTGTGCCATCCACAACCTGATAAACACAAACTCCACACAAATCACTACAGTCCTCATATAGCATGTGTTTGTCAATGACTCTGACACACACTAGATGTTTCTTTTGGTAGAGGCAGCCTACAATATAGTTCCTAACTGTCCTCATTACACACAGCGTTCCCACAAAACAGGTCTCAGTCATACACAGCATCACATACAGAGGCTAACTAAATCCGTAATGTAGCATCTAAAACTGCATGCAAAAAGTATAAAAAATTAATTCTAAAAAGTATTTGTAAAATCTTATTAATCATGTTTTGCTGTAAGTGACCTGTTCACTTTGTTTGATAGCTTCCAAGGTGACTGCTGTTGTGGGTGTAAAGGGGTCTGCCTCAGAAATTGGTTAATAAACAAGATGACGTTCACCCTCCTCACCTCACTTGATGTAGGAGCACTCATTTCTTGTGGTTGCAGTTGGTGGTCTTCAGATGCAGTCTATAAAAATGTGTCATAACATAAAACCTTGGGAATGTAAATAGAAGAAAGTAACATGTAATGATTTATGTTATCTGCATGCTTAAGCATGGCCTCAGTAACAGTGAATAGTCATCTTCAGTACCTTGCATCTCCAAGGCCACTCAGAATCACCATAGTTGTATGTGAGCTCTTCTCCATGGTTGATGTTCCTAGTTGCAAACAAACAAACGAGGCTCTACTTTTACAGTGATTATTTTAATTTTGCTGTTTGGGTTGTTGTGGTCATCATTGACAAGTCTCCCAAGGGAACCATCCTCTCTAGCAGCATCAGCACTGAAGCATGAAATAAATGGCAGTATTGCTTGGCTACAATCACATTCTATTCAAAAGCCAGCACGTTAGCATGACCTTATATAAGGAACATTGTAATATTATACATAGTTATATTACACATTCCATAAGAGATATAAATCTCTGCTTCACCTGCTAACAGGAAGTGACGTTCTAGCAACTGATACTAACAGTAGGCCAGAATTGGAAACTGTAGTTAAAATCAGTTAATAGAATTGACTCCGAAATAAAATAACAATTAAAAACAAATAGTTGAACAGTCCCCATGCTATCTGCTATATGCCCAAGCTGTTCAGCCGGCGCAGGCACGCTAAACCACTTAAACCATATACTCGCACAGATCAGCGATACTGCACACTTTAGCACTGACTATCATTAGCAAGTGCAACCATGCCCATCGACATTTCCCGTACATTTGAATGAAACCAAATGCATTTAAACACACATTTGCATAGTTTTTTGTAATGAAACATACTATAAAGTTTTAACGGTTAAATTTTTAATGAATTTTAATTCTAATTAGACAGAATTTCCCTAAAATATTTCTCAGTATAAAACAAACTTAGCTTTTGCAACATCAGTATTGCAATACATGTCCTAAAGTCAATCTAATTTTATTTATAGAACTTATTCTCATACCTGTTTTTTTTATATATTGTCTGTGTGCTTGGTATTATGCGTATTATGTTCACTGTGATGAGGCATGGCATCAAGAGAAACTCCGCCCATAAGAAAGATTGACACAGGATGAATGACACAGATCTCAGCCAATCAGAGAGCTAATAATAATCAGGAGTCTCAAAATGTTTTTGGTGTTAAGCGTATGCAATGCCGACACCAGACTAAATTCCAGGTTAACACTGTGTTAAGCCACTCTCAAGGTTTTGTGGTGTAATAGGACTGGGAGTTCCTCTGATATAGTTAAATGCAGCTACATCTCAGGAACTATGAGGACACCGGTCCGGTCCTCATAATCCCGATTGTCCCCATGATGTTGGTACATAAACAGTCCTGGTAAACCGTAAAAACTCACACACACACACACACACTTTCTGTTAATTGTATTTTTGTAAAGTAGTTCAAAATTGTTTTGAAATAAAATGTTAAAAAAAAATAAAATATGTTGTGTTTTGCAAATCATATTTGTTTACTCTCTCTTATTTATGAATACAGTTGCATCATACTAACTACTAATTGATCTTTGACCTGGGGATTTGCTGGCTAATGTTTGACATATACCAGTCAGTGGTTATCCAAAATAATGTTTCATAATTTCTGCTTATTTTACTCAAAAACATGGCATAATTTCATGTATCGTTCATAAATTAAATATAATAAAAAGCATAAGAGGTGTAAAAAGTTTTATTTACGTGAACTTATGCCATGTTTTTGAGTGGGGTGTGTGTGTGTGGGGTGTGTAGCCCCATGTTGGTAGATCAGATGTTGCCCGCTGCTGGGCAAAAGGCATATCACAAGTGTAAAATGTTCACAAATGTGTAGCTGATCACACACAATGGTGTGATCATTTTACACTTTATACTTTATAAGCAGTCAAAACAGACTGGGTCAGTTTGACCCGGGAGCACAACAGGTGCATAGTAAATGAAAAGCCAATAGGAGGGGTCAGTGATCCTTCAGTCTGAGCAGTAATGTTTAGTGAATTAAATATGTGCTCTGAGGGAAAAATCTCCGGTCTGCAGGTGTTCAGAGCTCCGGGTTGTGCTCCTGGCCGGCTACTTTGAACTCTTTGCCCTCACACGTCCGTCCTTTCAGGTTCACGTGCTCGAGTGCGAGCGAGCAGGTTTGCTTTAGAAAAGTCAATTAGCTCAACTCCCGCTCTTATCCATGTTGATACACGGATTAGCCCAAACGACTTGGCAGGAGTCCATCAGAAAGCATTACGCCAAATGAAATCTGCACTTTGTCTAAGGATTTAGCTCTCTTTGCTCATTTTATTATTAAATATCCATCCAGGAGTGTAATCCCCTCACCCCCCCCCCTCTTCTGTTTATGGGCGAGGAAATCCGTGTCGTACCCGGTCCCGGGAGCTCGTCTCTTTTTATTCATTTATTAATTCATTTGATTTAATAAATAAAAAAAAAACACCCACAGACTTTACAGAGGTGTAATGGTTAAATTGAATTTTTTTCTCCTCTTCACATACGGAGGATTAGCTCAAAGCAACGACTTTATCCAGAAGTGTTTCCACATTGTTGGAAACACTGAATATTTTCTGTTATAATCGTGTGTGTATTCTGAAGAGAAATAAAACTAATCTCTAATGTATGTTTGGTTTTTTTTTTTTTTTGTTTTAAATATGGGCTTATTTATAGAGAATTATCCATCATAATGTCTCTCTCTCTCTCTCTCTTCTGTCTCTCTCTGTTTCTCTCTCTCCCTGTCTTTTCCTGTTCTGTCTGTCTGTCTGTCTGTCTCTCTCTCTCTCTCTCTCTCTCTCTACATCTCTGTCTCTTTCTTTGTGTGTGTCTGTCTGTCTGTCTCTCTCTTTCTCATTCTCTCTGTCTCTCAGCCCAGGATGATTTCTCCTCAGTCCCATCGTCCTCAGCCCCGCCCTTCCGGTCCTCGTGGAGGTCCCGGTCTTTTCCCTACGCCGCTTATCCCGATCCCCCAGCAGCCTCTGCAGTCCCTGATGTCTCCGCGCTCACCGGCGCTGCACCAGAATCCGCAGCAGGAACTGCACCCGCCTCGTCCTCACGGACACACGCACGCACTTCCGCACACACACTCCAACCAGCACCAGCAGCAGCAGCAGCAGCCCAAGAACATCCACATCAACCCGCATTTCAGAGGGCCGGCGTCTTCCTCACCTGTACAAGGTATGGAACCTCACTGTTTCATTCGCATGCTACAGCTTAAACAACAACAGTTTATGGACACACTATGGAAACTAGAGCAGCTCTGAGTGGGCGTGGCCTAGCAACTACACTGCCTATGGGAAGATATTTACGTCTTTGAATATACCATATTTGGAAAGAAGAGCAGCTCTAAGTGGGCATGGCTTTACTTCCATTGTGTGTAGAAGATTTAGAGAGCTTTAAGACTATATATGAAAATTAGAGCACCTCTAATTGGGTGTGGCTTAAAAACTACACCGCCTATGGGAAGATATTTTTGTCTTTGAATATACCCTATTTGGAAAGAAGAGCAGCTCTAAGTGGGCGTGGCCTTACTCAGATTGTAAGGGGAATATTTAGAGACCATCTATGAAAACTTGAGCAGCTGAGTGGGTGTGGCTTTATAACACCACAATATATAGTCTGTTGAGGTCTAAAAACAGTCTATGCAAATGAGAGCAGTTTGAAGTAGGCATAGCTTTATGATACTTGGCTATCGATGAGATTTATTCAAATGATTGCAACTGCATGTAAGTGTGGCTTTACAACTACACTGTATATAGAAATCTACTGATGACTTTAAAACCATATATGGAAATGAGAACGGTTCTAAGTGGGTGTGGCTTTACTCCCATTGTTAGTGGAATATTTCTGATTAGTTGAATTGTATGCTTGTGTCTGTCTCTTGCAGTTCCGTTGTTATCATCCGCTCCGAATCAGCCCAGACCCAACCTCGGGCCTCAGAGATTCCCGGTAAGTGAGCACACTATACCTCACAACACACACACACTGTAAGTCACACAACATACACTGTGAGTCAAACACTGAGTATTTGCCCACAGCGCCCCCTGGTGATGTCTACGTGCACTGGCTGCAACTTTTGCTTAGGGAAGCATCACTACAGATACTGGTATCTGATATCATGCTCATGTTCTAGAGTACTAGTCTGTTAGCATAAATAAAACTTTCACATCATATAAACGGTGGAATTACGGAGCTTGTGCATCTTGTCTGACACAAAGCTTTGAAGATATTCAACAAAATCACATCACGCACGCCGGAGGTCTGTCGGACTAATTGATCTGCGTACGCACGCGCGGATAGGTGTAATAGCTTGTGTGTTTTATATTCCTGCACGTTGTTTTTTTTTTTTTGTTTTTTCCCTTCTTTTTCATATTCGGACGTTATTTAAAATGCTAATGCGCGGCAGCAGCAGCTAGCGACGGCCCTCCGGGTGCCTGATTAGCATCGATTATCATACAGGGACGTCTCACCTCAATATCAGCTCTCTGATGAATATTAACGCTGACTTGGTGAATATTAATCGCAGCCACAGACTTGATTTATCCTCTGATGGGTTTTATTTTCCGTAAAATTGTAAACGGCGCCCAGAACATTCGTGATTGTTCACTTTGTCTGTGTGTATTTAAATTCATTTAGTCGAAAAGTGTGTAAAATTCATCATGCAAATCTCTCTTAGAAACTTTACCTCAGCTCCCAAGATTCATCTAAACCCCCCAACCCCAACCCCCTTTGGTTCCCTCTCCTCAAATTGGTGGTCATTTGTCTTTGGGTATTTATTTTATCTCATGCATTTCGCCATCATCAGGTCACATATTGACCATCTGAGTGCGTATTTGCTGAGGATTAGCTCAACGCCATGTTTTTTATCATGCAGCGAGGTATTGTGGCTCCCTTTTTAAGCTCCCATTGTGTTGGAGCCGCTGACCTTTTTTTTTCTTACCCCCGAATCCCCGAGTTGGCCATTCTTCCTCGCTCTGCGTAGCTAATCCGGCTGATTGACTTTCCCTTAAGTAACTTTTTCTCCAAGCACACCTTCGCCTGGATTAAAAGCTCGATCGCATCTTAAGTCATTTGTAAGGAGCTGAGAGGAAGCGCTCTTAGTGTCATTTCTTTAAGAGAATAAAAGAGTGGGATCCGCTATTCAGCGGGGGAGATTAGAGGATCGTTATCTCAGGACGGGGTTTTTATTAGCCGGAAAATGTCGGCGCTCGCTCTGTAGCGATGTGACGACGTCACTGTTTTTCTTTTTAGCTCTCTTTGCCGTGCTTACTAACGTCTCGATGCTCATGTTTCAGGGCCCTGTTGATTTCCAGCATTTCCTTCAGCCTCAGAGACCCCCGCCTCAGGAGCAGTGGAGAAGACCGCCGCCGCCGCCTCCTCACCAGGAGAGGGAGCCATTCTACAGCAACGGTAAACCTCTTGAACACAGGAGACTTTTTAGTTCATTGTCTGTAAACTGACTGTGAAGGATGTGTAGGTAATGTACATTCTTTATTCCACAGAGCCACGTTTTCCAGCCCAGCCCCTGTTCGATCTCCCCGGCTCCGCCCCCTTGATGAACAACAACATCCTCCCTCTGTCCTTCCCTCAGCCAGGGCCGGGGTTCTGCCCACCAGTTGGCGGAATGTTCCAGCGAGACCTTCCTCCTCCTCGCCCCAACTTGCCCCCTCCTCAGCCGTCTCCTGCCCCGCCTGCTCCCCGCGGCTTCATGGGACACAGACAGCCGTTTCCTCCACAGCAGCACAACGCCCCCTTCAGTCCTCAGCACGCACCTTTTGGCATGCAGGTAACAAACACACACACACACCATCGATGAAACGACTTGTGTGTTCATTTCTGACCGTGTGTGTTGTTCCAGCAGGGCCTAATTCAGCCTCATCCTCAGCAGCAGCACCACGACCACCCCCCACCTCCACATCATCACCCAATGCACCAGCACCAGCAGCACAGACAGGACGTTCCTCCTCTGCCTCATAATCAACATCACCAGCATCAACACCAGGAGCAGCATCCCATCATGCACCTCTCTCACCCGCCCTTCCGCCAGCCCATTCCGGGTGGACCTAGACAGATGAAACCCCGTCCACAAAATAACATGGGAGGCTTGAGAATGGTATAGAAATTTTTTTTTTTTTTTTTTTAAAAGTAGACACTAGATTGGGGGATATGGAGTCTTAAGGTGTGTGTGTGTGTATGTAGGTGTCTCCTTCATCCATGCAGCAGCTCCAGAGCCTCCCTCAGCGCAACAGTAACCTGCGCGAGCTCCCCATCGCCCCCGGCAACCATGACCCCGGCCGCTACCATCAGCCAAGGCCTGTGACCAGGGCCACCCAGAATGCCAGGCCTGGGCAGGGGGGTCGGGGAGAAGACATCGGGCGAGGGCGGGGTTTTGCGAAACCTGTCCCACCCCAAACCGCCTCAGAGATGAAGAACGAAATACCAGCTGCACTGTCAAGCACACCTGTACAAAAAGCCACACCAAACACACCTACACAGGTAAATACAGCTACACACGGCTACACACAGCTACACACACCTACACAGGTGAACACAGCTACACACACCTACACAGGTGAACACAGCTACACACACCTACACAGGTGAACACAGCTACACACACCTACACAGGAGAACAAACCTACACACACCTACACAGGTGAACACAGCTACACACACCTACACAGGAGAACACAGCTACACACACCTACACAGGAGAACACAGCTACACACACCTACACAGGTGAACACAGCTACACACACCTACACAGGTGAACACAGCTACACACACCTACACAGGAGAACAAAGCTACACACACCTACACAGGTGAACACAGCTACACACACCTACACAGGTGAACACAGCTACACACACCTACACAGGAGAACAAAGCTACACACACCTACACAGGAGAACAAAGCTACACACACCTACACAGGTGAACACAGCTACACACCTACACAGGTGAACACAGCTACACACCTACACAGGAGAACAAAGCTACACACACCTACACAGGTACACGCAGCTACACACACCTACACAGGAGAACACAGCTACACACACCTACACAGGAGAACACAGCTACACACACCTACACAGGTACACGCAGCTACACACACCTACACAGGTACACGCAGCTACACACACCTACACAGGAGAACAAAGCTACACACACCTACACAGGTGAACACAACTACACACCTACACAGGAGAACAAAGCTACACACACCTACACAGGTACACGCAGCTACACACACCTACACAGGAGAACACAGCTACACACACCTACACAGGAGAACACAGCTACACACACCTACACAGGTACACGCAGCTACACACACCTACACAGGTACACGCAGCTACACACACCTACACAGGTGAACACAGCTACACACACCTACACAGGTGAACACAGCTACACACACCTACACAGGTACACGCAGCTACACACACCTACACAGGTACACGCAGCTACACACACCTACACAGGTACACGCAGCTACACACACCTACACAGGAGAACACAGCTACACACACCTACACAGGTACACGCAGCTACACACACCTACACAGGAGAACACAGCTACACACACCTACACAGGTACACGCAGCTACACACACCTACACAGGTGAACACAGCTACACACACCTACACAGGTGAACACAGCTACACACACCTACACAGGTGAACACAGCTACACACACCTACACAGGTGAACACAGCTACACACACCTACACAGGTGAACACACCTACACAGGTGAACACAGCTACACACACCTACACAGGTACACGCAGCTACACACACCTACACAGGTACACGCAGCTACACACACCTACACAGGTACACGCAGCTACACACACCTACACAGGTACACGCAGCTACACACACCTACACAGGTACACGCAGCTACACACACCTACACAGGTACACGCAGCTACACACACCTACACAGGTACACGCAGCTACACACACCTACACAGGTACACGCAGCTACACACACCTACACAGGAGAACAAAGCTACACACACCTACACAGGTGAACACAGCTACACACACCTACACAGGTGAACACAGCTACACACACCTACACAGGTGAACACAGCTACACACACCTACACAGGTACACGCAGCTACACACACCTACACAGGTACACGCAGCTACACACACCTACACAGGTACACGCAGCTACACACACCTACACAGGTACACGCAGCTACACACACCTACACAGGTACACGCAGCTACACACACCTACACAGGTACACGCAGCTACACACACCTACACAGGTACACGCAGCTACACACACCTACACAGGTACACGCAGCTACACACACCTACACAGGTACACGCAGCTACACACACCTACACAGGTACACGCAGCTACACACACCTACACAGGTACACGCAGCTACACACACCTACACAGGTACACGCAGCTACACACACCTACACAGGTACACGCAGCTACACACACCTACACAGGTACACGCAGCTACACACACCTACACAGGTACACGCAGCTACACACACCTACACAGGTACACGCAGCTACACACACCTACACAGGTACACGCAGCTACACACACCTACACAGGTGAACACAGCTACACACACCTACACAGGTACACGCAGCTACACACACCTACACAGGTACACGCAGCTACACACACCTACACAGGTACACGCAGCTACACACACCTACACAGGTACACGCAGCTACACACACCTACACAGGTACACGCAGCTACACACACCTACACAGGTACACGCAGCTACACACACCTACACAGGTACACGCAGCTACACACACCTACACAGGTACACGCAGCTGCACACACCTACACAGGTACACGCAGCTGCACACACCTACACAGGTGAACGCAGCTACACACACCTACACAGGTGAACGCAGCTACACACACCTACACAGGTACACGCAGCTACACACACCTACACAGGTACACGCAGCTACACACACCTACACAGGTACACGCAGCTGCACACACCTACACAGGTACACGCAGCTGCACACACCTACACAGGTGAACACAGCTACACGCACCTACACAGGTGAACACAGCTACACGCACCTACACAGGTGAACACAGCTACACACACCTACACAGGTACACGCAGCTACACACACCTACACAGGTACACGCAGCTACACAGGTGAACACAGCTACACACACCTACACAGGAGAACACAGCTACACACACCTACACAGGTGAACACAGCTACACACACCTACACAGGAGAACACAGCTACACACACCTACACAGGTGAACACAGCTACACACACCTACACAGGTGAACACAGCTACACACACCTACACAGGTGAACACACCTACACAGGTGAACACACCTACACAGGTGAACACAGCTACACACACCTACACAGGTGAACACAGCTACACACACCTACACAGGTGAACACAGCTACACACACCTACACAGGAGAACAAAGCTACACACACCTACACAGGTGAACACAGCTACACACACCTACACAGGAGAACAAAGCTACACACACCTACACAGGAGAACAAAGCTACACACACCTACACAGGAGAACAAAGCTACACACACCTACACAGGTGAACACAGCTACACACACCTACACAGGTGAACACACCTACACAGGTGAACACAGCTACACACACCTACACAGGTACATGCAGCTACACACACCTACACAGGTACATGCAGCTACACACACCTACACAGGTGAACGCAGCTACACACACCTACACAGGTGAACGCAGCTACACACACCTACACAGGTGAACGCAGCTACACACACCTACACAGGTGAACACAGCTACACACCTACACAGGTGAACACAGCTACACACACCTACACAGGTGAACACAGCTACACACACCTACACAGGTACATGCAGCTACACACACCTACACAGGTAAACACAGCCACACATTCCTGCACAGGTAAACACAGTAACACACATCATAGCCTTAAAATCCTGAACATTTTTTAATTGTCTGTTTAAGGATGAGGACGAGGACGAGGAGACACGTCAGTACCGGCTGAAGATTGAGGAGCAGAAGCGACTGCGTGAAGAAATTCTTAAACGCAAGGAAATGCGCAGGCAGATGCAGGCAGGCGCACGCAAAAAGGAGCTTTTGGAGCGCCTCGGTGGCCAAGTAGTACCTCAAACAACCCCCGCACAGCCTCAAACCACCCCAACTCAACCCCAAACCAGCACACCACCCCCGTCTGCCACCCCCAACGGCGTTAAATCCCGCCTACAGAACCCCGGCCTCGAGCAAAAACAGCGCCCACAGAACCCGCAGAGAACCGTTCCACAGCTCCCGAGCCCTAACACGGACGTCAGTGCACCTCCCGAGGAGAAGAAGATCGCACCGATCCAGACACAAGCTAACGCCGTGAGGAAGAGGACGGTCATGCAGCGCGTTAACACCGGCTCGCCTCAGATCCCGCAGAAAGTGCGAGTTGTTAAGCGACTAGCGGGCGTGAGTACACCTTTATCAGCTCGCAGCGCGGGAATGGTTCTTTTTAAGCATTTTGAAAATTAAGTGCAAAACTTCAGAATATAACGATACAAAGTGCAGAGCTTTTCCACAATGCTGAAATGGATTAACACACTGTGGTGGAACAGGGGGGAAAAGCATGGTGTACTATGAAGGGTAAGGTCTGTAATATTAGGACATGATATTAGGGAAAAAGTCAAGCGTCAGACTTCATCTGTGAGACACGCAGAACTGATGTAAAGTTCACATCCTTTTATTTTTTTATTTTTTTTTATTAATCTTTTTCCGAGTCCGGACAAAGCGGACGAGTGTCGTAGTTTAGCGGGAGCGTCCTTCAGGCCGAATTAAATCCATAAAGCCTACACGAAGGCCCTCGGCTCTAATTGAGCGCGCGCTTTACCTTTAAAGCGCTGAAATGGCACTCGTCAGAGTGAAGCGTCTGGCATTTCAGATTCCGACAGCAGCTTAAAGGTTCTCAAGTCGTCTTTAAGTAATTTCCGTTCCGTTGGGACTGTAAAAGTTTATCGTATCAGAATTTGACACCGGATTCCTCTTCGTAAATAAATGTCTTAACCGTGAAAAGAGGAGGCGAAATCTCATCTCATCCTGGAATACGGATTGACAACGTTATCTCCTCCCTCTCCAGCCACCTGACTCTGATCCGTGTTAAAATAGGTGTCAATCCCTCAACGGACGCAATTAATCTTCTTCCTCGTCGCAGGTAGCGCTGTAATAATACCTGCGGGAGAAGGGGACGGGTATTCTTTTGAGCTTAGTGCTGCCGATAAGAGTAAATGAAACATTAACAAAAGCAGCGAAGAGGAGGAGGAGGGTGAGGGAATAATGCAGCTTAGCATCCGACAAGCAGCTCTGGATTTTCTATTCAGCCGCACTAATCTGTCAGCGCATCAGCTGGGAGAGCGATAGCGCCTCGCTCGGAGAGGGCGATGGATGGATGAATTCGGCGTCAGCGCAGGGTCATAGTCTTTTGTCATATTCTTCCTGCAGAACGCTCACGTCCAGATCAGATCAGACTGCGTTAATGATCACACTGCAGGGTCGAGTGTGTGTTTATTTTACACAGGAGCGCTGTGTGTAAATGCTGGACCACTGAGACACACTCGTTCTCTTACCACTAACATTTATACCCCAGATGTTGTGTATGAACTGAATAAGCAGACTTCTCTTGATCACACAGGGAGAGGAAGCTTCGTCCCTACAAAATCAGCCACAGCAGATGATTGGTCGAGCCGCTCCTCAGCAGAGACTGGGCACTGCCAGGAAGGTCATGGTGGCAGCAGCTGGACCACAGCAACAACAACCACCACCACCACCACCACCGCAGCAGCAGCAGCAGCAGCCTGAAGGGAACCAGAGTAACCGGGTACGTCCGTATACTGGGGGAAAATCATACGTGTGTGTGTATGTATATTATATATATATAACACACACACACACATATATGTGTGTGTGTGTATGTATGTGTCTATATTTATATATATATATATATATATATATATATATATATATAAAATTAATTATAAGATATAAATATTCCCCATGAAGGTAGGGGAAGGAACTCATTATTCAAATGAGTAAATAATGTAAAGGTCATAGACATGTTACTGTGAATTTGTTCTAAGTGTGTGTGTGGTCACTGCACAGGTGGTGGTCTCAGGTCGTGGGCGTGGTCGAGGTGCTCGTGGCGGTCGAGTGATGCCTCAGAATAGACAGAATCCCCGGGTTGTGGAGTCTCAGCTCAGTACAGTGTCTATAGACGGCCTCTCATCCTCTACCACCGAGAAACAGATCAAAAACCTGCTCAACTCCATCGGCCCCATACAGGTATCCATATCTCCATCTGCCCCATACAGGGACCTATATTTCCATCTGCCCCATGCAGGTACCCATATCTCCATCTGCCCCATGCAGGTACCCATATCTCCATCTGCCCCATGCAGGTACCCATATCTCCATCTGCCCCATACAGGTACCCCTTATCTCCATCTGCCCCATACAGGGACCTATATTTCCATCTGCCCCATGCAGGTACCCATATCTCCATCTGCCCCATACAGGGACCTATATTTCCATCTGCCCCATGCAGGTACCCATATCTCCATCTGCCCCATGCAGGTACCCATATCTCCATCTGCCCCATACAGGTACCCCTTATCTCCATCTGCCCCATACAGGTACCCCTTATCTCCATCTGCCCCATACAGGTACCTATATTTCCATCTGTCCCCTACAGGTACCCTTATCTCCATCGGCCCCATACAGGTACCTCTATGTACCTTTATGTCCATCTGCCCCATACATGTACCTTTATCTCCATCTGTCTCATACAGGTACCCTTATCTCCATTTGCCCCATACAGGTACCCCTTATCTCCATCTGCCCCATACAGGTACCATTATCTTCATTTGCCCCATACAGGTACCCCATATCTCCATCTGCCAGTGTCAGGTGTATCCCTGAGCAGTGATGTATAGTAATGCACATGATGCAGTAACACTGCAGTGCTCTGGGTGGCGCTGTTCACTCAGCTTTCTCTCAGGTCTCTGGCGTCTGTCTGCTGTGTCATGGTGTTTTGGTGCCATTTTGTGACCAAATACTTTATATTAAATATCAGCGCTTGTGTGAAAGAGAACGGGTTTATTATTGTTGTATGACGTCACACAAGACGTTTCTCTTCCTGTAACAGCGATTTATTTTATTTTTATTAAAGAATTTTTTGTAAAGTGACATTTCTTCTGTGCTCTGTAGATGTTTAAGATGATTCCGCAGCAGAGGAAAGCCATCGCTACATTTGTGAATCCTCAGCACGCTCTGAGTTTCCAGCACAGCTTCCACAGGTGAGTGAGGTCCACCTGGAGCTTCTACGCTTTAATGCTAAGCTATTGTTTCTATAGCAACAGCCTGTACAGGGACTTGGACACTCCAGTTTAATGTACACATTAAATACTGAAGTTTTCCAAAAGGGAGACTTTTACAGAATGAGTCTTCCAACATTTTCCGGATTTTTACGTTGTTTTTTTTGTTTGTTTTTTAATGATTTGTTTGCTGTAGAAAGCTTAAATAAATGTTTTTGCGTCTAAGTTTTTTCTGTCACGGTCACGCAGGCACATGATCGATCTGTCCCACATCGACGTGACCATCCTGGACAGCTGAGGAACCTGGAAGAACCGACCAGAGATCAATCCTCACCAAGCCGAGATGGTGGCTCCGTGCTCCGGAATCCAGGCATCGTTTTACTCGGAAGCTCTCAAAACACTAACGCGAATCTGAGGAGCAAAAAAACAAAACAACAAACGACTCGGATTTTAATCGTCCCTGGTTTCGGCGAGAGAGAGCAGCTTTTCCTGCTTTGTGTTCTTTGCTCCTGTGATTATTCCCAAAAGGTTGGAAAGTTGCTCTGACTGTAGAGACGCTGGTTATTGTTATTGTTATTTCTTTTGACTGCGAAAGGAGAGAAAGGTTGTTGTTTTTTTTTTTGTTTTGTTTTTTTTGTTTTTTTAAAGTGATACCTGCGGCGCTTCATAGCGGTTGCTTCCGTCCTCCTCCTCCTCGTTTATACGCTTTTTCCAAACGCTTCTGGACAAGATCGCTCATTCCTTCAGATCAGGCTGGAGTTGGAGTTCTTTTTGCCACCACCAGAGGGCAGCGTTTCAGTAGAAATGAGCTAGTTTAACGCACTGTATTTTGTGAAGTAGCTGGAGTTCATCATGTCAGCTTTTATCAGCTAGACTTTTATTTTAGATTTATGATCGCAGGTGTAAATATTAACTGTACATTTATTTTATCACGATAATCCCACAGATGGCTGGCAGACTTCTTTTTTTTTCTGTGAGATTTCTACATTTAAATCAGCTAAAAGATGCTACGTCCTGCTCAGGTTCCGTTTAAAAAAAAATAAAATAAAATAAAAAGGCTTACGATTGTTTAGATTTCTGAGAGACCTTTTCCACTTATTCTACAGCATGGAGTCATTTCTGATCAGCTAACTGAAGTTTTCGCAGGCTAGCATTGTGTGTAATTAGCTGTAGCTTCCTTTCAGTTTTGTTGAGACGCAAGTGTTCTCTCTCTCTCTCTCTCTCTCTTCCTCTTTTTTCTGAGGTACTTCTCTCTCTCTCTCTCTCTCTCTGTCTATCTTTTTTCTGAGGTACTTTTTAAACACTAGCACTGTTTGCTGTCGCGTATTATACAAGTCTTTTCTGTTCTGGTTAGCTAGAAAGCTGGCCGTAAGCTCCAGATCATCCATTCTGACGAAATATTCCCGTAATGCTGCTAATTTTACCTCAGGTTTTCGTTTTTTCTTCATTTTCCTCGTTTTGCTAGCTGTTTGCCGTTTACTTCACAGCCTCAGAGTAAGTTTCGAATAAGATTCGGCTCTAAAATTCCCTTTCCGGCTTCACATCCAGATTGTCTAAGGTCTGAAGGGTTGTTATATTAGCTTGTATACAGCAATCTGTGGAGATTTTAATAGTTTAGTTGAGGTAAAAACGTCTCTATTTTTGAGTTTCTTCACTCATTTGCCCGAGTGTGCTCCACATGTGAAAGATTGCTATGCTAACTAGCGTTCTAGCAAGTTCCTCTCTCTCTCTCTTTCTGTTTTGTTCTTCATTCTGTTATCTATAATCAAGCCTTTTATATATATATATATATATATATATATATATATATATATATATATATATATATATATATATATATATACACGATATGCTTCTCATGTCCTTTATTCCCTCAGTGGGATTAGCTTGCAAGCATTGCTAACTACTTTGAGGTGATTATAGACCAGATCTTCTGTTTTTGCGCTGGACTCTTGAGCTTAAAGATTGATGTATTTTGAAGTACCCTGACGTTTAGCGCTTCAGAGTCGTCCGGGTCGACGGGTTTGCTCCGCTCTGTTTGCTAACTAGTGCTGCCGATCAGTGTTAACATGGATTCTTCCACTTTCTCACGGCATCCTCAGCATGTGCTAGCGAGTGTTTATTCCTGACTAGCATTCTGGCTCTGCTTCTTTTTTTTTTCTTTTTTTTTTTGAAAAGGTTGGTTGTGTGTTTTTTGCGCCGCGTCATCGCCGCTGCACCATTTCAATCGAGCTAGAATTCTATTAATTCCATAATTAATTTGATCGAGCGCCACTTTGTGTCATTCGTTGCAATTAGCGCAGTAGCTGCCCTCGTCCTCGTTAGCGCTAGCAGTTAGCCGTTCATCATTTCTCTGTTCCACGCTTGTCCAGGAGTAGCTGTGTGTCGGGAGCAGCCGCTATCAGTGCTCGCGCTCGTGCTCGTGTATATAAACCACCCTTAAATTAGACATTTGTGGAACTGTAAAAGTTAATTTTTTTTCTTCCGAAAATTAGAATTTTCTTTTTTTTTTTTTTTTTTTTGGTACCAAAACACATCATTGCCGGATTGTTTTATACATTTTGTTTGACGAAGCACGTGTAGGCCAAAGGCTTTATCTTTGGCAGGCTTATTATTATTATTATTATTATCATTATTTGAAGACGTTTTAAAGATTAAAAAAAGGAACCAAGAAAAAAAGAATAAACGATGGTCATGTGTGTACGATGTAACTAAACGTATGTGCAGGCAGTTCACTGAAAAAACTAAAAATAATGTGTCTCTTCCTCATTTCACCATCTTAACTTCTACATCCATGTGTCCTGGGGTGAAGCGTTTGGTGTGTGTGGAGGGGGGGTAGTAATTTAAAAATTTTTTACTAGCAAATTTTTATTTTATTTTATTTAAAAATATATTTTTTTGTCTTTAAAAAAATTTTTTTAGCCTAAAGAAATATTTTTTTCTTCATGAACTCATGATGAAAAAATAATTAATTTTAACAAGTTAGGCTGCTTTCATATTTGGTGTTTTTATTATTATTATTTTATATATATATATATATATATATATATATATATATATATATATATATATATATATATATAAAGCAGAAAAAAAACGTTGAGTGTGAAAGCAGCTTCAATCCAGATTTGCTTTTTATAAAATAGAGATCTATCTAAAAAAATCACTTTTGATTCTAAAAACTAAAAGCGCCAGAGTGTATAGGTTACAACATGTGGGTTATTTATTTATTTTTTATTCCCATCTTGTCCACAGGTCAGTCGTAAGCATTGGTAAGATGTCGTTGTTCTGTATATGTGCATGCTCTTTTTTTTCTTTTTCTTTTTTTTTTAAATATTACTTTTATTTCTTTTCTATATTTTTGTTTTGCAGATTAAATCATCTTTATGGATTTTTTTTTTTAAATCCTCATGCGTTTAAAGCGTATCGGCTATGTCGACCGTGTCACGTGACACCTTTTTTAAATGTGTGTGTATATATATATACCTTATAAGTGTTATAAGAAAGAAAACAAGGTTCATATTGGATCTAAAAGTAACTTCTAATGAAGAACGTACGTTATATTTCATTTATTGTGTTTGTTCTACTGTCCTGTGGTTCAGTGGTTGAAATGTTTTGAGGGATTTCTCGAATGATATGGCAACCATAGCTGGATTTTTGTGATTCTGAAAAAGCCTGATTGTGTTTAGAACTGGTTTCTATTCATACATATATATATATATATATATATATATATATATATATATATATATATATATATATATATATATATATTTGTACTAATTCCAACCTCTGTTTCTTGCAGGTTAGATGTTCCAGATGTTGCTGTGAAGTGGTTGATTTGTTTTTTTAGGAATTGGTTTAAAGGAACGGTTCAGAAGCAGTTTCCCAGAAGCAGTCGATCAGCTAAAGGCTAGCTCGGTGTCCAGACTTCTCGTGTTCCTTCATCACGGTGAAAATCCAGAAGTGATTTTTGCTTCTGTTTTAAAAATATTTTTATAGCTATATAAAGATTTGGGTTTCTGTCTAGAGAAAATATTAGCCTCATATCTCCAGAGCATCAGACACCGAGCGTTTCAGCTGATCGACTCCAGCTGAGCTCATATTTCTGGCTAAATTTGGCTAATGATATTTTTAAATATCTCTTAAAAGCTTGTTTTAAAAGCCAGTCTAAGCACAAAGCCTTTCAGTGGATTTGAATCAAAACCTTAAAGCGGCAGTATGTAATGTTTAAAGCCTTCTCCTGCCTGCTCACACTTAAACCCTTGAGTTACCCTTAAAATGATCTTTTAGTTGCTTTTGAAGAAGCCGTAAAAGTGAAAGATGAACAGTTGAGTGTCGTCTTTGGGGGTGGAGCTAGATTTCCGGGCCAGAAAAGTGTAATCAGGAATATGTTGTTTGTTTTTAAGCTTGTTAAAGGTTTATTTAGTTGGTTTTATCAGCTGTGAAGCAGAATCCGTTCTAAATCTGGTTTTGTTCATGACTGTGGATAAGAATCATCTGGAACTAGCGGTGTGTAATTTTTGCAGCTTGTGTGCTTGAGACTACAACTGAAAGAAAAACCTTAAACCTCACACAGTCAGTCAAATTTATTCTTTATTATTTATATTATATATATTTATTTATCTTGAGTTTCTTTTTTTTCTGTAAAAGAAGGCTGTAAGTGTTTTGTCTGGAAGGAGGGGTGAAGCTCATTTCTGGGCCAGAAAAACTGTACACAAATGTGAATTAAATTCACTTTCAATAAAGGGTTAGCTTTAAGCTTTAGCTTTATACACAGTCACCAAGCTTTCGATTTCCCACAGCTGTGCAAAGTAATGCTTGAGATGTTGTTTTGTAAGAGGAAGAAAAAACAGCAGTTGAGCTGAGCAGGAGGCGGAGCTAATTTCTGGGCCAGAAAATAAATGTAAACAGGAGCCTGGAAATGAAAAGCCAGTTAGAAAAAGGATTTTTGTTGGGTTTTTTTTTTTTTTGACATTATTCGATGATTCATCGGTTGCAAACTTTACAAACTGCCGCTTTAATCGCTGAACCGTTACCTTTAATTAACTGGATGTAACTAACAGCAGGTTTGTCCACAGCCAGCGTTTCCGGCGGGAGTTTCAGCTCTAACGCCATTCCGTTTCTCAGCAGGTCCGGCGCGGATGAACAGATTCATCGTCATCCTTTTTACCTCCGTCAGTTTTTCTTAGCAGGGCTCTAAACGAGCGATCCAGAAATCCGTCCATCCTGCTATCTGTGTATTCCTAACACAGACTGCACCTTTAATGTTCACGTGACCTGCTTTTTTTTTTTTTATATTAAAGCAGGAGGACGTGGCTCGTGGATTTCCTTAATTTGTTTACCGCGGATCAGTGATGCTGCACCCGAGCGAACGTTCACACGCTCGCTCCGAGCTCCGAGCGATTTCTGTCACACATACACACACACTCTGTACACACACTTCTGCCTTGTTTTGTGTGGAGGAAACGCTCCATGTACTGTACGCTCCAAAGGTCATGTGGTCACTGCTTTTACTGTGTGGAGTGAACTGTGTGTTTCCTTAAACTGCTGTCATGGCTGCATCCGTGTGTACACTTCTCTTTCTGTCATCATGACAATGTAACACAATTCCAAAAGCAATAAAGCTACCTGAAACGAACCTGTGTGTGTTTATTTACACAACAAGGACAGCTTTGAGTGTTAAATATTGTGGCTACAGAAGAGAATTTCACAGACTGATAACACACACCACTGTCTTTCTACAACATAAACACACAATCCATAAAACCTTTTGGAATTATGAGTTCCACTGCTGTGGGTTTAGTGTTGGAAATTAGGAGAATAGTGTTGGAATCGGGGGATTTGTCTGTGGAATAGTGGAAAAGCTGTTGTGGGATCAGCGCTGGAATTATTCTGGAATCGTGTGGATTAGGGGACTGTGCTGGAATTGTGGGATTGTCCTGGAATTATGGGATAAGTGTTGGAATTATGAGAGTAGTGTTGGATTTGGCTGGGAATTGTCTCGAGGTTATTCTGGAACTGTGTGAATAGGCCGAGAATTTAGGGGACTGTGCTGGAGTTATGTTTGGAATTATGGGGTTAGTGTCGGATTTGGGGGATTTGTTTGGGAATTGTGCAGGAATAGTGGGAAAGCTGTTGCGGCAGTGGGATTAGTGCTGGAATCATGTTGGAATTATTCTGGAATTGTGTGATTAGGGCTTGGAATTTTGGGACTGTGCTGAGTTTGTGGGATTAGTGTTGGATTTATGGAGGGATCATGTGGTTAGTGTTGGAATTATGCTGGAATTGTGGGGTTAGTGTTGGAGTAATGTTGGAATTATGCTGGAATTGTGGGGTTAGTGTTGGAGTAATGTTGGAATTATGCTGGAATTGTGGGGTTAGTGTTGGGGTAATGTTGGAATTATGATGGAATTGTGGGGTTAGTGTTGGGATAATGTTGGAATTATGCTGGAATTGTGAGGTTAGTGTTGGGATAATGTTGGAATTATGCTGGAATTGTGGGGTTAGTGTTGGGATAATGTTGGAATTATGATGGAATTGTGGGGTTAGTGTTGGGATAATGTTGGAATTATGCTGGAATTGTGAGGTTAGTGTTGGGATAATGTTGGAATTATGCTGGAATTGAGGTTAGTGTTGGGATAATGTTGGAATTATGCTGGAATTGTGGGGTTAGTGTTGGAGTAATGTTGGAATTATGCTGGAATTGTGGGGTTAGTGTTGGGATAATGTTGGAATTATGATGGAATTGTGGGATTAAAACTAGTTCATTTCTTCTCTCTTTTTACTGTTTTACTTTTCATGCCTTTCTTTTTACTTTCCGGCATTCTTTTTTTTTTTTTTTTACTGCAGTTATTTTTTACATTCTTTTTTCCCCGTTTTTTTTTTTTTTGTTTTAGCTCATTTTCTTTCTTTTGTGCCTTTTTCTTTATCCTCCTTCCAGGTTTCCATTCCATCTTAGTTTTCCTCTCTTTCCTCTTGAGGTCCCTTTTTCTTTCTTTCTCCCTTCTTCTGTCTTAAATGATTTAACCCTTGTTTCTTTTTGTCTTCTTTCTTCCATTTTATTTGATTTGCGTTGTTTGATTTAGTTCTTATTGATTAACGCGCTGATTTCGTTCTTCAGTTCCTTCATTCTCTCGTGCGCGCTCTCTCTTGTTTTTCTCTTTCGGTTGTTTTCTAGCTTGCTTTCTTTCTTTATTTTCTTTCTTTTTTTTTTCTCAGTACATACATTTCCTTTAAATCTCATAGGTTTTTATTCCTCAAGTGATTTTTTGGTATGCCTCATGCCACCATAGATTATTCTTTTACTTTCTCTTTTTTATTTATTTATTTTCCGAACGACCTTGAGCATATCTCTCTCTCTCTCTCTCTCTCTCTCTCTCTCTCAGGGACAAGGCCGCTCGCAGGATTTTGCCGCTTTTATTTACCTGCATGGCGAGGAATGCTTGTGCTTTTATGCTTTTTGGATGCTTTTGTGTGGATTGGCATAAAGCGTGCAAGGTCAAAAAACCCACACACAATGCAGAGCTGCTGGAGAGACGTGGCCGTGGAATTTCTGTTCGTGTTGCAACACAGTTCAAAAGCTTTCAAACCTCTTTTCCAAACACACACACACACAGTTTGTGTATCAGCATTTGCCTCGAAACGAAGCCGGGTCTCATTTCTTCTTCCATAAAAGATTTATCTATTCTGCTAAATGTTCTGTAAAATGTAAAAAAAAAAAAAACAACCTTTTCAGACATTTCTTAATTATTTATAATCAACACCCCCCCACTTGTGCACCCCCCCCCATTTTCCCTTCATCACTTATTCTTACTTTCATATGTATGTATGTATTTATTTATTTATCAATAATTCTCTTTATATTTATTTATATTTTATATATAAAATGATTTATTTATTTATTTATTTATCAGATTTATTTTTGATTGATTTTAATGTGCATTTCAGTTTGTTTTATTTGTTTAGTAATAGATTTATTTATTAATGCATCTCCTTTTTTCTCCTCTGATTTCAAAGACTCTAACTGTGCACCAGAAAAAAGAAAATGAAAAGAAAAATATCTTAAATACTAGTTTTTTTTTTTATTGCTTGCTTTTTTATGATTATTGGTTTTTATTTCTTTCACTTTTTTTTTTTAGATATTTATCTATAATTCTTATTATTTTGAAATATATATTCTGGCTTTCTTTTTTTTGCTTATTTCTTCCACTTTTTAAAAAAAAAAAAAAAAGATCTCGGAGTGTGTGAGTGTGTGTGAGAGAGAGAGAGAGAGAGAGAGAGAGAGAGAGAGAGAGAGAGAGTATGCAGTGTGTTCAATAAACAGAAGAATCCTCTTCTTCTGTTAAAATGTAACACAGGACACACACTTTTCACATACACACACCATCCAGCTCTGAGAACACTCAGCCTCTTATATGGCACAACACACACACATGATAGAGAGAGAGAGAGGGGTGAGAGAAAGAGAAGGAGCAAAAGAGAGAGAGGGTGAGATAGAAAGAGAAGGAGCGAGACAGAGAGAAAGAGAGTGTGTGTGTGTGTGTGTGAGATTACATCTCTCTAGATTCCACGGAAAGAATCACTAGAGTACATGATAATGTGTCCATCCATCCGTCCATCCATATCCATGTCCATTCATCTGTCCATCTATTCAATCTGTTCATCTGGACTATCCAAATTCTTTCCTTCCATCCATCCATC